>NC_029788.2:18455500-18469700 GCF_000816755.2 Arachis ipaensis
TCTTCCAAGTCAACTCCTCGAGCTGTGTGTTTCACCAACTTACTATTTCACTTTTTTTAATTAATCCCTAAATTAGGAATTTTGAATCTGATCCCTTTTGCTTGACCGAAAGCCTCAGGTAAGCAGAGAAAAAGTTGTTCAATGATAAATCTAGATCTGAACCCGTGAGCTACAACTTTGTCCCCAAGAAACAATTTTGGCCTTTGATTCACAGCAGTGATTATCAGAAATTACTTTCTCCATTTATCCCAAATTGGAGTAGTAGAGAGTTGGAGAAGAGATGAAGAAAGTAAATTGCATGCAAATAGAAATAAATCACCTTTAACTTCTGACTTAGCTTGAAATGGTTTGATTTTGGTGATTAGACCTTTGCCTTTTGGATTAAGCTTTCTCTTTCTTTCTTCTGTAGTGAATGAATGGGGAATGAAGCTCTTTCTCTCTCTCTCTCTCTTAGTCTGACCGAAGAAAAAAGTGAACGTTAGCTTTGGAGTGTACTGACTTGAAGGGATCAACTTGGGTGAGTAATTCGGGCTTGGGTTTTGTTCACTTACCTCTCAGCCCATGTAATTTCTTTGGCATTTCTTATTTTGGCTTTTGTTTGTAAATGTTGCCAATAATAGTAGATTCTTTTTCTTGTTCCATTTTTGGGCTGCTGCTATGTTTATATTTTTGGCCTGCATCACTTAATCAAAACTGATCAAAACTAATTGAGTAGTTAACCCAGTAAAAATAATGTTTGTAATCATCAATTGAAATTAATTGTTTACTAAACTCAACTACATGAAATACAGATACTTGTATTTTTTCCATATGTAGAGTTTATTATAGAGTGTAAATTAGTAAATAAAAATAAAGTTACTTGCGTGTAAATGTAGTCATGGATCATGATCATGGTATATCTATTGTCTCCAAGTTGATAAAAATCAACTTTTGATTTAGAGAACATACAATAATGCACGTAGGGTATTACGAACACTCAGCTAAGAGCCCAAGTTCAAGAACTAAGAGGGTTTAGTAACGTGCGAGAAGAGCCCAAGAGATTGAGGAAGCTACCAGGGTGGTCTCGAGAGTACCATATGGGATAGGATGTGTTGTAGGAAATTGTATGAGCACATGAGAAAGAAGCTTGTTACGTAGTTAGTTAGGCATGGAAGTGTTAAATAGAAGGATAGTGGAATAGAAGAATAATGCATATGAAAGAATTGTGATAGAGAGGAGTGTTTTCTCACTCCAATAGGGACTTTTATATTCATATATTACCTTCACACTTTCTACACAAATAATACACACTATACATTCTTCATTCATGATATACTCTCTCAGCATAATTGTTGTTGTGCTGTTGTGCATTTAGCTATTTTCTGCAAGTGTGCTATCAATTGGTACTTTCATTGAGAGGTGCTGACAGAGATGACAGACGGAACTCGAATGACCAGCTTGTAGGAGCTCACACTATCCAACAAGCATGAGGAGACTACGCTCCAAAGGGGACTGGTTGAAGCAAACAAGCGTATTGCTGACAATCAGTTACAACTGTCCGTCATGGATACATCGTTGAAGATGATCCATAAGATGTTACGAGAGAATATGAAGATGAAAGCCAAGATGGGAAACTCGAGCCATGGCACTAATAACGTGGATGACATTGGCTCTGGCGCAGGGTCGTTCGGTGGCAGACCCGATTCTCAATGGCCCATAGGTGTGAAGATGAAGATGGTTGATCTACCCTTGTTCAAAGGCAAAAGGGTGGAGGACTGGGTTTTCAGGACGCGACAGTACTTCAAGACCTTCGATGTACTGCGAGAGCAACGAATCCGATCGAGTGCTCTTGTTTCACCTTGTCGGAGCCGCTTACACATGGTACAGATGCGACATCAATAACCACATCAATTATACTTGGGAGACTTGATGCGCGGCCCAAGGCGGGTTAGGAAATTGTTATCTCAAAATAAGGTTGACGTTGCGGGTATAGTCCCAACCCGACAATCGGCCGACATCAAAGTTTAGATATTCAACAATACCAAACAATAAAATTGAGATCAAGAGTAATTCAACCTCGGGTCATTCTCCCTAGGAATGCAATTGAAAGTGTTACACTTTTGGTTGTGGAAAAAAGGGAAGTGGTTTCCAATTCAAAGAACAAAAGATTAAAAAAACTTGAGAAATAAAAGAACTAAAGAATAATCAAAATTGGTAATTAATGCAAGTAAAAGGAGACAAGATCAAAACTAGTGAAAATACTATAAATGCATAAAAGAACCTTGACTTGGGAATGAGAATCTAAGGAATCCTATCATGGCCATAACCACAACTATGGTAATTATCATGAGTTAGTCTCGCTTAGTTAACACCAAACATCGAGGAGTAAGTCAAACAAGTATAATTGACCTTAATCCATAAGTCCTAACCAACTTACCCAAACTAGTTGATAAAAGGCTAGCGTTAATGGAAACAAGAGTCAACTAACTCCTCAAGAATTACCACTAAATATCGGACATTATGACTCTAGTATCCTAGGAACTCAACCCACAAGCCAAGGTGTGAAAATCTACTCAAGATCATCAAGTGGCATTTTCACAAACACTTGGTGGGCATAAAACCAAAACATGAGAACTTGCAAGAAAAAATAGGAAACTATAACCAACTACCAATAAAACCAAACATAAACAAGCAATCGAACATAAAGAGAGCATGAAATAGTAAATTCATCAATCAAAACTTTAAGAAACCCAAAATTGCGAATATAAATAAAATAATTTAAACCAAAAGAAAATGAAAGTAAAAGTGCTTTAATTAAAGAGAAAATTGAGAGTACATACAATTAAAGAAGCAAAATCCAAAATCAAAGCTTGCTATAAAATGCTACAATGGAAATTGATAAACCCTAATTAAAACCCTAAGAGAGCAATGCTATACTACTCCGACTCCTACTCCTAATTATGTTCTAAAAACTATCTAAGTGAGCTCCCTTGATATGTGTTGAATTCCCCTTGATATAGCATCAAAATTCAGCCTTCAAGCCTTCCAAAATGGGCAAGAGGCCTCAGAAATCGCGAAGCACGTGTTTCATTAATGAAACCACGTGCAGGGACCTGTGCGTATGCACAGGTGCTTGTGCGCAAGCACACTTCGCTGTGTGTGCTTTTCCTTGTTTTCTTCATGTGTTCTCCCTTCTACATGCTTTCTTCTACTTTTGCCTAGCCAATCTTGTCTAAATGACCTGAAATCACCCACAAAACATATCACGGCATCGAATGGCAATAAAGTAGAATTAAATTGTTCAATTTAAGCACAAAATTGTATGTTTTCACATTTAGAATCAAATTAGGGAGAAATCACAAAAGTATGCTATTTTGGTGTATAAGTGTGAGTTCATGTGCTAGAATCCATCTAAAATGAGTCAAAATATATCATCAAATATGGACTCATCAATTCTCCCACACTTAAACAATAGCATGTCCTCATGCTAAACTAACAAGGAAAATAATCAAAAGGGGTAATCAACTTATTAAATGCAACTATCTATATGCATGCAACTATATATATATATATATATATATATATATATATATAGTTTCCTATGAAGTTGGTGAAAACAAACAATCAAGTTCCCAAGTAAAAGTATGCACAAATAGGGCTAAGCAAGGCAATAATCCAATGCAAGCAAAATCTAGAGAATTGATTCAAGGCATCAAAATGAAGCAACTTGCAAGAATTCATAATAAAAAGTGTGGAAACATAGAATTGAGTAATTGAACCCTCACTATGTGTGTATACACTCTAATCACTCGGTGTCTAGGGTTTAATCACTCAAATCTCTTCCTACTCATGCTTTCAAGGATTTGCTCTTCATCTAACAATCAACAAACAAGTGATGCATGAATGCAATTATCATGAGGACTTCATATGGTTGTAATGGGATTAGGGTTAAGGTAGGATAGATATGGCTAAGTGGACTAGAATGATTGAATCCTTGATTAGTTTAAGTATCCAACTCAACCTTTATCAATCCAATAACAAAAATATGACTCCTAACTTCCCATCATTTCTTTTTCACCAACACTCATGTATGCTTTATCATTTACATCACATATGCATTTTTTTATTCATCTCTTTTCTCTTTGGGGTAACTTTCATCCCCTTTTTAAGATGATGATTATTATTATTATTATTATTATTATTATTATTATTATTATTATTATTATTATTATTATTATTATTATTATTATTATTATTATTATTATTATTATTCCAAAATCTTCAATGAAATACCCAAAACAAACACTTTCATTAATTACCAATGTTTTTCAAAATTCCCCCACACTTAAATGAAACAAACTTCTCAACCTAAGCTAATCAAGGATACAATCCAAGGTAAATCATGGTTTTCCACTTAAGGTTGTAATGTGCTAATATCAAGAACGATGGGGTAAATAAAGCTCAAATGGGTTTAATAATGGTAAATGAAAAAGGTAGGCTATATGGGTAAAGTGAGCTTTTAACAAAGATGGCCTCAATCATGCTCAATGCAATTCAAAACATCAATCCTTGGAAATAAAGAATTAAGCAAAACCAAGATTACAATCATAGAAGAGATATAACACAATGAACAAAGTTAGTGGTTAAAATGTGTAACCACTTAATATAGCTCAAAACTCACAAGGTATTTGTTCTTTCCTCTTCTATGTTCCATAAAAATTCATTCAAGCAAGTTTGAAAACAATTTTTCAAATCAATTCAATAGAATGCCCTATAAGGCTATAACCAAATTCTTGGAAAATTCTTGTTGTTTTTCACCAAAATTATTTCCTATATGTATGTATGTTGTGATGGATGCACATTTTTCAAAATTTTCTAGTTCTTTTCTAATTTTCAACAAGCAAAAATTAACATGAACAATTAGGATAAAAATAAACTAAGCATATGGTATTCACATCATCCAATCACAATCCATATCTATACTATATACCAAGCAAAATAAAATGCAATATATCTATATACCAAAAGCAAAAGATAAAGTACTATAAATATCTACAAAAGCATAATAGAACTGAAATAAACTAAATAAAAAGTGTTCAAGAGAGAATGTTTACACCCAAAAATCGTAGATCCTCTCCCAAACTTAGATGATGCATGGTCCTCCGTGCCAGAAACAGACCGGGAGTGATCAACTCTGCTAAGCTCCACCGGCTGGCGGTGGTGAGTGGTGATGACGCTGGTACACAATGATGGCGCGGGAAGTCTCTGTGGTGGTCTCAACTGTCGGCTCCTCAACTCTCTGGCTAGCTTCAGCTACTGGCTCTTCCAGTGCCGCCTGATGAGCGGATAATTTATACGCTTTTTGGCATTATTTTTAATATGTTTTTAGTAGAATCTAGTTACTTTTAGGGATGTTTTCATTAGTTTTTATGTTAAATTTACATTTCTGGACTTTACTATGAGTTTGTGTGTTTTTCTGTGATTTCAAGTATTTTCTGGCTGAAATTGAGGGACTTGAGCAAAAATCAGATTCAGAGGTTGAAGAAGGATTGTTGATGCTGTTGGATTCTGACCTCCCTGCACTCAAAGTGGATTTTCTGGAGCTACAGAACTCAAAATGGCGCGCTTCCAATTGCGTTGGAAAGTAGACATCCAGGGCTTTCCAGCAATGTATAATAATTCATACTTTGATCGAGTTTAAATGACGTAAAAGGGCATTGAACTCCAGTTCTACGCTGCTGTCTGGAGTTAAACACCAGAAACACGTCACAAACCAGAGTTGAACGCCAGAAATATGTTACAACCTGGCGTTCAACTCCAGAAAGAGCCTCTACACGTGTAACATTCAAGCTCAGCCCAAGCACACACCAAGTGGGCCCCGGAAGTGGATTTATGCATCAATTACTTACTTCTGTAAACCCTAGTAGCTAGTTTAGTATAAATAGGACTTTTTAATATTTTATTAGACATCTTATGATCTTTGGATCATCTTTTGATCATTTTTAGATCTCTAGACCTCCATGGGAGGCTGGCCACTCGGCCATGCTTACCCTCTATTTACTTATGTATTTTCATACGGTAGAGTTTCTGCACTCCATAGATTAAGGTGTGGAGCTCTGCTGTTCCTCAATGATTAATGCAAAGTACTACTGTTTTTCTATTCAATTCAAATTATTCCGCTTCTAAGATATTCATTTGAACTTCAACCTGAATGTGATGAACGTGACAATCATCATCATTCCCCCACGAATGCGTGCCTGACAACCACTTCCGTTCCACCTTAGATTGAATGAGTATCTCTCGGATCTCTTAATCAGAATCTTCGTGGTATAAGCTAGATTGATGGCGGCATTCATGAGAGTCCGGAAAGTCTAAACCTTGTCTCACCTCCTCAGTGTCAGGCTCGGGCTCTGGTGTATTCGAAGGAGGTGGCCCGGGGTCTCTACCCTCAAACTTTGCCACAATCTACTGGAAGCGGCGAGCGTTGCGGCACTCGAAATGGTGGAGGGTCTCAAGGATCTCCCGACCCAGCTCATATAGTGTCTGAAGTTGGGGTGTAGGCACAGGAGGTGCAGGAGGTGCTGAAGGCTCTGCTGATGCTGATGCTGATGTTGGCTCAGAGGTCTTCCTCTTCTTCTACAGCGGTCTGTCATACTCGCCGTAAGGTAGGAATGGCTGGGTACTCTAAAGGACAGACGTCCGGTCTGTCGGCGTCTCTCCACTCCAGACAAAGCAACTAGTCTGGTGATCATCGAAGGGAAGGAAATGTTGTACTTCTGCTGTTGGGTCACCTTCCACATCGAGTCTCTGATAAGGGAAAGAACAAAGATCCTCTTCCCCTCTAGAATAGCCCATAGGAGAACGGCCACACGGACGCGAATGTGGGTGGCATGCATGCTTGGCAGAATGTAGTCGACAATGATTTGCTGCCAGATTCTCGCCTCAGAATTTATGTCGGTGCACGCGATGCTCTGTGGAACTGCATTCTCTATTGTCAATTCCTTCACTATCTGAGGGTAAGCATCGGGCCGGAGGAATAAGGAATCTGTAAGAGGGCCTCTAAGGCATGATCAGAGGTGTCCAGTGTGACACCTCTCAGAAAAATAGTTGGTGCATCCCTCTTAAGCAGATTTCTATAGAATTCTTTGACCTGGTGTTCATTGATTTCCACCGGGTCGAATCCTACGAACTTCCACTGGTAAAAATTTAGTTTGTCAAGAATTTGATCCGCATATTTCTCTGGTAAGTTCAGCTTCCTCTCGTAGTGAAAGACTTTCCCTTCCACTTTCTTGTATTGTTCTTGGGCTACCGCATTGATGATCGTATCCGGTTGGGTACTCTGAGGCATAGGAGGAGAAGGAGCCAAAGGGTTGGCTTTCTCCTTTCCTTTTCGACGCATCCTGAAAAAGACAAAAATAGAATACAACTCAGGAGAAACAGATGAAAATCACAGAAACACAGAGGAAATAATCAAATAATGCAAATTAGAGCCAATAAGATAAACAAACACTCAATTGAGAAAAAACATGTATAAATTAGCCAATATGCTAAAAAAGAACCGTATTTTCCTACAATCAAGCAACCTAAGTAGCATAAAAGAGAATGAACAACAATTGAAGGACATATATGACTTAGGTGTACAGTGGAAGTGAATTGAATTGAGAGGAATTGATTATTGCAATGTTGCATTTGAATTGAAAAGATTAGCAAAAATTGGCACAAAAGGAAATAATCAATTTGACAATTGAAGCACTTGCCTATTCACGAGAAAAAAAATGGCAAAATGATCATGTATCCATACCCTTGTTCCAAAAGCAACACTTGATCAAAATCAGAGTGCATTTCTCAAAAAGATTTGTAAGGAACAAGTTATTGTACATGATCATTGATGTTAAAGAACACATGAGTAAGCATTTAGTCAATTCACTCAACAAACACTATATGTATTGCTGCCAATTTCACCAAACAGATTTCAAAATTTGTAAGTTTAAAGCTAGTTTGGTGTTTAAGCAAAAAGAGATGAGCAGTAAGTACATAACTCAGCAAATTACCAGGCTAAAGGAAAATGCAAAGCTAATGTTAACACCAAACAGAATAATCACAACTGCGTATTTCAAGTTCAGATTGATGTTTAAGCATAAATAACACAAGGTGCATAAACAAACTCAAGCTCAGTCCTCATCCAAAACTGACATAAAACTACACAAGTATAAATAACAATGCATAATGGGAAGAAAATTCAAAACTATGCTGATCAGACACAGAAATTGAATAAAAAATCCATTCAGGCATTACATTAAGCATGTTATGTGCATCAGTAAAAAACAGCATTCACAGTACAATCATAGCAGCATTCTAGCAACTCAGAAAATTCATGAATAATTAGCCGACATCAACATTCAATCCAAAAAACAGAAATCATCTAATCTAATGCCTCCTAATTACTAAAATAGAAATTAAAAGCAGTGAAAATAAAGGAAACAAAGCAGAAATAGGGGGAAACATGTGAAAATCCTAGTTACAGGGAAGGAAAATGGAACCTTCGTTGACGGGAAGAAGAAGAAATGGGGAGGCGAGGGTGGTGGCGGATTGATGTCGCGGTGGCACAGAAGCTCGCCACCGCTAGTGGTTGGTCGCCGGACTGGAGGCGCGACTGGGGTTGGCTGGTACAGCAGGGTGCAGCGCAGAGACAGGAAATGGAGGAATGTGGGAGAAGGAAAGGGAAGAAGGAAGAGAGAGGGGCGACGGTGGTGTGGTCGCCGATGGTGATGTTTAGGGTGGACGGAGGTGGTGGTTGGGTGACGGTGGCTGTTGGGTGTAATGGTGGTTCAGAGAAAGAAGAGAAGAGAAAAGGGTGAAAGGGGTTTTGTGAAGCGTGACAGTCTCCTTTTTGAATTAATGTTCGAAAAGTGACCTGTGCGTACGCACAAGGTCGTGTGCGGACGCACAGAAGAGAGAAATGAGGGGTGTGTGCGCGCACAACAGCGTGCGGGCGCTGCAAATAGAAGGGACATCGCCACCTCTATGGACGCACAAGGGGTTGTGCGCGCGCACAGAGGAAAAAAAGGGTTGCGTTCACAAGCACAAGTGGTGCGTGCGCTGCGACCAAAAGGGTTGGCAAAGGCTGTGCGTGCGCTGAGAGCTATACGCATGCACAGGTGGCTTTCTCCCTTTTTTTTTCAGAACAGGTTGAAGTGTGCGTACACACGCAATGTGTGCGGCCGCACAGGGATAAAAGAAGGAAGTGTTCACACGCACAAGCTGTGCACGTGCTGTGAACAGAGAGAGTGTTTAGGAGTGTGCGTGCGCACATTGCTGTGCGTACGCACAGGGACTGAAAAACAGGGGAACTGTGCGCGCGCACAAGGCTGTGCGTATGCATAGGTCTCTGTTCCTGAAACAAAAATTATGCCTCTAAGGCATCAAACTTGACATCCAAAACAGGTTTTCAAGTCCCAAAACACCATAAAACTCCAAAAACACATTATTCCACTAAGATTACTTAACAATCATCAAAATAAAACTAACCAACAAAGCAAAACAACCAATTATTCATGAAAAAAAAGCTAAAGGAGAGAAAGTTAGAAGGATATTACCATGGTGGGGTGTCTCCCAACTAGCACTTTGGTTTAAAGTCCTCAAGTTGGACTTTTGAGGAGATCCTTGTTAAGGTGGCTTGTGTTTCCAATCTTCCTTGAATCTCCAACCCAGTTTGCTCATGATTTGACCTCCGGGGTCCCAAATGAATTGCATCAAACTCTTAAGAAACTTCAAACTAGCAACTAGGGTCCATGAGTGTTGACTTTTGAAATTGATGTCCGGATCCCATATTCTAGTCTCTTCATCTTCTTTTTTATCTTCATTGTTGCACTTAGATGAACTTTGTCTTGAATCACCATCGACACACTTGTATGCTCCCCAGAATCAACAAAATTGACTTTTGCACCATAATTAAGCTCCAAATGTTGAATTGGCTTCCTTGATGAATTTCCTATATTTTTGCCAATCAACATTCTTCTCTCCGCCATCCACTACTCCAAGAAGGGTGTGAAGTTGATAATCCGTCTCTAAGAGGGCATATTGATGTGGGCCTAGAAATCTCGTTGGAGAAATCTTCACCCACTCAATTCGTTCTTGCACAATTATCTTCACTTCTTGGTAGCTAGAGTCTTCCTCAACTTCCTTTAAATCTTCTTCATCATAACTCAAGTCAAAGATTGGAGGTCGTGTGAAGTCCACATCAACGTCTCCTTCAAATTTAAGCAAGGGGGGCTCATGAAAGTTATTGAAGGGATTAACCAAGTTGGACAAAAAATCTTGAGTGATGGAATCCTCTTGATCAATTTTCACCAATTCTTCAAGTGCCTCTTCTTGTACTTCATGTTGTAACTTGGTATCTTCTTCTTGATTTTGCAATTCTTCGTTCACTCCACACTATGCACTTGAGCTTGGTTCTTCACATTCAACCATAAAAGCCTCTTGAGTGTGGGTTGAGCGCAAGGAAGCTAATCGGTCAAGAGTTTCTGCCAAGGTAGATATGACTTACTCTTGTTTCTTCCGGAACTCTTGTTGTTCTTGAATGAGCACGAAAAATGCTTCTTGTGTGGCTTGATCCATACATGAAGATGAAAATTTAGGTGATGAAGGTTGATAATCGAACTCATGAGGATAAGGATCTTGGTTTGGTATGTAGTGAGGTGATGGTGTATAAAATTGGTGACTAGAAATGTAAGTATTTAGGTTCCATGGGGGTAACTTGTGGTAATTGTGTGGAAAAGTCATGAAGAAAGTATAAACAAAACTTAGTAATGAAAACAAACAAACAACCAAAAAGTGTTATTTACACTATGGACATATTTACAACAACCTCAAACTAGCACTCAATTGCATCCTCGGCAACGGCGCCAAAAACTTGATGCGCAGCCCAAGGCGGGTTAGGAAATTGTTATCTCAAAATAAGGTTGACGTTGCGAGTATAGTCCCAACCCGACAATCGACCTACATCAAAGTTTCGATATTCAACAATACCAAACAATAAAACCGAGATCAAGAGTAATTCAACCTCGGGTCGTTCTCCCTAGGATTGCAATTGAAAGTGTTACGCTTTCAGTTGTGGGAAAAAGGGAAGTGGTTTTCAAATCAAAGAACAAAAGATTAAAAGAATTTGAGAAATAAAAGAACTAAGAAATAATCAAAATTGGTAATTAATGCAAGTAAAAGGAGACAAGATCAAAACTAGTGAAAATACTATAATTGCATAAAAGAACCTTGACTTGGGAATGAGAATCTAAGGAATCCTATCATGGGCATAACCACAACTATGGTAATTATCATGAGTTAGTCTCGCTTAATTAACCCCAAACATCAAGGAATAAGTCAAACAAGTATAATTGACCTTAATCCATAAGTCCTAACCAACTTACCCAAACTAGTTGATAAAAGGCTAGCTTTAATGGAAACAAGAGTCAACTAACTCCTCAAGAATTACCACTAAATGTCGGACATTATGACTCTAGTATCCTAGGAACTCAACCCACAAGCCAAGGTGTGAAAATCTACTCAAGATCACCAAGTGGAATTTTCACAAACACTTGGTGGGTATAAAACCAAAACATGAGAACTTGCAAGGAAAAATAGAAAACTATAACCAACTACCAACAAAACCAAACATAAACAAGCAATCAAACATAAAGAAAGCATGAAATAGTAAATTCATCAATCAAAACTTCAAGAAACTCAAAATTGCGAATATAAACAAAGTAACTTGAACCAAAAGGAAATGAAAGTAAAAGTGCTTTAATTAAAGAGGAAATTGAGGGTACTTACAATTAAAGAAGCAAAATCCAAAATCAAAGATTGCTATAAAATGCTATAATGAAAATTGATAAACCCTAATTAAAACCCTAAGAGAGCAATGCTATACTACTTCTACTCCTACTCCTAATTATGTTCTAAAAACTATCTAAGTGAGCTCCCTTGATATGTGTTGAATTCTCCTTGATATATCATCAAAATTCAGCCTTCAAGCCTTCCAAAATGGGCCAAGAGGCCTCAAAAATCACGAAGCACGTGTTTCATTAATGAAACCACGTGCAGGGACCTGTGCGTACGCACAGGTGCTTGTGCGCACGCACTCTTCGCTGTGTGTGCTTTTCCTTATTTTCTTCATGTGTTCTCCTTTCTACATGCTTTCTTCCACTTTTGCCTAGCCAATCTTGCCTAAATGACCTGAAATCACTCACAAAATATATCACGACATTGAATGGCAATAAAGTGGAATTAAATTGCTCAATTTAAGCACAAAATTGCATGTTTTCAAATTTAGAATCAAATTAGGAAGAAATCACAAAAGTATTCTATTTTGGTGTATAAGTGAGAGTTCATGTGCTAGAATCCATCCAAAATGAGTCAAAATATATCATCAAAGGACTCATCAAGATATTTTTTGACGCTCTATATCTCCGATTTGGTAAGAACTTATATTATGACCCTTGAATGTCTATTGAAAAGTTGAAGCAATCCGGCACGGTAGAGGAGTACCAAACCGAGTTTGAAGAGATGACTAACCGTGTATGTAGACTCAGCGAGGACTGAATTGTCTCGCTCTTTATTGTTGGGCTTAACGATACATCACTACAAGAATATGGTCAATTAGCTACCACAAAAATAGTCGTAAAATCATCGCTAATCTGACGCAAAATATAATTTGTGACAGATTAGCTACCGCCTAGAAACTAATGCTTTCCTCGCTAATTACAAGTCGCAGATTAGTGAGGCAAACATAATAGTCGCTAATTCATCGGAAAGTTTTTTAGCTACCGAATAGATAATCGCAAATCTATCACTAAAGTAAAAGCTAATTCAATAGAAAAAATAGACCAAAAGGTAGTCGCTAATTAGCGACAAACTCTACTGTAGCAGAATCATCCCTAAATCCAAGCTAATTTCATAGATAAAATAAAATGCTTAGTTGACGCTAATTAGCAAGGTATTTTTTCGAACCTAATTTGTCGCAAGTTATCCGCTAATATAATCACAAATTTGTCACATTTTGTAACAAATCTATAGCTAATCTTTGAAAATCCTTAATCAAATTTGTAAGAATTTTGTCGCTAAACTAAAGCTATTCTAAATGAGAAAGTAGAGTTTTGAAGTAATCGCTAATTTGCTAGGAAATAATATGTAGTAAATTAGTTGCAATACTATCACAAATATCATTGCAAATTCCTTTTAAACTAGCAACAAATCGATAGTTATCTCATAAATGTTTCAGTCGCAATAGAATCTTTAATTTGTCACCATCATCAAAAGCGAATATGTCGTTATACTAAGGTAAACAGTATTTTTTTATTTTAGTAATTGAACTAAAGATTATAACGCATACAAATAAAATTAGTTCATTAAAATTATACATGTTTAAAAAAGTTTAAACCATGTTTAAAGAAATTAGGTATTGAAACATACCCTAATAATAACTAAGCCTTTGAGTTTAATCAAATGCTATTCTATCTATTCTATAACTCTAAAAAACATGACTAAATTAATAAACTAACAAAGTTACAATATCATATAAAAGTAAATATTCACTCACTTCTTTAGAGATGTTTGAATCTGGTAGCAAAAATGTGATCCTACTTTTATAAAATTCATTATATATTACACATCTCATTCCTCGTTGCACATTGAAAATTTAAAAAAAATGAAAAAAACAAACACCTA
Source organism: Arachis ipaensis (assembly GCF_000816755.2). NCBI lineage: Eukaryota > Viridiplantae > Streptophyta > Magnoliopsida > Fabales > Fabaceae > Arachis > Arachis ipaensis. The sequence goes on from NC_029788.2 coordinate 18,469,199, forward strand.
AGACTTGGCATATCAATTGTACAAAGAACATGTCCACCAGTTTCACCTTCAGTTTTACCAATATTATCACTTATACTGTAATCAAAAACCAAAAACAAAACATTAATATATTACTTAGTCAACAACAAATTAAACGCAAAAAATAGCAGCCATCAGAACAGCAATGAAGATAAAAAAATTAAAATCAAGAACAAAAATAATATAACCAATAAATTAAAATCAATAACAATTAACAAATTTAAAATAAAAATAACAATAGCAGCAACCAACAGTGAAGAACAACAAATTAAAAATCAACAAAAAATTAGCAACAGTGAAGAATAACAAATTAAGAACAGAAAATCAAGAACAAAAAACAAAAGCAAGAAGCCATGAAAAACAAATAAATAGCAGTGCAGAACAAACCATAGCAAGAACAGAGAAATGCAAGAATAAAACAAATCAAGAACCAAAAAACAATAGCAAAAAATGCCAAGAAAAATAAAAAATAGTAAAGGTAGAA
>NC_029788.2:18472119-18483291 GCF_000816755.2 Arachis ipaensis
TAGCCACCCAAAAAATAATATTAGCCACCAAAAAAATATTTTTAAATAATACAAAATGAGGACAGTAAACAATACAAAACACATGCATATATGCAACAACATGATGAAAAAAATAAGGAAGAAGTGTTGAGATACCTGAACAACCGAAACTAATAACATTGAAATTTCACTAAGTGATGGAGGAGTAGCTAACTTTGAATTTGGGTTGGTAGAATAAGCTAAAGGAGATGCCGAGAGAACTGTCAACACCTGAAATGAAAGACATGTTTAAAAAGAAACAAAAAGAGAACTAAACACATTTGCATGAAGGAACCAACTTCATATTATAACTGGTTCAAGACTAATGATAACAATCACAATACAAGATTATAAGGGGAAAAGAAAAGAAAATACCAGGCTATTAGAAAGGTTTAATGAATAGCCAATCTCCTAAAAAGTACTGGAGCGGTGGAGACTGTTGCATGGAACAAAAGGATCAGAAATTAACAGCATACAACAATATGTTAAATTGTTAATGCCTTGAACAAAGTTGGCATAATGCGGCTAACATTTAAGTTTAAAATGCACTTGCCTTGATTTTCTCGCTTCCCAAAATCACATTAAACTTTATAAAATCGTCGCTAACAATAAAGCAGATATATAATATATTTGTACTACTAATAAGACAAATAAAAATGCAGCAGGCACTAAAAAATATGTGAAATCTTTAATAAATTTCATTTTTATATAGACAAATATTTCATGTCTAACTATATATAATATAGTTTCCATGTTTTGTTAGTTATGTTCTATCTATGTCCCTAATTGTATAGCTAAAATATTAGGCAAAATAACGCCCCAAGGGGGTGCCAGAACTATGTGAAACACCCAAAGCTTGCTTCCTCTCTGGCGCTAAATGCCCTCTTTTGTGTTTAGCGCCCCCAGCACGTCCTCTCCAAGGTGTTCTATTTTTCTGTTGCAGCTCTCCTGACCCTGTTCTAAGTACTGTATATAATAACAGACATTATAAAATCTAGGAAAACTATGAAAATCAATGACAAATAAAAATAGCCAAAAGAAAACTCAAACTAAAAGAAAACTTAATTCAAAACAGAATAAAACTAAAGGATACTTATAGTTGGGTTGCCTCCCTACAAGCGCTTCTTTTCCGTCACTAGCTTGATGGGCAGTTCGTCTAAGGAGGAGGATCATAGGGGCTTAGATCTTCATCCCTCATTGTAAACTTCTTTCATGTGCTCTCATGAATTATCTCAACATGCTTCAGAGACAAGATCCTGTTCACAATGTGAGGTATGACTGGGTATGTCCTCAGTAGGAATCTTCTTATTCCTCTAGCCCTTGGGTACTTTCTTCTTGGGGCCTCCTTCATCTTTGGTGGGTGGTGAATGCCCAACACCAAATTTAAGTTTGATGTCAGGGGGAACTGTATGGCTTTCCACCAAGTGAGAAGGCTTAGGCATTGAACTCTGCATGCCAATACCTCCTTTGTCAGGGAGTGGTGGGGGTTTGAAAATCTTGAAGACCAAATAGTCTTCCCATAGCCTCAGAACTAACTCTCCTCTCTCAACATCAATCAGGGCTTTGCCTGTGGCTAGGAATGGCCTTCCTAGGATGATGGAATCATCTGTATTCTTTTCCGTATCTAGTATCACAAAGTCTGCAGGGAGGTAAAGATCTTCAACCTTTACTTGAACATTCTCTACCAATCCATATGCCTGCTTCTGGGACTTGTCTGCCATCTCCAAAGCTATCCTTGTAGGTTGTGCCTCTTGGATCCCCAGCTTCTTCATCACAGAAAGAGGCATAAGATTTATGCTTGAACCCAGATAACACAATGCCTTCTCAAATGTAATAATCCCAATGGTACAGTGAATCAGGAAGCTTCCGGGGTCTGGCATCTTCTTGGGTAGCTTCTTTTGCACCAGTGCACTACACTTCTTGGTCAAGACCACGGTTCATCTCCCCTCAAGAACTTCTTTTTAGAGAGTAGGCTTTTCATATAGGCCATATAGGGAGGCATCTTCTCCAACACCTCAGCAAAAGGAATATTGATCTGCAACTTTTTAAGGACTTCCAAAAATTGAGTCAACTGCTCATCCTTGGTCTCCTCTTGAAGCTTCTAAGGGTGTAGTACCCCAGGTTTCCTGTGCCCCCAATGGGGCGTGTAACAATGTACTTCTAGCCTGATCTTGAGCCTTTTCTTTGTTTAATTCCTTAGTAGCATGCATTTCTCTAACCAGCAAGTGCACTAGGTCGTCCATTCCTTGGTAACGGCGCCAAAAACTTTATACGCACGTTCATAATCTTAGTTCTTCTTCACAACTTCGCACAACTAACCAGCAAGTGCACTGGGTCGTCCAAGTAATAAACCTTACGCGAGTAAGGGTCGATCCCACGGAGATTGTCGGTATGAAGCAAGCTATGGTCATCTTGCAAATCTCAGTCAGGCATATTCAAATGGTTACATAGTTTTAATAATTAAAAGATGAATAAAACGTAAAATAAAGATAGAGATACTTAGTTCCTTCTGAATCTCTGCTTTCCTATTGCTTTCATCCAATCCTTCATACTCCTTTCCATGGCAAGCTGTATGTTGGGCATCACCGTTGTCAATAGTTACATCCTGTCATCTCAGTGAAAATGGTCCAAAATGCACTGTCACCGCACGGCTAATCATCTGTCAGTTCTCGATCCTGCTGGAATAGGATTCAGTAATCCTTTTGCGTCTGTCACTACGCCCAGCACTCGTGAGTTTGAAGCTCGTCACAGCCATCCCTTCCCAGATCTTACTCGGAATACCACAGACAAAGTTTAGACTTTCCGGATCTCAAGAATGGCCGCCAATAATTCTAGCCTATACCACGAAGACTCTGATCGTAAATCAGGAGGCTAAGAGATATGCATTCTAGTTTGTTTTCGTGTAGAACAGAAGTGGTTGTCAGACATACGTTCATAAGTGAGAATGGTGATGAGCGTCACATAATCATCACATTCATCATGTTCTTGTGTGCGAATGAATATCTTAGAGAAGAAATAGGCTTGAGTTGAATAGAAAAATAATAGTACTTTGCATTAATTCATGAGGAACAGCAGAGCTCCACACCTTAATCTATGGTGTGTAAAAACTCTAAAAACTCAAATACATAAGTGAAAATAGTCTAGGCATGGCCGAATGGCCAGCCTCCATGATCTAAGAACCAAACGTCCAGAGATGATCCGAAGATTCCAAAAGATTCCAAATATTTAAAGATGTAAATACAATAGTAAAAGGTCCTATTTATACTAAACTAGTTACTAGGGTTTACAGAAATGAGTAAATGATGCAGAAATCCACTTTCGGGCCCACTTGGTGTGTTCTTAGGCTGAGCATTGAAACTTTCACGTGTAGAGGTCTTCCTTGGAGTTGAACGCCAGTTTGTAACTTGTTTCTGGCATTTAACTCTGCTTTGCAACTTGTTTCTGGCGTTTAACGCCAGAATAGGGCAGAAAGCTAGCGTTGAACGCCAGTTTTCATCGTCTAAACTCGAGCAAAGTATAGACTATTATATATTTCTGGAAAGCCTTGGATGTCTACTTTCCAACGCAATTGAGAGCACGCCATTTGAATTTCTGTAGCTCCAGAAAATCCATTTCGAGTGCAGGGAGGTCAGAATCCAACAGTATCTGCAGTCCTTCTTCAGCCTCTGAATCTGATTTTTGCTCAAGTCGCTCAATTTCAGCCAGAAATTACCTGAAATCACAAAAAAACACACAAACTCATAGTAAAGTCTAGAAATATGATTTTTATTTAAAAACTAATAAAAATATACTAAAAACTAATTAAATTATACTAAAAACTATGTAAAAACAATGCCAAAAAGCGTATAAATTCCAAAATATCAATGAAACTTAGCTCCAATCAGATGAGCGGGACTAGTAGCTTTTTGTCTCTTGAATAGTTTTGGCATCTCACTTTATCCATTGAAGTTCAGAATGATTGACATCTATAGGAACTTAGAATTTAGATAGTGTTATTGATTCTCCTAGTTCAGTATGTTGATTCTTGAACACAGCTACTTTATGAGTCTTGGCCGTGGCCCTAAGCACTCTGTCTTCCAGTATTACCACCGGATACACACATGCCACAGACACATAACTGGGTGAACCTTTTCAGATTGTGACTCAGCTTTGCTAAAGTCCCTAATTAGAGGTGTCCAGGGTTCTTAAGCACACTGCTTTTTTTTGCTTTGGACCTTGACTTTAACCGCTCAGTCTCAAGTTTTCACTTGACACCTTCACGCCACAAGCACATGGTTAGGAATAGCTTGGTTTAGCCGCTTAGGCCAGGATTTTATTCCTTTGGGCCCTCCTATCCACTGATGCTCAAAGCCTTGGATCCTTTCTATTACCCTTGCCTTTTGGTTTTAAGGGTTATTGGCTTTTTTCTCTTGCCTTTTGGTTTAAAGAGCTTTTGGCTTTTTCTGCTTGCTTTTTCTTTTTCTTTCTCTTTTTTTTTCACCATTTCTTTTCTTTTTTTTTCATAAGCTTTTGTATTCACTGCTTTTTCTTGCTTCAAGAATCAATTTTATGATTTTTCAGATTATCAATAACATTTCTCCTTTTCATCATTCTTTCAAGAGCCAACATATTTAACATTCATAAACAACAAATTCAAAAGATATATGCACTGTTCAAGCATTCACTCAGAAAACAAAAAGTATTATCACCACATCAAAATAATTAAACTAATTTCAAGGATGAATTCAAAATTATGTACTTCTTGTTCTTTTGTGATTAAAAGCATTTTTCATTTAAGGGAGGTGATGGATTCATAGGACATCCATAGCCTTAAGACATAGACACTTAAACACTGATGATTATATAGTAAAGACACAAACATAAATAAAACACAAAGCATAGTAAACGAAAAATAGGAAAATAAGAACAAGGAGATTAAGGAACGGGTCCACCTTAGTGAGGGTGGCATCTTCCTCTTCTTGAAGAACCAATGGTGCTCTTGAGCTCCTCTATGTCTCTTCCTTGTCTTTGTTGCTCCTCCCTCATAGCTCTTTGATCTTCTCTAATCTCTTGGAGGATGATGGAGTGCTCTTGGTGCTCCATCCTTAGTTGTCCCATGTTGGAACTTAATTCTCTTAGGTAGGTATTGATTTGCTTCCAATAGTTTTGTAGAGGAAAGTGTATCCCTTGAGGTATCTCAGGGATTTCATGGTGAGGAATTTTCTCATGCTCTTGTTGAGGTCCATGATCTCTTGTTTGCCCCATCCTCTTCTTAGTGATGGGCTTGTCCTCATCAATGAGGATATCTTCCTCTATGTCAATTCTAGCCAAATTGCAGAGGTGGCAAATGAGGTGAGGAAAGGCTAACCTTGCCAAAGTGGAAGACTTGTCAGCCACCTTGTAGAGTTCTTGAGGTATAATCTCATGAACTTCTACTTCCTCCCCAATCATGATACTATGGATCATGATCGCCCGGTCTACAGTAACTTCAGACCGGTTGCTAGTAGGAATAATTGAGCGTTGGATGAACTCCAACCATCCTCTAGCTACAGGCTTAAGGTCCGGTCTTCTTAATTGAACCGGCTTGCCTCTTGAGTCAACTTTCCATTGAGCTCCTTCCACACATATGTCCATGAGGACTTGGTCCAACCTTTGATCAAAGTTGACCCTTCTAGTTTAGGGGTGTGCGTTTTCTTGCATCATTGGCAAGTCGAACACCAACCTTACATTTTCCGGACTGAAATCTAAGTGTTTCCCCCGAACCATGGTGAGCCAATTCTTTGGATTCGGGTTCATACTTTGATCATGGTTCCTAGTGATCCATGTGTTTGCATAGAACTCTTGAACCATTAAGATCCCGACTTGTTAAATAGGATTAGAGATAACTTCTGATGAGCGGATAATTTATACGCTTTTTGGCATTGTTTTTAGTATGTTTTTAGTAGAATCTAGTTACTTTTAGGGATGTTTTCATTAGTTTTTATGTTAAATTCACATTTCTGGACTTTACTATGAGTTTGTGTGTTTTTCTGTGATTTCAGGTATTTTCTGGCTGAAATTGAGGGACTTGAGCAAAAATCAGATTCAGAGGTTGAAGAAGGACTGCTGATGCTGTTGGATTCTGACCTCCCTGCACTCAAAATGAATTTTCTGGGGCTACAGAACTCAAAATGGCGCTCTTCCAATTGCGTTGGAAAGTAGACATCCAGGGCTTTCCAGAAATATATAATAGTCCATACTTTGCCCAAGTTTAGATGACGCAAACTGGCGTTCAACGCCAGCTCTCTGCCCAATTCTGGCGTCCAGCGCCAGAAACAAGTTGCAAAGTGGAGTTCAACGCCCAAAATGGCACAAAAGCTGGCGTTCAACTCCAAGAATAACCTCTCCACGTGTAACATTCAAGCTCAGCCCAAGCACACACCAAGTGGGCCCCGAAAGTGGATTTATGCATCAATTACTTACTTCTGTAAACCCTAGTGACTAGTTTAGTATAAATAGAACTTTTTACTATTGTATTAAGCATCCTGGATTGTATTTTGATCCTGTGACCAAGTCTTGGTTACTCCGGTTCCCCTCTGGGGCCGAGACCAATAAACTCCATTATCACTTATGTATTTTCAACGGTAGAGTTTCTGCACTCCATAGATTAAGGTGTGGAGCTCTGCTGTTCCTCAAGGATTAATGCAAAGTACTACTGTTTTCTATTCAATTCATCTTATTTCGCTTCTAAGATATTCATTCACACTTCAACCTGAATGTGATGAACGTGACAATCATCATCATTCCCTATGAACGCGTGCCTGACAACCACTTCTGTTATACATTAGATTGAATGAGTATCTCTTAGATCTCTAAATCAGAATCTTCGTGGTATAAGCTAGATTGATGGCGGCATTCATGAGAGTCCGAAAAGTCTAAACCTTGTCCGTGGTATTCCGAGTAGGACTCTGGGATTGAATGACTGTGACAAACTCCAAACTCGCGAGTGCTTCCGTGGGATCGACCCTTACTCACGTAAGGTTTATTACTTGGATGACCCAGTGCACTTGCTGGTTAGTTGTATCGAAGTTGTGACAAATTATGAATTGAGATTAGAGCACCAAGTTTTTGGAGCCATTACCAGAGATCACAATTTCGTGCACCAAGTTTTTGGCGCCGTTGCTGGGGATTGTTCGAGTTTGGACAACTGACGGTTCATCTTGTTGCTCAGATTAGGTAATTTTTTTTTTGTTTTATTTTCAAAAAATTTTTCAAAAAAAAAAATCTTTCAAAAATTTCTCCTTTGTTTTCGAAAAAAAATTTTAAAATAAAAATGTTTTCAAAGATATATTTTTCTTCAGAATTTTTAAGAATGAATTCTAGTGTTTCATGAAGCATGTTGAAGCCTGGCTGGCTGTAAAGCCATGTCTAATTCCTCTGTAGGGCATGTTAGGCTTGTCATGTCTGAATTACATACTAAAGCTTGGCTGGCTATTAAGCCATGCCTGACCCTTTGATTGGAGCTTTAGACTAAAGAGCATAAGATTCCTGGAATTCATATTAAAAATTTTGGAATCCTTATTTTTCTTTTTCAAATAATTTTCGAAAAAAAAAATCCAAAAAAAAAAATCATAAAATCATAAAAATAAAAAATATTTCATGTTTCTTGTTTGAGTCTTGAGTCAAGTTGAAAGTTTGGTGTCAATTGCATGTTTTAAAAATTGCATAAAATTTTTGAAAAATTCATGCATTCATAGTGTTCTTCATGATCTTCATGTTGTTCTTGGTAAGTCTTCTTGTTTGATCTTGATATTTTAGTGTTTTGTGTCTTTTCTTGTTTTTCATATGCATTCTTGAAATCTTAGTGTCTAAACATGAAAGATTTCTAAGTTTGGTGTCTTGCATGTTTTCTTTGCATAAAAAAATTTTCAAAAATATGTTCTTGATGTTCATCATGTTCTTCATAGTGTTCTTGGTGTTCATCTTGACATTCATAGCATTCTTGCATGCATTCATTGTTTTGATCCAAAATTTTCATGCATTGAGTCTTTTTCATGTTTTTTCCCTCTCATCATTAAAAATTCAAAAATAAAAAAAATATCTTTCCCTTTTTCACTCATAAATTTCGAAAATTAGATTTGACTTTTTCAAAAATTTTTAAAATCTAGTTGTTTTTATGAGTCAAATCAAATTTTCAATTTAAAAATCTTATCTTTTTCAAAAATCAAATCTTTTTCATTTTTCTTAGTTATTTTCGAAAATTTTAAAAATATTTTTCAAAAATCTTTTTCTTATCTTTATCACCTAATTTTTGAAAATAACATCATCAATTAATATTTTGATTCAAAAATTTCAAGTTTGTTACTTACTTGTTAAGAAAGATTCAAACTTTAAGTTCTAGAATCATATCTTGTGATTTCTTGTGAATCAAGTCATTAATTGAGATTTTAAAAATCAAATCTTTTTCAAAAACTAATTTCTATCATATCTTTTCAAAAATATCTTCTTATCTTACCTTTTTCAAAAAAGTGATTGCAAAATATCTTTTCTAACCTCCTAACTTCTTATCTTTTCAAAATTTGTTTCAACTAACTAACTAACTTTTTGTTTGTTTCTTATTTTTTTCAAAATTACCTAACTAACTCTCTCTCTAATTTTCAAAAATATCCTCCCTCTTTTTCAAAATTTCTTTTTAATTAACTAATTATTTTAATTTTTGATTTTCTATTTTCGAAAATTACTAACCTTTTTCAAAAACTATTTTCGAAAATCACTAACTCTTTTTCAAAAATTATTTTCAAAATTTTTCCTCTCTCATCTCATTCTATTTATTTATTCATCTACTAACATATTCTCACCCTTGTGTTTCTTTCCTTACATTACATTCTTTATCCCCTTCCCTTCTTCCACTCACACAGGGATTTCTATACTGTGGTATAAAGGACCCCTATTATTATTATTATTATTATTATTATTTCTGTGCCCTCTTCTTTGTCATATGAGCAAGAGCAAGGACAAGAATATTCTTGTTGAAGCAGATCTAGAACCTGAAAGGACTCTGAAGAGGAAACTAAGAGAAGCTAAATTACAACAATCCAGAGAGAACCTTTCAGAAATTTTCGAACAGGAAGAGGAGACGGTAGCCGAAAATAATAATAATAATGTAAGGAGAATGCTTGGTGACTTTACCGCACCTAATTCCAATTTACATGGAAGAAGCATCTCCATTCCTACCATTTGAGCAAACAATTTTGAGCTGAAACCTCAGCTAGTCTCTCTGATGCAGCAGAACTACAAGTTTCATGGACTTCCATCTGAAGATCCTTTTCAGTTCTTAACTGAATTCTTGCAGATCTGTGATACTGTTAAGACTAATGGAGTAGATCCTGAAGTCTACAGGCTCATGCTTTTCCCTTTTGCTGTAAGAGACAGAGCTAGAATATGGTTGGACTCTCAACCCAAAGACAGCCTGAACTCTTGGGATAAGCTGGTCACGGCTTTCTTAGCCAAGTTCTTTCCTCCTCAAAAGCTGAGCAAGCTTAGAGCTGATGTTCAAACCTTCAGACAGAAAGAAGGTGAATCCCTCTATGAAGCTTGGGAAAGATACAAGCAGCTGACCAAAAAGTGTCCTTCTGACATGCTTTCAGAACGGACCATCCTGGATATATTCTTTGATGGTCTGTCTGAGCTATCAAAGATGTCACTGGACACCTCTGCAGGTGGATCCATTCACCTAAAAAAAATGCCTGCAGAAGCTCAAGAACTCATTGACATGGTTGCATAGGCACCATGATCTTTAAGGCTCAGTGTGACCTTGGTTCAGGAATAAACCTTATGCCCCTCTCTGTAATAGAGAAACTGGGAATCTATGGGGTGCAAGCTGCTAAAATCTCATTAGAGATGGCAGACAATTCAAGAAAATAGGCTTATGGACAAGTAGAGGACGTGTTACTAAAGGTTGAAGGCCTTTACATCCCTGCTGATTTCATAGTCTTGGATACTGGAAAGGAAGAGGATGAATCCATCATCCTAGGAAGACCTTTCCTAGCCACAGCAAGAGCTGTGATTGATGTAGATAGAGGAGAATCGATCCTTCAATTAAATAAGGACAACCTTGTGTTTACAACTCAAGGATCTCTCTCTGCATCCATGGAGAGGAAGCAGAAAAAGCTTCTCTCAAAGCAGAGTCAACTAAAGCCCCCACAGTCAAAATCTAAGTTTGGTGTTGGGAGACCACAACCAAACTCTAAGTTTGGTGTCAAACCCCCACATCCAAACTCTAAGTTTGGTGTTGGGAGGTCTCAACAAAGCTCTGCACATCTGTGAGGCTCCATGAGAGCCCACTGTCAAGCTATTGACATTAAAGAAGCGCTTGTTGGGAGGCAACCCAATGTTTATTTATCTAATTTTATTTTTGTTTTTCATGTTTTCTTAGGTTCATGATCATGTGGAGTCACAAAATAAACGAAAAATTTAGAAACAGAATCAAAAACAGCGGAAGAAAAATCACACCCTGGAGGAAGCACCTGTCTGGCGTTCAACTCCAGAACAGAGCATGGTTCTGGTGCTGAACGCCCAAAATAAGCAGTATCTGGGCGCTGAACGCCCAAGCATCTGGGCGCTGAATGCCAGAATTGCACCCTGGAGAAGAGCTGGCGCTGAACGCCCAGAACAAGCATGGTTCTGGCGTTCAACACCAGAAATGGGCAACAAATGGGCGTTGAACGCCCAAAATGGGCACCAACCTGGCGCTGAACGCCCAGAGTTGTGTGCAAGGGCATTTTACATGCCTAATTTGGTGCAAGGTTGTAAATCCTTGAACACCTCAGGATCTGTGGAGCCCACAGGATCATCTCAGGATCTGTGGACCCCACAGGATCCCCACCTACCTCCACTCACTCTCTTCTCTCTTCTCAATCATCCTCTATTCCCAATAAACACTCTTCCCCAAAACCCTTCACCTATCACCTCCATCTCTCTTCCCTATTAACCCTTCACCACTCACATTCACCCACTCTTCCCCATAAACCTACCCAATAAACTCCACCTACCTTCAAAATTCAAATCAATTTCCCACCCAAACCCACCCATATGGCTGAACCTTAACCCTCCTTTCCTATATAAAGCCTTCCATTCTTCCTCATTTTCATACAACACAACCCTCTCTTCTCTTCTTGGCCGAAACACACCTCCCCC
>NC_029788.2:18483349-18484153 GCF_000816755.2 Arachis ipaensis
CCCATCCAACAAGTCGGCATCCTAATGGTTCAAGAGTTCTATGCCAATGCATGGATCACCAATAACCATGATCAAAGTAAGAACCCGGATCCAAAGAACCATGTTACAATGGTTCGGGGGAAATACTTGGATTTTAGTCCGAAAAATGTGAGGTTGGCGTTTGACTTGCCTATGATGCAAGTAGATGAGCGCCCCTACACTAGAAGGGTCAACTTTAATCAAAGGTTGGACCAAGTCCTCATGGACATATGTGTGGAAGGAGCTCAATGGAAGATTGACTCCAAAGGCAAGCCGATTCAACTAAGAAGACTGGACCTCAAGCCTGTGGATAGAGGATGGTTGGAGTTCATCCAACGCTCCATCATCCCCACTAGCAACCGATCTGAAGTTACTGTGGATCGGGCCATCATGATCCAAAGCATCATGATTGGAGAAGAAGTAGAGGCTCATGAAGTCATCTCCCTTGAACTCTACAAAATAGTCGAAAAGCCCTCTCCTGGGGCAATGTTAGCTTTTCCTCATCTTATCTGCCATCTATGTTACTCAGCTGGAGCTTCCATAGAAGGAGACATTCACATTGAGAAAGAGAAGCCCATCACTAAGAAAAAGATGGAGCAAGCAAGAGAGCCCATTCATAGAGCTCAAGAGGCGCAGGAAGCTCATCACCATGAGATCCTGGAGATGCCTCATATGCATTTTCCTCCACAAAACTATTGGGAGCAAATCAACACCTCCCTAGGAGAATTAAGTTCCAACATGGGACAACTAAGGGTGGAACATCAAGAGCACTCCATCATCCTTCAT
>NC_029788.2:18484550-18510100 GCF_000816755.2 Arachis ipaensis
CTATGAATCCATCACCTCTCTTAAATGAAAAATGTTTTAATTCAAAAGAACAAGAAGTACATGAGTTTTGAATTTATCCTTGAACTTAGTTTAATTATATTGATGTAGTGACAATGCTTCTTGTTTTCTGAATGAATGCTTGAACAGTGCATATGTCTTTTGAAGTTGTTGTTTAAGAATGTTAAATATGTTGGCTCTTGAAAGAATGATGACAAGGAGACATGTTATTTGATAATCTGAAAAATCATAAAAATGATTCTTGAAGCAAGAAAAAGCAGCAAAGAACAAAGCTTGCAGAAAAAAAAATGGCGAAAAAAAAAATAGAAAGAAAAAGCGAGCAGAAAAAGCCAAAAGCTCTTAAAACCAAGAGGCAAGAGCAAAAAGCCAATAACCCTTAAAACCAAAAGGCAAGGGTAAATAAAGAGGATCCCAAGTCTTTGAGCATCAGTGGATAGGAGGGCCTACAGGAATAAAATCCTGGTCTAAGCGGCTAAACCAAGCTGTCCCTGACCATGTGCTTGTGGCGTATAGGTGTCAAGTGAAAACTTGAGACTGAGCGGTTAAAGTCAAGGTCCAAAGCAAAAAAAAAGAGTGTGCTTAAGAACCCTGGACACCTCTAATTGGGGACTTTAGCAAAGCTGAGTCACAATATTTATACGCTTTTTGGCATTGTTTTTAGTATGTTTTTAGTAGAATCTGGTTACTTTTAGGGATGTTTTCATTAGTTTTTATGTTAAATTCATATTTCTGGACTTTACTATGAGTTTGTGTGTTTTTCTGTGATTTCAGGTATTTTTTGGCTGAAATTGAGGGACTTGAGCAAAAATCAGATTCAGAGGTTGAAGAAGGACTGCTGATGCTGTTGGATTCTGACCTCCCTGCACTCAAAATAAATTTTCTGGAGCTACAGAACTCAAAATGGCGCGCTTCCAATTGTGTTGGAAAGTAGACATCCAGGGCTTTCCAGAAATATATAATAGTCCATACTTTGCCCAAGTTTAGACGACGCAAACTGGCGTTCAACGCCAGCTCTCTGCCCAATTCTGGCGTCCAGCGCCAGAAATAAGTTGCAAAGTGGAGTTCAACGCCCAAAATGGCACAAAAGCTGGCGTTCAACTCCAAGAAAGACCTCTCCACGTGTAACATTCAAGCTCAGCCCAAGCACACACCAAGTGGGCCCCGGAAGTGGATTTATGCATCAATTACTTACTTCTGTAAACCCTAGTGACTGGTTTAGTATAAATAGAACTTTTTACTATTGTATTAAGCATCCTAGATTGTATTTTGATCCTGTGATCAAGTCTTGGTTACTCCGGTTCCCCTCTGGGGCCGAGACCAATGAACTCCATTATCAATTATGTATTTTCAACGGTAGAGTTTCTGTACTCCATAGATTAAGGTGTGGAGCTCTGCTGTTCCTCAAGGATTAATGCAAAGTACTACTGTTTTCTATTCAATTCATCTTATTTTGCTTCTAAGATATTCATTCGCACTTCAACCTGAATGTGATGAACGTGACAATCATCATCATTCCCTATGAACGCGTGCCTGACAACCACTTCCGTTCTACATTAGATTGAATGAGTATCTCTTAGATCTCTTAATCAGAATTTTCGTGGTATAAGCTAGATTGATGGCAGCATTCATGAGAGTCCGAAAAGTCTAAACCTTGTTCGTGGTATTCCGAGTAGGACTCTGGGATTGAATGACTGTGACGAACTCCAAACTCGCGAGTGCTGGGCGTAGTGACAGACGCAAAAGGATAGTAAATTCTATTCCAATATAATCGAGAACCTCCAAGATGATTAGCCATGCAATGACAGCGCATCGGACCATTTTCACAGAGAGGAATAGGATGCAACCAACGACAAGGGTGATGCCTCTAGACGATTAGTCGTGCTGTGACAGAGCATTTGGACCATTTTCCCGAGAGGATTGAAAGTAGCCATTGGCACCGGTGACATCCTTACATAAAGCCAGCCATAGAAAGGAGTAAGACAGATTGGATGAAGACAACAGGAAAGCAGAGGTTCAGAGGAATGAATGCATCTCCATACGCTTATCTAAAATTTTCACCAATGATTTACATAAGTATTTCTATCCTTATTTTAGTATTAATTTCGAAAACTCCATAACTATTTTATATCCGCCTGACTGAGATTTACAAGGTGACCATAGCTTGCTTCATACCAACAATCTCCATGGGATCGATCCCTACTCACGTAAGGTTTATTACTTGGACGACCCAGTGCACTTGCTGGTTAGTTATGCGAAGTTGTGAAGATATGTTTAGACCATGGTTCTGTGCATCCGTTTTTGGTGCCATCACCAGGGAATCAATTTCGAACAATAATTCACAACCTGAGTAACAATTTCGCATACCAACTTCCCATCCTCTTCTTCTAATCTCTTGTCGGATCTCCGGATATTCGCTCTTTTTGAGCTTAAAAGGGACCTCAAGGATCACCTTTTTCTTGGCCACAACTTCATAGAACTGGTCTTGATGGACCTTAGAGATGAATCTCTCCATCTCTCATGACTCAGAGGTGGAAGCAATTGCCTTCCCTTTCCTCTTTCTTGAGATTTCTCTGGCCTTAGGTGCCATTGATGGTTATGGAAAAACAAAAAGCAATGCTTTTACCACACCAAACTTAAAAGGTTTTCTCGTCCTCGAGCAAAAGAAGAAAGAAAGTAGTAGAAGAAGAAGAGAATGGAGGAGATGGAGGGAGAAGGTGTATTCGGCCAAGGGAGAGAAAGCTTTGTAATAATGTGTGAAAATGGAGTAGTGTTGAGGGGTTTATATAGGGATGGGGTAGGTGGTAGGTTTCGGCCATTAGGGTTGGGTTTGGGAGGGAAAAGAATTTGAATTTTGGAGGTAGGTGGGGTTTATGGGGAAGAGTGGATGGATGTTAGTTGTTAAGGGCATTTGGGGAAGAGGTATGGAGGTAATTGGTGAAGGGTATTTGGGGAAGAGGTTTATGAAAAGGTGTGAAGAGGAGAGAAGAAGAGGTGGGATAAGTGCGGATCCTGTGGGGTCCACAGATCCAGAGGGGTTAAGGACTTAACATCCCTGCTCCAATTAGGCGTGTAAAACGCCCTTAGTGTGCAATCCTGGCGTTTAACGCCAGATTGCTGCCTGTTTTTGGCGTTAAATGCCCAAATGTAGCCTGTTTCTGGCGTTTAACGCCAGATTGATGCTTGTTTCTGGCGTTAAACGCCAGCTTGGTGCTTGTTTCTAGCGTTTAAACACCAGAATGCTCTTCCTCTAGGATGTGCTATTTTTAATGTTGTTTTTCATTCTGTTTTTGATTTTTCAGTAGTTTTTGTGACTCCACATGATCATCAACCTAAAAAAAATAAAATAACAATGGAAAATAAATAGATGTAATTAAATAACATTGGGTTGCCTCCCAACAAGTGCTTCTTTAATGTCAATAGCTTGACAGTGAGCTCTCATGGAGCCTCACAGATGTTCAGAGCATTGTTGGGACCTCCCAACACCAATCTTAGAGTTTGGATGTGGGGGTTCAACACCAAACTTAGAGTTTGGTTGTGGCCTCCCAACACCAAACTTAGAGTTTGACTGTGGGGGCTTTGGTTGACTCTGCAGTGAGAGAAGCTTTTCATGCTTCCTCTCCATGGTTACAGAAGGAGATCCTTGAGTTTTAAACACAAGGTTGTCCTCATTCAGTTGAAGGACCAACTCTCTTCTGTCCACATCAATCACAGCTTTTGTTGTGGTTAGGAAGGGTCTTCCAAGGATGATGGATTCATCCTCATCCTTCCCAGTGTCTAGGATTATGAAATCAGCAGGGATGTAAAGGCCTTCAACCTTTACTAACACGTCCTCTACTAGTCCATAAGCCTGTTTCATGGATTTGTCTTCCATCTCTAATGATAACTTGGCAGCCTATACCTCAAAGATTCCTAGTTTCTCCATTACAGAGAGTGACATTAAGTTTATTCCTGACCCCAGGTCACACAGATCCTTCTCAAAGGTCATGATGCCTATGTTACAGGGAATTAGGAATTTACCAGGATCCTGTTTCTTTTGAGGTAGAGTTTGCTTAACCAAGGTATTTAGTTCCTTGATGAGCAATGAAGGTTCATCCTCCCAAGTCTCATTACCAAATAATTTGGCATTCAGCTTCATGATTGCTCCTAAATATTGAGCAACTTGCTCTTCATCAATGTCTTCATCTTCTTCAGAAGATGAATAGTCATCAGAGCTCATAAATGGTAAAAGGAGGTTCAATGGAATCTCTATGGTCTCTAGATGAGCCTCAGATTCCTTTGGTTTCTCAAAGGGAAACTCCTTATTGGTCATTGAACGTCCCAGGAGGTCTTCCTTACTAGGATTCACGTCCTCCTCCTCCTCTCTGGGTTCGGCCACACCAAGTAAGGTTATGGCCTTGCACTCTCTTTTTGGATTTTCTTCTATATTGCTTGGGAGAGTACTAGGAGGAGTTTCAATGACTCTTTTACTCAGCTGGCCCACTTGTGCCTCCAAATTTCTAATGGAGGACCTTGTTTTATTCATGAAACTTAAAGTGGCCTTAGATAGATCAGAGACTATATTTGCTAAACCTGTTCCTTCCACCATTATTAAAGCCTTGTTGGGGCTTTTGTTGATCCTTCCATGAGAAATTTGGATGATTTCTCTATGAGGAATTATAGGTGTTTCCATAGGGTTCACCCATGTAATTCACCTCTGCTATTGCAGGGTTCTCAGGATCATAAGCTTCTTCTTTAGAAGATGCCTCTTTAGTACTGTTGGATGCAACTTGCAATCCATTCAGACTCTGAGAAATCATATTGACTTGCTGAGTCAATATTTTTTTCTGAGCCAATATGGCATTCAGAGCATCAATTTCAAGAACTCCCTTCCTCTGAGGCGTCCCATTACTCACAAGATTCCTTTCAGAAGTGTACATGAACTGGTTATTTGCAACCATGTCAACGAGTTCCTGAGCTTCTGCAGGTGTTTTCTTTAGGTGAATGGATCCACCTGTAGAATGCTCCAATGACATCTTAGATAATTCAGACAAACCATCATAGAATATATCTAGGATGGTCCATTCTGAAAGCATGTCAGAAGGACACTTTTTGGTCAGTTGCTTGTACCTCTCTCAAGCTTCATAGAGGGATTCACCTTCTTTCTGTTTGAAGGTTTGAACATCCACTCTAAGCTTGCTAAGCTTTTGAGGAGGAAAGAACTTGGCTAAGAAAGCCGTGACCAGCTTATCCCAAGAGTTCAGGCTATCTTTAGGTTGAGAGTCTAACCATATTCTAGCCCTATCTCTTACAGCAAACGGGAAAAGCATAAGCCTGTAGACCTCGGGATCAACCCCATTGGTCTTAACAGTATCACAGATCTGCAAGAATTCAGTTAGGAACTGAAAAGGATCTTCTGATGGAAGTCCATGAAACTTGCAGTTCTGTTGCATCAGAGAAACTAATTGAGGCTTTAGCTCAAAATTGTTTGCTCCAATGGCAGGGATTGAGATGCTTCTTCCATGTAAGTTGGAATTTGGTGCAGTAAAGTCACCAAGCATCTTCCTTACATTGTTATTATTTTCGACCATGTCTCCTTCTTTTTCGAAAATTTCTGTCATATTTTCTCCAGAGAGTTGTGCTTTAGCTTCCCTTAGCTTCCTCTTCAGAGTCCTTTCAGGTTCAGGATCAGCTTCAACAAGAATGTTCTTATCCTTGTTCCTGCTCATATGAAAAAGAAGAGAACACAGAAGAAAATATGAAATCCTCTATGTCACAGTATAGAGATTCCTTATGTAAGTATAAGAAGAGAAGAATAGAAGAAGGAAATGTAAGAATTCGAACACAGAGGAGAAGAATGGGTTGAATTTTTGAGTGAAAGAGGGGTGTTAGTAGATAAATAAATAAATAGAAGGGGGTGAGAGATGGAAGAATTCGAAAATTAAACAAAATAAAATAAAAATTTTTTTGTTTTCAATTTAAAATTAAAGTTAAAATTCGAAAATATGAAAAGGAATAAAATTAAAATTAAAATTTATAATAATTAGTTAATGAAAAGAAATTTTGAAAAAGAGGTTAGTGATTTTCGAAAATTAGAGAGAGAAACTTAGTTAGGTAGTTTTGAAAAAGATAAGAATCAAACAAAAAGATAAGATTAATTGAAAAAGATTTGAAAATCAATTTTGAAAAGATAAGAAGTTAGAAAATATTTTGAAATTGATTTTGAAAAAGATGTGATTGAAATTTATTTTGAAAAAGATTTGAAAAAGAAATTTAAAAAGATTTGATTTTTTTGAAATTAAAGTTTATTACTTGACTAACAAGAAACTAAAAAGATATGATTTTAGAGTTTAAAGATTGGACCTTTCTTACTAGGCAAGTAACAAACTTGAAATTTTTGAATCAATCACATTAATTGTTAGCATTAATTTTGAAAATATGAAATAGAAATAAGAAAAAGATTTTGAAAATAAATTTTAAAATTTTCAAAATTATGAAAGAAAAAAAATGAAAAAGATTTGATTTTTGAAAAAGGTTTGAAAAAGATAGAATTTTTAAATTGAAAATTTGATTTGACTCATAAGAAACAACTAAATTTTAAAAAGTTTTGAAAAAGTCAACTCAAATTTTCGAAAATTTATGAGATAAAAAGGGAAAGATATTTTTTTTATTTTTGAATTTTAATGAAGAAAGAGAAAAAAAGAAAGAAAAAAAAGGAAAGATATGATTTTTATGTTTTTCTCTTTTTTTATTAAACAACAAAAATGAAATAACACATAAGAATTGAAGATTAAAATAAAAATGCATGTAAGAACACTTTAAATGTCAAGATGAACACCAAGAACACCTTGAATGTCAAGATGAACACCAAGAACTTATTTTTGAAATTTTTAAGAAAAGAAAAACATGCAAGATACCAAACTTAGAAATTTTCAATGTTTAGACACTAACAAATTAAAAATGCATATGAAAAACAAGAAAAGACACAAAACATGAAAATGCAAAGATCAAATAAAGACAATCATCAAGAACAACTTGAAGATTATGAAGGACACATGCATGAATTTTCGAAAATTTTAAGAAAAGTTAAAAAGATGCAATTGACACCAAACTTAAAAATTGACACAAGACTCAAACAAGAAACACAAAATATTTTTGGTTCTTATGATTTTATAAATTTTTTTGGTTTTTTTTTCGAAAATTATTTTGGGAAGAACGAAAAAGAAGAATTTTTTTGTATTTTTCGAAAATAAGAATAATAAAAACAAAAAGCTTAAAATTAAAATAAAATTACCTAATCTGAGCAACAAGATGAACCGTCAGTTGTCCAAACTCGAACAATCCCCGGCAACAGTGCCAAAAACTTGGTGCACAAAATCGTGATCGTTCATTCCTTGGTAACAGCACCAAAAACTTTATACGCACATTCATAATCTTAGTTCTTCTTCACAACTTCGCACAACTAACCAGCAAGTACACTGGGTCGTCCAAGTAATAAACCTTACGCGAGTAAGGGTCGATCCCACGGAGATTGTCGGTATGAAGCAAGCTATGGTCATCTTGCAAATCTCAGTCAGGCGGATTCATATGGTTATAGAGTTTTAATAATTAAAAGATGAATAAAACGTAAAATAAAGATAGAGATACTTATGTAATTCATTGGTGAGAATTTCAGATAAGCGTATAGAGATTCTTAGTTCCTTCTGAATCTCCGCTTTCCTATTGCTTTCATCCAATCCTTTATACTCCTTTCCATGGCAAGCTGTATGTTGGGCATCACCGTTGTCAATGGTTACATCCTGTCCTCTCAGTGAAAATGGTCCAAAATGCGCTGTCACCACACGGCTAATCATCTATCGGTTCTCGATCCTGCTGGAATAGGATTCAGTAATCCTTTTGCGTCTGTCACTACGCCCAGCACTCGCGAGTTTGAAGCTCGTCACAGCCATCCCTTCCCAGATCCTACTCGGAATACCACAGACAAGGTTTAGACTTTCTGGATCTCAAGAATGGCCGCCAATAATTCTATCCTATACCACGAAGACTCTGATCATAAATCAGGAGGCTAAGAGATATGTATTCAAGCTTGTTTTCATGTAGAACGGAAGTGGTTGTCAGGCACGCGTTCATAAGTGAGAATGGTGATGAGCGTCACATAATCATCACATTCATCATGTTCTTGTGTGCAAAGTGAATATCTTAGAGAAGAAATAGGCTTGAGTTGAATAGAAAAATAATAGTACTTTGCATTAATTCATGAGGAACAGCAGAGCTCCACACCTTAATCTATGGTGTGTAGAAACTCTACCGTTGAAAATACATAAGTGAAAATAGTCTAGGCATGGCCGAATGACCAGCCTCCATGATCTAAGAACCAAACATCCAGAGATGATCCGAAGATTCCAAAGATTCAAAGATGTAAATACAATAGTAAAAAGTCCTATTTATACTAAACTAGTTACTAGGGTTTACAGAAATGAGTAAATGATGCAGAAATCCACTTCCGGGCCCACTTGGTGTGTGCTTGGGCTGAGAATTGAAGCTTTCACGTGTAGAGGTCTTCCTTGGAGTTGAACGCCAGTTTGTAACTTGTTTCTGGCGTTTAACGCCAGAATAGGGCAGAAAGCTAGCGTTGAACGCCAGTTTGCGTCATCTAAACTCGGGCAAAGTATGGATTATTATATATTGCTGGAAAGCCCTGGATGTCTACTTTCCAACGCAATTGAGAGCACGCCATTTGAATTTCTGTAGCTCCAGAAAATCCATTTCGAGTGTAGGGAGGTCAGAATCCAACAGCATCTGCAGTCCTTCTTTAGCCTCTGAATCTGATTTTTGCTCAACTCCCTCAATTTCAGTCAGAAATTACCTGAAATCATAGAAAAATACAAAAACTCATAGTAAAGTCCAGAAATGTGATTTTTATTTACAAACTAATAAAAATATACTAAAAACTAATTAAATTATACTAAAAACTATGTAAAAACAATGCCAAAAAGCGTATAAATTATACGCTCATCATTACCCATGATGAGGGTCTTACACTCTTCTCTTGGATTACCTCAGTGTTACTGAAAAGAGTGTTAGGAGATCTCTTAGGTATCCTCTTACTCAACTGACCCACTTGCACTTCCAAGTTCTGAATTGAAGATCTTGTCTCTTGTATAAAGCTGTGAGTGGTCTTGAAAAATCCAGAGACTATTGTGGCTAAGTCAGAGATGCTCTGTGTTTGAAAGGGCTCTTGCTGCTGCTGAGAAGGCTGGAACTGTCAGTTGTTAAACCTATTCTGATTTGATCCGCCCTAGTTGTTGTTGAAGCTCTGTTGGGGATTCTGTGGCTGCTCCCTCCACCCAAAGTTAGGGTGATTCCTCCATTTCTGATTAAAAGTATTGGCATAGGATCATTATTGGGATCTCTGGAGGAATTTCCCATGTAATTTACTTGCTTAGTAGTAGGTTGAGTATTGCCACAAGCATCCTCTTGGGTGTAGCTCCCAGTCATATCATAGGATACATCTTGGGTGTTGATAGCTGAGACTTGCATCCCGGTTAAGTGCTGAGAGATCATACTAATCTATTGGGACATGAGTTTGTTTTGACCCAAGATGGCATCCAGTGTGTCCACCTCCAAAACTCCTTTCTTCTAAGTAGTCCCAGTTTTCACAGGGTTCCTCTCAGAAGTATATAGATACTAATTGTTAGCAAGCATCTCAATAAGCTCATTATCCTCTTCTGGCGTTGCCTTCATATGTAAGGAACCACCAGCAGAGTTGTGCAGTGACATCTTGGCCATCTCAGAGAGGCCATCATAAAATATCTGCAGCCTGATCCACACTGGAAACATGTCAGGAGGACACTTCCTGATCATCAGTTTGTACCTCTCCCAGGCTTTATGAAGGGACTCTCCATCTTTCTGTCTGAAGGTCTGGACATCCACCCTAAGCTTGGTCAGCTTCTGAGGTGGAAAAAATTTGTTTCGAAATCCAGTGACCACCTTGTCCCACGTGTCCAGGCTCTCCTTGCATTGAGAGTGAAGCCACTACTTTGCTCTGTTCCTCACAGCAAATGGGAAGAGCATGAGCTTATAGACCTCAGGATTCACTCCATTCGTCTTCACAGTGTCACAGATCTGCAAGAAGTCAGAGATGAATAAGTTGGGATCCTCCTGTGGGAGTCCACAAAACTGGCAATTCTGCTGCCCGAGAGTGATCAGCTGCAGCTTAAGCTCAAAATTATTGGCACCAATAGCATGTGTTCCGAGGGTTACCTGAAACTGGAGGTCGATCTCGGATGAGATCTTCTGTGCTGGTCGGTACCGATGTGTCCGGCTGGTAGGAGATGACCGGAGCTGTCGTATCCGACTTGTTGGACTGGCTACACTGCTGATCCTTCGCCACCGGAGGGTGGGGGGTACCTGCAAGGGACTCCGATGCTTAAGTTAGCAAGGGTATTAAGCAGGTTTTTAGTAGAATCAGAGTATGAGTTATACCTGAGTGCTCCATTGTATTTATAATGGTTGTAGAGTGACCTTTTTAGATAAGATAAGTTAGTTATCCTATCTTATCTTTATCTTTGAGTTGAGGTCAACTTATCTTCAAGGGAACCGCCCTTATCTCTATAGGCTTAGACTGCCTTTGGATTTGGGTCGTGTTCCTCAATTTGGGCTATTTCTGGGCTTTCCTGTAGATTTGGCCGAGCTCTTTGGGAAGAGGTCAGATAGTCTGACCTAAAGAGGTCGGTCGCTTTGTCGCCAATCATCCCGGGTCAGATAGCTCGACCCAGGGTATGAACAGTGCTCATGCTCGAGCTCGGTCTTTCTTTTGGAGGTCGAGTCTTGGTTTTAGGACTTCGATCCTTCTCGGGTGAAGCCGAACTCGAGCATTTTGTCGATTCCTTTGTAGCAGCTTTTGAATGTAGAACGTTTTCCTCTAAAAGCGCGCGCTTTTGTATTAGCGCTTTGCTCTGAGGAACGTACAAGGGTTTAATACCCTAATTAATTGGCATTTAATTGCCCCGTTTCCCTTAACTTCTTTATTTTTTGAATTTCACGCTCAGGAAACGGTTTCCCTTCTTTGCTCTGTTCGTAACTTCTTCGCAATTTCTTCCTTTGTTCTCTCGCTCACTGTCTTTCGCCCCTACTTCTGTTTTTCTTGCGTTGCAGCGTCGCTTAGCAATTTTCTGGGCAGCTTTCATTTCTGCGTCTCCTCCTTCCCTTGGAGCTTCTTTCTTTTCTTGGTTAGTTCCATTCGCATTTTTTTCTTCTTTCGTCACTTTGGTTTTATGATGAAGTTTTGACTTTGCTTTAGGGAAAGTTTGTATGTTTCTATTTTTGTCGCGCCTATTTTGTTGTTGAGATGTGTGTTCTGGGAGTTTCTTTCATCTTCTACATGATCCTTTTTGCTTTTCCTGTTGCCTGATGCTTTTTAGGGCTTTGCATGTTCTGTTGTTTCTGTCTGATACCGATACCCAGAAAATCTACATCTTTTCCTCGCTTTGTTTGAAGATTGCTTTTTGTCTGATTCTGAAAAAAAGTTGCGTCTTTGATAGTTTCTACTTGGCATGCTTGATGTTTGGGGATGCTTTTTGCTGGTAGGCTGTAAGACAGTGATTTTGATGATTTTTGTGTTTGCGATCTTCTTTTCTCGTTTGAGGGGTGCTGGGACGTAAGCTGTAGAAATTTCTTTTTTAAGCTTGCTTTGTTACTACCTCCAAAGGATGCCCCAGGACTTTGGTTTGAGTCTTGGGGTTTTCCTTTTCTTGTTTGTTTGCCTGTATCATATTAGTCGAGTTGTATTGCCCCTCGTCCGAGATGTTTTTTTGTAATCCTATCTTCTTTTCTTTTTGTAGGATTAGTTGACCTCATGTCTTCTCGCAATAACGTTGTAGAGATGTCTTCCCAGGTTCCTGAGGGCATGGCCGATTGGGTGGACTCAATGGTTCTTATTTGTGTCTCTTTGGTTGATTCTGAGTTTTGTGCGCAGCTTAGGCAGTTTCATAGGGTCTATAGTAATGCTGGTGATGAAAAGAATTATGAACTTGTCCCCCCTTCTTCTGAGGAGAGAGTTTGTTTCTCTACTCGGGTTGTTAGAGATCGCCCTTTTTTCTATGCTTATGACTTCTTTGGTTAGCTGGGTATCACCCTTCCTTTTACTGAATTTGAGACCAACCTATTATGGCCCTGTAATGTTGCTCCCTCTCAACTTCACCCTAATTCCTGGGGTTTCATAAAAATTTTTCAATTGTTGTGTAATGGTTTTGGTATTCCTACCTCGCAATCTCTCTTCTTCTATCTATTTGTTTTGACGAAGCCTGGAGTAGTAAAAAAAAGGCAGCTTGGGTCTCCTTTCGATCTTCCCAGGGAAAGAAGGTCTTCTCCATGTTTGACGAATCATTCCGCGATTTTAAAAATTAGTTTTTCAAGGTCCGAGCTGTTGAAGGAGCTCGGCCCTTTTTTCTGGATGAAAATGATGAGCCTGCCTTTCCCTTAGAATGGCAAAAAGATGTGAGAGTGTCCAGATACATGTGGGAAATGTTGGATAAAGCTGAGCGAGCTTTTGTGGCCGTGTTGGAAGAACACTGGGGTCAACCTCCCCATCTTGATACAAAGAAATTTTTAACGAATCCCTCTCTTCTTCAAATTGAGATGGGTATTTTGCGTTCCTGATTTTCCCTTTATTTTCTGTTTATATTGCTCGTAAATGCCTTTCCGACTTGCAGCCGAGTTTCTTATTGTTGTGTTTTATTTGCAGAGGCAATGAAGAATAATGAATCCATGAAGGCTTTTAAAAGAGCACAGAAGGCGGCTGCTGCTAAAAACATCTCGGCCAAGGCGGCCGGGGAAGGGTCTTCCCAAGTGCGTGTGAAGCCGTCCATGCCGAGTTCTCCTGGGGCGAGGAAGGTGATCCCTACTCCCCGAGTTTGTCTGGCTGACCCTCCACCAACTTCTGTCGCTCCTTCTGGCCCTCCTCCCAATAAGAAACAAAAAACAGCTGAGCCTTTCAACTTTGACGCTCCCGACTTCAATGCGATCGAATTTGTGGATCAGCAAATCGGTCCTTACGGTGCCCTTCTTATGGACGATGTGTCTATCCTTCGCCATCTGGAATTTATGGCCCGAAACAGTGTAAAAATGGCATATATGGGGGCTGCTTTGTACCAAACTGCTCATAATCTTCCTCTCCATGCCACCAAAGAGATTATGAAGGAGGCGAAGCAGGAGTTCGACCGGATGAAGGGCCTTAAGGAGGAGCTTGAGGTAAAGGTTGCCAAGTTGGAGAAGGATATGGAGAATGAGAAGGCGAGTTCCTTTGCTTTGGCAGCTTCTGTGCGGCTGGCCGAGGACACGGCACTGATGCATAAGGACAGTTACGTTACGTCTTATCGGGAGGTGATGCGCCTGAGGGGGGAGCTGGAGAGTACCCGGGAAGATTACTCTAAGATTCAGGGTCATCTCGTTGGCAGTGTGACTGCTGCTTACGAGAACCTGAAGGAACAGGTTCGGGTTATTGCTCCCGAGGCTGACCTTACCCTCTTCAGCCTGGAGAACGTTGTCAGGGATGGCAAGATTGTCCCTAATGACGAGGATGATGATGATGTTGAACCTCCTCCTGTGTCCTCTGCCAAAGTGTCGACCTCTTCAGCTCCTCTGGTTGTGTTTGATCCGGATTGCCAGATTTTGAACCCGGAAGATGGAACTGTGGATGCTGTGCCTATTCAGACTCGCCTTCCTTCTCCTTGTCCTGATGCTACCAAGAAGGCTCCTGATGTTTGCTGATTTCTCTCTGGATATTTATGTAGCTGGCCCGGCTTGTGGGCTCTTAAACTTTTATTATTTTGTTAATTGCTGACACTTTCTAGTTGCTTGCCTAGCAACTTTTACTTTGAAAAACAAAAGTAGCTTGCTAGCTTTTTGAGGTAAATTTTGGTGGCCTCTGAAGCTTTATAACTTTGTAGATTATATCATGCTTTTTACGCTTGACTTGGTATCTCTTCTGTTTTCTGAGAGTGTTGGAACCTTGCGGCTCGGCCTCTTTGGATTGCTTTGTACTGATTGTTTGTAGCTTGGATCCTTTGAGGTTGTGGCTGTATGGGTCCAGCTTGTTTTTTGGTTTTCTCGCTCTTGCTTGTATTTTTAGCACTTCATAACCGATTTCTTTACGTTGGTCTTCTTTCTAGTTATTTTTGTAGTCCTCTTTTTTGGGTCTTTGCCAGATCTCTTTTTAAGGACTACTTTTATAACTTGGTTTTGTAGGAGGCCGACTTCTTTACGTCGTCCTCTTCTAAGTTATTTTTGTAATCCTCTTTCTTGGACCTTTGTCAGGTCTCTTTCAGGGATTACTTTTATAACTTTGTTTTGTAGGAGGCCGACTTCTTTACGTCGTCCTCTTCTAAGTTATTTTTGTAATCCTCTTTCTTGGACCTTTGTCAGGTCTCTTTCAGGGATTACTTTTATAACTTTGTTTTGTAGGAGGGCCGACTTCTTTACGTCGTCCTCTTCTAAGTTATTTTTGTAATCCTCTTTCTTGGACCTTTGTCAGGTCTCTTTCAGGGATTACTTCTATAACTTTGTTTTGTAGGAGGCTGACTTCTTTACGTCGTCCTCTTCTAAGTTATTTTTGTAATCCTCTTTCTTGGACCTTTGTCAGGTCTCTTTCAGGGATTACTTTTATAACTTTTTGATTTTGGGCTGACTTTGTCATGTCGGGCCCTTCTAAGTTAAAGTAATCCTCTTTAATAGGGTTGGCCAGACCTCTTTCCAGGGTTTACTTATAACTTGGGTTGACTTGGTCCGACTTCTTAATGTCGGCCAGTCTTTAAGTTATTATTTAGCAATCCATAAGACCTCGTCTGGTTCTTTTTCCGGATCACTTTCGATAACTTCTTACATTATTCTGTGTTCATCTTTGCCGATTTGTAGAAGGTGGTTGTTATCTTTAGATCGTCTTTTAGGTGAATCACGTTTTCACCTTTATCGGATGATTATCTTTATCGTGATCGTGCAGTGAAATTGTTTTTCACTTTCTGCCGATCTGTTGCTTTATAATCGGACGATGAATGCTTCAGATTAATGCATCTTGAAAACTTGTAGAATATCTAAAATATATTTATTCAAAGAAGAGTGAAAATATATAGATGTGGGAATTTTTCATCCCTTTGAATCTCAACTAGGTGCCTCATTAAAAAACCTTTTCAGAAAAAAGAGTGCATCCTATGATGAGCTTCTTTCTAGCTATAGTACCTTCTTAGGTTGCAGGCGTGCCATGATCTGGGGAGCTCTCATTCGTCGAGTTCGGATAGTCTGTAGGAGCCTTTTCCAAGTACCTCTATGACTCGGTAGGGTCCTTTCCAGTTTACTGCCAGCTTTCCTTCTCCTGGTCGAGTTGTTCCAATATCATTTCGGATTAGGATGAAGTCGTTCTCAGTGAAACCTCTTGGCACTACCCTTTGATTATATCTGGAAGCCATTCGACGTTTGAGTGCTTCTTCCCTGATCCGAGCTCTTTCCTGGATTTCAGGGAGTAGATCGAGCTCTTCCTTTTGAAGTTGGGAGTCGGCTTCCTCATTATAATGAACCACTCTGGGCGATCCTTCCTCAATCTCTACTGGGATCATTGCTTCTATTCCGTATGCCAACCGAAAGGGGGATTCCTTTGTGGTGGAGTGTGGCATCATTCGATATGCCCATAGGACTTGTGGAAGCTCTTCTGCCTAAGCCCCCTTTACGTTCTGTAATCTCCATTTTAACCTAGCCAATATGACTTTGTTGGCAGCTTCGGCCTGTCCATTGGCTTACGGGTGTTCGACACAGGTGAACTGGTGTTTTATGTTCAAATCGGCTACTAATTTTCTGAAGCCTGCATCTGTGAATTGAGTGCCATTGTCTGTGGTGATGGAGTGTGGAACCCCGAACCTTGTGACAATGTTTCTATATAGGAATTTCCGGCTTCTTTGAGCAGTGGCATTGGCTAGGGGCTCTGCCTCGATCTACTTTGTGAAATAGTCTACCCCTACTATGAGGAATTTAACTTGTCCTGATTCCTGGGGGAAGGGTCGAAGAAGATCAAGTCCCCATTTTGCAAACGGCCAAGGCAAAGTTACGCTGATGAGCTCTTCTGGCGGGGTGATGTGAAAGTTGGCATGTTTCTGACATGGTGGACATGTCTTTACAAATTCTGTAGATTCTTTCTGTAGAGTTGGCCAATAAAATCCCGCCCGGAGTACTTTTTTGGCGAGAGTTCGTGCTCCGAGATGATTACCGCAAATGCCGGCGTGCACTTCTTCTAGCACTTCCTTTGTGTTGGAGGTCGGCACACATTTTAGTAGTGGTATTGAGATCCCTCTTTTGTATAGGATGTTGTTTATGATAGTGTAGTACTGTGCCTCCCTTTTTAACTTCTTTGCCTCCTTTTCATCTGTGGGGAGTGCCTCTGTTTTGAGGTAATTGATTATGGGGGTCATCCATCCTTGATCCCGACCTGTTATGGCTAGGACCTTTTCTTCTTCTGCGATTGACGGGTTCTGTAGCATTTCCTAGATGAGGCTTCTATTGTTGCCTCTTGGTTTGGTGCTGGCTAGTTTTGAGAGTGCGTTAGCTCGGGCATTTTGTTCGCGGGGTATGTGACAGATCTTGTATTTCCTGAGTTGTCCGAGCTATTTCTTAGTTTTATCTAAATACCTTTTCATGGTGGGATCTTTGGCTTGGTAGCTCCCTGCTATTTGTGAGGTGACTACTTGTGAATCACTGAAAATGTTGAGTTTTTGAGCTCCAACCTCCCTAGCCAGCTTTAAACCAGCTAGTAACGCTTCATATTCCGCCTGGTTGTTTGAAGCCGGGAATCCAAATTTGAGGGAGAGCTCAACTTGGGTTTCTTGGTTGCTTTCTATTATCACACCTGCGCCGCTTCCAGTCTTATTCGAAGAACCGTCCACGTAAAGATTCCACTCTGTGGGGGTTTCTAGGGTATCTGTGAATTCTGCGATGAAGTCGGCCAAGTACTGTGACTTGATGGCTGTCCGAGCTTCGTACTGGAGGTCGAATTCGGATAACTTGACTGCCCATTGCAGAATTCTGCCTGCTAGATCTGTTTTTTGTAGTATCCCTTTTATGGGCTGGTCGGTTCGAACCTTAATAGTGTGAGCCTAGAAGTATGGGCGAAGTCGTCAAGATGTTAGTATGAGAGTATAGGCAAATTTTTCTATTTTTTGGTAATTCAGCTCGGATCCCTGCAGCGCTTTGCTAATAAAGTAGACGGGTTGCTGCCCACTTTCGTCTTCTCGAACTAGTGCTAAGGCTATTGCCCGACTTCCTACCGCGAGGTATAATATGAGTGGTTCTTCTTCTCGTGGCCGAGATAGGATAGGTGGTCGTCCCAAGAATTCTTTGAAGTCTTGGAAAGCTTGCTCACATTCTGTTATCCATTCAAACTTCTTTCCCTTCCTTAAAGTAGCATAGAAGGGGAGAGATCTTATCGCTGATCCTGCTAAGAATCTGGATAGGGCTGCCAATCTCCCGTTGAGTTGCTACACTTCTTTGACACAGGTTGGGCTTTTCATGTTGAGTATGGCTTGACATTTATCCGGATTTGCTTCAATTCCTCTTTGGGTGAGCATAAAACCCAAAAATTTTCCCGCTTCTACTGCGAAGGTGCACTTTGCAGGGTTGAGTCGCATGTTGTGCTTCCTTATAGTGTTGAACACTTGGGCCAGGTCGGTCAATAATGTCTCTTCACTTTGTGTCTTTATCAACATGTCGTCTACGTAGACTTCCATAACTTTTCCGATGTGATCTGAAAAGACTTTATTCATCAGCCTTTGATAAGTAGCTCCCGCGTTCTTGAGACCAAAAGGCATCACTATGTAGCAGTAATTTGCTTTTGGTGTTAAAAACGAGGTCTTTTCTTGATCTGGCGGATACATGGGGATTTGATTGTATCCGGAATAAGCGTCCATAAACGAGAGGTATTTATATCTGGATGAGGCATCTACTAGGGCGTCGATACTTGAGAGTGGATAAGGATCTTTTGAGCAGGCTTTGTTGAGATCTGTATAATCAGTGCACATTCGCCACTTCCCGTTTGATTTTTTCACCAAGACGACGTTAGCTAGCCATAGCGGGTACTTTACTTCTCTTATGAACCCTGCCTCCAATAGTGCCTGTACCTGTTCTTCCACAGCTTGGGATCGTT
Source organism: Arachis ipaensis (assembly GCF_000816755.2). Classification (NCBI taxonomy): domain Eukaryota; kingdom Viridiplantae; phylum Streptophyta; class Magnoliopsida; order Fabales; family Fabaceae; genus Arachis; species Arachis ipaensis. Next base: position 18,502,726 of record NC_029788.2, read on the forward strand.
CTGGCCCAAGTTTTCTTCGTCTCTACTGTACCAGCCGAGATCCTGGGTAGACTGCCAACTTGTGACACATTAGCTTGGGGTCTATGCCCGGCATATCTGCGGCTTTCCATGCAAAGAGATCGACATTATTTCGCAGGAATTGTACTAGTAATTCTTTTGTGTCTCTTCTCAAGATCGTGCCAATATTAGTTGTTTTGTCCGAGATGTCTCCGATCTGAACTTTCTCTACTTCACCTTCGGGTTGTGGACGGAGTTCTTCTCGTCTCTGAACTCCCCCAAGCTCAATTGTATGGAACTCTTCTCCTTTGCCTCTGAGGTTTAGACTTTCGTTATAACAGCGGCGCGCCATCTTTTGATCTGCTTTTATTGTAGCTATCCCTTCTGTAGTTGGGAATTTCATGCATAGATGCGGAGTTGAGACTATTGCGCCAAGTTGATTTAGTGTTGTCCGACCTATTAGGGCATCGTAGGCGGAACTCACGTTGACCACGATGTAGTCTATCTTGAGTATCCTAGATTGGTTCCTTTTTCCGAAGGTTGTGTGTAATGACACGTATCCCAGTGGTTGTCCTGGGGTATCTCCCAGCCCGAATAGGCTGTTTGGGTATGCCCTAAGCTCCCTTTCTTCTAAGCCGAGTTTGTCGAAGGTAGTTTTGAATAAGATGTCGGTGGAGCTCCCCTGGTCTATTAATGTGCGGTAGAGATTGGCGTTTGCCAGTATTATGGTGATGACTATGGGATCGTCGTGTCCCGAGATAATACCGGATGCGTCTTCCTTAGTGAATGTGATTGCAGGGATGTCAGGTGCTTCCTCCTTTCCTTCGACATGATATACTTCTTTGAGATATCTTTTGCGAGATGATTTGGAAATTTCTCCCCCTGCAAATCCGCCATGTATCATATGGACGTGTCTTTCGGGTGTACGAGGTGATTGCTCAGTTCGTCCGATATCTTCGTCCCTTCGTCTTTTTCTTTGGTCATCATCTCGGTTGGCCAGAAACCGATCTAATTTTCATTCTCTCACCAATTTTTCTATGATGTTCTTTAAGTCGAAGCACTCGTTGGTGGAGTGCCCTTGGACTCGGTGGTATTCACAATATTCATTCCGGTTTCCTCCTCCTCTTTTGCCTATGAGGGGCCGAGCTGGGGGTATTTTCTCCGTATGACAGACTTCTTTGTAGACGTCAACCAGGGATACCCTGAGAGGGGTGTAATTATGGTATTTTTTTATTTTTCTCCCCTTGTCGATCTTCCTTATTTTTGGATTCTTTATCTTTATCTCGGTAGGGGGCTCCGGATTTTGAGGATTCTCCCAACCGAGCGTTTTCTTCCATGTTGATGTATTTCTCTGCTCGTTCCTGCACTTCGTCTAGAGATGTAGGATATTTCTTTGATATAGATTGGCTAAAAGGCCTTCCCGTAGGCCATTGATGAGACCCATGATGGCGGCCTCTGTTGGCAAGCTTTGTATGTCCATGCATGCTTTGTTGAATCTTTCCATGTAGTTGCGAAGACTTTCCCGATCTCCTTGCTTGATCCCTAGTAGACTGGGGGCGTGCTTAGCCTTGTCTTTTTCGATGGAGAATCTAGCCAGAAACTTTTTGGCTAGGTCGCCGAAGTTTGAGATGGACTTTGGAGGTAGGTTGTCGAACCATCTGATTGCTGTCTTCGTGAGAGTTGTTGGAAAAGCTTTACAGCGAACGGCGTCTGAGGCGTCGGTGAGGTACATTCTGCTTTTGAAGTTGCTGAGGTGATGGTTGGGATCTGTAGTGCCATCATACAAAGTCATATCTGGGAGTTTGAAGTCTTTGGGAATTTTGGTTTTCATGATTTTCCTAATGAAGGGATCTTGCTCTTTGCGTGAATTCTCCTCAGGGGCGATCCGAGTAGCTTTTGCTTTGAGATCGGCTTCGAGTTGTAAGAGTTTATCTTCTAATTCTCGGCGCTGCCGTACCTCTCTTTGTAGGTCCTTCCCGACTTCTCGTTGTTGCTGGGTTTCTTTTTCAAGTTGCTTCAAACGATCTTGAAGTGCTTCTATTACCTCCGGATTTGATGAGTTTTTGTCCCCGTTCGATTCCGGAGTATCTTTTAGTGTAGTGTCCGCGTTCTTGTGCGGCGTCCTATCTTCCAAACCTGAATCGTGATCGTTGTCACGGTTGTCCGCCATGGTGATAGGATGACTTCCAGGTTCCCCAACAACGGCGCCAATGTTCCGAGGGTTACCTGAAACTAGAGGTCGATCTCGGATGAGATCTTCTGTGCTGGTCGGTACCGATGTGTCCGGCTGGTAGGAGATTACCGGAGCTGTCGTATCCGACTTGTTGGACTGGCTGCACTGCTGATCCTTCGCCACCGGAGGGTAGGGGGTACCTGCAGGGGACTCCGATGCTTAAGTTAGCAAGGGTATTAAGCAGGTTTTTAGTAGAATCAGAGTATGAGTTATACCTGGGTGCTCCAGTGTATTTATAATGGTTGTAGAGTGACCTTTTTAGATAAGATAAGTTAGTTATCCTATCTTATCTTTATCTTTGAGTTGAGGTCAGCTTATCTTCAAGGGAACCGCCCTTATCTCTATAGGCTTGGACTGCCATTGGATTTGGGTCGCGTTCCTCAATTTGGGCCCTTTCTGGGCTTTCCTATAGATTTGGCCGAGCTCTTTGGGAAGAGGTCGGATAGTCTGACCTAAAGAGGTCGGTCGCTTTGTCGCCAATCATCCCGGGTCGGATAGCTCGACCCAGGGTATGAACAGCAGGTATATCGATACTGCGCCCATAGAAGTCAGGAGTGGGTGCAACATATGAGCCAAGCATCCTACTTGCTTGCTCATTAGCATCAGGGTTTCCACCATTAGCGTCCATAGCTTCCTTTTCAAAAGTCTCCATAAGATTCTCCTCGGCTTTGTAAGCTCTAGCTTGTTGTAAACACCGCCTCAAGGTCCTCTCAGGTTCAGAATCAAACTCAAGAAGAGGTTATTTGTCCCATGAGATATCCTATAAAAAGAAATAAAATAAAATAAAATAAAGTAAGCAATTAACTAAAAGGATTCAAAAATAAAAAAATACAAAAGTAACCTAAAATTTTCAAAAATAAGAATGAAAAAGTAACTTAAAAATTTCAAAAACTAAATAGTAAAAGACCGTAAAAATTTTTGAAATTAAAAAGAGGAAAACACTAAAGAGATACCACTTAAAATCAGAAATTAAAGAAAAATAAATGACACAAAACTCGAAAATAAAGGAAAATAAACAAAAATTAGAAACCGAAAATTAAAAGAAAAAGTAACTAAACAAAACTAATAAAAATACCTAATCTAAGCAACTAAACAACTAGTAGTTGTCAATCACAAACAATTCCTGATAACGGCGCCAAAAACTTGGTGCGTGAATTAGGATTTGGCACTGCTTAACCGGCCAGTGCACCGGTTCATCCAAGTAATACCTCAAGTGAGTGAAGGTTGATCTCACGAGGATTGTCGGACTGAGTAAACAATGGTTGTCAGGCTGATTTAGTTAGGCGAATCAAAAGAGGGTTTGTTGGTTGTTGGCGCATAAAGCAATAATCAGGAAAATAAAGAAAGTAAATAAAAGGTTTCGTGTAGAAGCAGTGTGAGAAAACAGTTAAGGTTTCTGAGATGTTTATCTTTCCGGATTAAAAGTTCTTACCAGTTATTTTAACAATGTATGATTCATTCTATGGAAAACCATGAGTGTCTAAACCTTAATCTCTTAGTGATTTAGCCTCCTCTAACCTTCATCAACAGCCACTCTCGTGGTCACTTAATTCCGATTAGAGGGTGAAGTTCAAAAACTAGTTTATGGCTATAAAAACCCTAATTACCCAAAGCTAACAGGATTTTATGTCACATATCCCAATTAGTTTATGTAATTAGAAATTTAGGAGAAATTTGTTTTCAAGTTGTAGTTCAAGCGAGATAACTCTCTCAAGAATCACAAGAACTCATGTAGAATAAGGGTCATACTCTCGTTCCACCCAATTCATAAGATTAGGAACAAAAACAATCCTTAGAATTGAATCAATACATTAATTAAAATAGAAGAAAAATAATTCTAATCTATAGAAATAAAAAGAGCTCCTAACCTTAACCAAAGAGGTTTTGTTGCTCATAACTTAGAGAGAAAACAAAGTTCTTCCAAAAACGTGCGACAACTGAATAAATGATGATACCCTAGAAAGGGTGTATCTTATTCCTTAAATACTAACCTAATTTGATACAAAAATAAAATAAAATAATAAATTCTAAACCTAAAAGATATTGTTTGTAAATAAAAATTACAAAAGAAAATAAAATAGAACTAATAGGTGCTAAATCCACTTGAGAGGTCCAAAGAGAGGTTGTTTCAGATAGTTTGCTGGCGTTTAACGCCAGAGATGGACGTTAAATGCCCTAGGGGGAGTTGCACATTTCTGATCCTAATCTCTTGTTGGCGCTAAACGCCAGTTGGGCATTTAGCGCCCGAAAGGGGGGGGGGCATTGCCAGCATTCTTCTTTTTAGCTCCAAACTCTGCCAAACTGCTCTAAATTTCACTTGAAATCATAAAAACACAAAAACAACTCAAAGTAGCATCCAAAGGTGATTTTTGCACTAAAATCAAGTAAAACTAAATAAAATCTAACTAAAAAAACTAGAAAATGACAAGAAAAAGGGTATAAGATGCTCACGCATCAAGTACTCACTCACCTGAGTTTATTACTTGGTATGACTCGGTACACTTACTGGTAAGTTGTGGATTGTAAAATTCGCATTAAACTCGGACACTGCCGAGTTTGATAGCATTGACTTCTTTACCCCTAGGACTGCCTCTTAACCTGAGACTCTCATTGTAACATTTTCGTGCCAAATTTTGATCTCCGTTTATGGTGGCAATTCCTTCTGCAGTGAAAAACTTCATAAACAAGTGAGATATAGAGACAGCTGCTGCTAATCAGTTTAAAAGTGGTCCAACCTATTAGGGCATTATATGCTGATATGACGTCGACCATAATATAGTCGACGCTTAACGTCTCTGATTTTGTGCCCTTTCCAAAGGTGGTGTATAGGGAGATAAATCCAAGAGGTTGGATCGGCGTGTCCCCCAATTCGAAGAGGTTGTCTGGATACGCCTTCAAATCCTTTTCTTCTAGCCTGAGTTTATCGAAGGCGAGATTAAATAGTATGTCCGCCGAACTCTCCTTATCCACCAGAGTCCTATGAAGATTGGCATTGGCAAGAATCATTGTTATCACCACCAGGTGGTCATGGCCAGGTATCACCCCTTGGGCATCTTCTTTAGTGAACGAGATGGTTGGTAAATCGGATGTTTTGTTATCTTCTCCGATTTGGTACACCTTTTTGAGATACCTTTTTCGTGAGGATTTTGAGATTCCTCTCCCAACAAACCCTCAGTTTATCTTGTGTATGTGTCATTCAGGAATTTGCAAGGGGCGTTCTTGCCAACCTCTGTCTTCATCTCTCCTCCTTTTTCTTTAGTTGTCCAATCTTTCATCTAAGTACCTGTCTAGTTGACCTTCTCTGGCCAACTTTTCTGTGACATTCTTTAAATCATAATAATCGTTGGTAGAATGCCCATAAAGCTTGTGATACTCATAATATTCTATCCGACTTCCTGCTTTTTTATGTTTGATAAGGTGAGGAGACGGAAGCTTCTCAATGTGGCATATTTCCCTGTAGATGTCCACAAAAGAGACTCTGAGTGGGGTGTAATTATGGTACCTTCAAGGTTTTTCCAAGATGTATTCTTCCTTCTTCTTGGATTCTTTCTCCTTTTTCCGAGTTGGGTATGACAGGTTGGACCTTAGGGAAGGCTCTCTAAGTCAAAAATTCTCCTCCATGTTGACATATTTTTCTGCCCACTCTTGTACTTTATACAAGAAAGTCGGGTGTCGCGTGGATATGGATTGGAAAAATGGCCATTCTTTAAGGCCATTAACTAAACCCATTATCACTGCCTCAGGAGGCAAATTTTGTGTTTCCAAGTAGGCCTTGTTGAATCTCTCCAGTAGTCTTGGAGTGTGTTCCCTAGTTTCTTGTTTAATTCCCAAGAGGCTTGGAGCATGTTTGACTTTGTCCTTCTGAATGGAAAACTGGGTAAGAAATTTCCTTGCTAGGTTGTTGAAACTAGTTATCGACTTGGGAGTAAGTTACCAAACCACTTCATTGCCGTCTTGGTCAAAGTCGTCGGGAATGATTTGCAACGAGTCGCGTCGGACGCGTCAGCTAGGTACATCCGACTTTTGAAGTTGCTCAGATGATGCCTTGGATTAGTCGTTCTGTCATAAAGTTCCATGTCAGGCGTTTTGAAGTTTTGGGGAACCTAGCTCGCATGATCTCTTCAACGAACATATCTTCTTCTCCAAGAGGGCTCTCCTCCCGATCTGTTCGATTTCTCCGTCTTTAGAGGTCGGCTTTTAATCTTAAGAGTTTTTCTTCCAACTCTTTCTGTCGTCGTACTTCTCTCCTAAGATCTCTTTCAGCTTCTTGTTGTCATTCAGCCTCCTGCTCGAGTTTCTCTAAACGACCACAATGGCCATGAACTAACCCTAGTATTTTTGTTGGATGGGGAGGCTCCTCGTCCTCAGGCGGGTGAACTTCTGAATGGATCTGCCGTGGTTGAGGGTTTCCTGGCATTCTTTCATGGGGGGACATTCGATCTTTCCCGTGGTGTGGTTAGCGTGAGTGCTCGGTCGTCTTGGTTGAATTCTGGTTCGGATTCAGATGCTGTATGTCCATCCTTGAAAGGTTCATCTGCCATTATGAGGTGTAGACATCCAGGCCCCTGGATTCTATTTGGGTCTAGACGTGAGGTCCAGACTTTGAAGCAGCGTCCGATGCGTTGATGTGCCAAGGTGCCGCCGTCCGAGTTCCTCGTGAGGAGGTGTTGGATGGTACCTGCAAGAAACTTCGATGCTTAAGTTAGCAAGGACTTTAGGCAGGCTTTTAGTAGAAAATACTTTATGGGTGTCAGCGTATTTATAATAGATTAGATAACCACCTTTTGAAGAAGTTCCATCTTTATTGGTGGATAACCGTTCCCTTTATCTCAGGATTTTGTTGAGATCTTCTTTCTAGATAAAGTGGAGAGATAGTAGGAGATACTTCAAGATTCAGTTGTTTATTTGAATGAGCATATCCAACGCATTGTCGTCATACCCGACCTGCAGGCAAAGAAGGGCCACTTGTTTTGTAGTCCTTTATCTTTGTTGGGCCTAGTTTTATGTTTTTGGGTTAGGGTATGAACAAGTAGCTTATAAATAAGTTATTTTATATTAGCTTTTTAATCTTAAAAGTGCTTATTTTAAAAGAAGATCGATACAAAAATTTTTATTATAAAAAAATCATTTTTTTAAACTTTTTCA
>NC_029788.2:18510110-18531833 GCF_000816755.2 Arachis ipaensis
AAGTCATTTTTTTTAATTTTTCTACAAATACAATAAAATAATTTTAAAAAGTTATAATTTAATTTTAAAAATTACATAAAAAATTAATGCTATAATTTTTCAAAGTAAAAAAAGTTTTACTTAGGGCCAGTTTGGCTAAACTTCTTAAATAAGTTCTTTTGAAAAAGGAGCTTAAAATATAAAGACTTTTATTAATAACAACTTTTAAATAAGTTATTTTATGTTTGGAAAGTTATTATACAAGTCCTTGTTTTAAAGTTGTGCATTAAATAGGAGTGATAAAATAGCTTTTGAAAATAGGAGAAGCCACATTTTTTAACTTCTTCAAAAGCTCTTAAATAACTTTTTGGAAAGTTAAAAGTTTATCTAAAAAATTGTACCAAACACTATTAATGTAACTTTTTATAAGTCAAAAGCTAAAAAAAATAGCTTTTGGAGTTTTCCAAATGTACCCTTATTATTCACTCACATTTCCATTATTACTTTTTTTATAAGGGTGAAAGTGATCGAACCGGACCGAAAATTACCGCAGAACCAAACCAAAATTTATAACAATAAAATAAAAACCGAAAAAATTGGGTTTTTTTGAACTATACCGATCGGTTCGGTTCGATTTTCGGTTGGCTCTGTTAAAATCGAACCGAACTGAACCGAACCGAAAAATGAGTGTTTAGTAGTTCTTGTTTTTACTAAGTTGCCCTTTAACCTATGAATAAAAGAGGGCATCCAAATTCCTAACTTTCTTCTTCTCCTTTTACGCGCAGTCGCGCAGCACCCCCACAACTCACTTCCCCCTACAACTCACTTCCATCTCCCATTCTTCCACCTCTGACCTCCATGCTTGAGAGAAGGAGAGCCTGAGGGAGCCAGAAAGTGTCGTCCGCCATCAAGGAAGTCACTTATCGTCGCTCAAAGTTGTCTATTCATCTCCGTCGCAGGGTCGCCGTCGCAACAAACCCTAAGTCGAGCAGCACTCCAGTCCAGTCCGTCGCCGAGCAACACTCCAGTGGCCGAGCAGTCCAATTCGAGCCCTCTCCTGCAAGCTGCAAGTCAACAATGTCTTCTTCCGAGGTTAGAATTTGATTTTCAAATTTTTATTGTTGATTATTCTGCAGTACTTACTTCCAAAACAATTAAATGAATTAATCACATCCTGTAGAATTTTTATTGTTGATTTGTTGTTGCTTGTACTGTAACATTTTTTGGTGAGTGAAATAGAGCCATTCAAAACTATTCACTTCAAAATAAAACATTTGAGTTAGCGAGCTAACGAGTTGACTGACTCGGTGGTTTCTCAGAATCGGTGGCTTAAAGTGTAACATAATCTTACTGTAGGTGAACGTTAGAATGGGCTGAGTTATAACTTAGAGTAACTTCAGTAATAAAGGAGGAACTGAGGAAGAGCCTAAAAAAATTAATCAAATAAATTAGCTTGTCTAATCAGATTTCTTATTTGCAGAATTTTCTCTTTGTTTGGATATGTTGCTTGTATAATCATATTTCTTATTCTGTTTGTTTTCTTGAAGTGAATAGTTTTATAATCTAATACTACCCATGTATGTTGAAGACTTGAAGTCCTCAAGTCAGATTCCTTAAGTCCTTAATGACCAACTTAAAAAAAATATATTTAGCTAAGAAGTACCTTAAAAATATTGGTTAATAATAGAGATCAGATGGCATAAGTGAAAGGAAATGTGGACTAAGATAACTCCCTAGTCCCTACTTCTTATTGAATAACCTCTGGAACTTTTCTGGATCCCATTTCCGTTCTCAATGGACTATGGATGAAGTTTCTCTCCATCTCTAATTTATTTGGTGATATGTATAATTTTTTAGATCTTCATGAAAATTATTTTAAACAATTTTGCAATGCACTTTTACAAATAAAACATTTTTCGCAATTTGTTCAACTCTTTCTTCCTTCAATTGTTCCCTTGACTCCATGATTGATGATGCTAATATATTAATTTGTTATAGATGTGAAAGAATCAAGGTGGTGTTTGAGGTGTACACGTTGTGTTTGAGAAGTAACATGTTGCAACCATGCTTGGGAGGTGTACACGTTGTGTTTGAGAAGTAACATGACATATTCTACATTGTTCTCACTTCTAAGAATTCTTAAAGCATTATTATTATTATTATTGTTATTATTATTATTATTATTATTATTATTATTATTATTATTATTATTTCTTGAACAAGTTTTAATGTTGAATTTGTTGTTGGAAACAATACTTTTAGTGCTGGTGATGGGTTTAAATGCTGATTTTTCAATATATATGCAGCCAACAACCAATAAACAGCCCAATGAACCGACGCCTGAAGTTGGAGGTGAAAATGTTGAGTCAGTGGTACGTCAAATTCAAATTCTTACTGCAAAACTATGGCGTCTTCTGAACCCCAAGAACCCTCAGCACCTTCTTCCGAGCCGCCGCTACCATCATCAGACCACTTGATCAATAGGAAGGAAGCCAAGAAACAGGAAAAGCACCGCCACGGCTAGGACACTGCCCTTACCTCTGCCGCATCAAAGCTCGTTGTCGACGAGCCCCTCGCAGGAAACTACGGCGACTACAAAATGGAGGACCTGCAGTCAAAGGACCCACCCAGGGACCCCAATAGATGGACACCTATCAAGAATATGGAGAAGTCTCTAGAAGGAAAAACGATTCTGATCCGAGGTAGGGTTGCCGCGATACGTCGCTCAAGGAAGAAGATGGTGTTCTTTATTGTGAGAAAGAAACTCGTCAGCGTGCAGTGTATGGTACATGCGCAGAAAAATTTGGTTAGCGTGCAGATGGTGCAGCACACTGGGGCGCTGACCAACGAGTCTATTATCGGTGTTGAAGGTCTTGTTTTGCTCCCTTCTGAACCAATCAAAGGTGCCACAAAGCAGGTTAGTTAGCTTCTGAGATTTGATTTTGGATAGAAATAAAGGGAAACAATAGCATTGTATTTTGTATGGTTTAACACTAGCTTTCCTCTTTCCGGAAGTTAGAGTTTGAAATTTTAACAACTACTATGTTGAATTTGGTTGCATAGTGGTTTTGGGTTTAGAAATATTTGTAAGGTTTATAATATAGAATGTAAAACTTGAAATCTCCTTAACTTGTATATTTGTAATTCATTTTTTTTCAAGTAATTGAACATTTTGCTGAGAATCTATAGCTTATGTGGTTTGTTCTGATAGGTGAAAATTCAAGTGAGGAAGTTGCACTGTGTTAGCAAGGCCTATTCTCTACCAATTACTCTATAGGATGCTGTTGGAAGTGAAGCTGAAATTGAGAAGGCACTTCAGATACATTGATTGGAGGTGTCTGGGTCTTTGTCAACATGTTTGACTCCTTCTTTGTTAGGATGATTTGTTTGCAGGAGCTTATCTTTTACTTCATTTGTTTTCATCCATTGGTTAACTAGTTCTCTTAATGAATACAGGCTGGAAACCATTTGCTCGTATTAATCTGTATACACGTTTGAACTTTAGAGTAATTGAACTCAGAACTGCAACTAATCAAGCAATTTTCTCCATCCAAGTACAAGTTGGAGAGGTAAATCATTTCATATGAATTTTATTCTGAAGAGTCTTACTTATTCACGTTCATTCTTGAATTGCATGTTGAGATCATGGTTGCTTTAAATTTTGAATTTACTGCAATTAGTGCATACTAAGACATTTAAGGTATATATTTTTCCCATGATATGAATGACCAAATTATTTGCCTTGCCCAATCAACAACGCTTCACAGGCATATGACAATATCTTCTGATTTTGACCGTGTTTTTTAGATTAGTTCTGTGTTTATCTGTGAAGGAATCTTCAGCCCTAAACACAGAACTAATCTAAAAGACACGGTCAAAATCAGAAGATATTGTCATATGCCTGTGAAGCGCTGTTGATTGGGCAAGGCAAGTAGGGCGCCCTTTATAGTCCAGTTTGAAAACAGCAGCTCCACCCTCACTTGACCCAGCAATAATCCTTGGAGTGTGGATTTCAACAAAGCCTTCAGATGCTAAGAATTTTCTGAATGCCTACCCAACAATGCAATGAAATATTTGATCATTCATATCATAGGAAAAATATATACCTTAAATGTTTTAATATGCACTAATTGCAGTAAGTTTAAAATTTAAAGCAACCATGATCTCAACAACATACAATTCAAGAATGAACGTGAATAAGTAAGACTTTTCAGAATAAAATTCATATGAAATGTTTTACCTCTCCAACTTGTGTTTGGATGGAAAAGATTGCTTGATTAGTTGCAGTTTTGAGTTTAATTACTCTCTGTGAATTTTTTTTCCAATCTCACGTTAAGGCTTGAGTTTTTCCCCAAATCAGTGGAGGCTTCACCAACGCTACCGCCATTGGACCATTAATAATTATTAATAATAAAAAATAAAAATAATAACGAATTAGATCTTCCATTAATCGTAATAAATATTTTGCAATCATAATTTATCATTGATCCAGTTACATACATATTGGGTTGGGAAAATCGGATTTGTTAAAAATTCAATCAATTGGATGCACAAACCAATTGGTTTTTCTTATTCAATCGATTGCTCATATTACCAATTGATTGAAATCATCAGAGCAATCTGGGTTTAGTTAATTCAATCGATTAGTTCTGTTACACATCAAAATAACAACACATGATCAACATTCTTAGAGGTATATCTCGTCCCATTCATACTTCTATGCACGAGAATAAGCCATATTTAACAAAGATTTTTTCTCATTATAAATTAAATAAAAAACTATTATTTTCCTAATAAAAATAACACTTATTCCTATGTACTCTTGTGGCCCGTTTGGTTATTGTCCATGTCCATCAAAGACATAGACACGGTGACACACGTCTAGTGTTTGTTGTATGAGACACAAAAAAGTGAGAAACACGGTTACACACAAGAGTACATGGAATACGTGTATTTTGTGTCTTTTCCAAATGGTGAGACACGGAATTGAAGCCATGGACACGGATCTAAAACCCTTTTTTTGGACAATTTTATCCTCATTGATTTTTTGAAATTCCAAATTTCTCCTTCTCTTTTTACAAACCCTAATCAATTCTAAGCTCTTGTCTTCTGTTTTCCAAAGCTTCGTGTGTTCTTCATTGTGGGTATGTTTGGTTGATTTTGTAAAATTTTTATTATTCTAAGACAATCTCCTTCTCCTTTTCACAAACTTTAACTAATTCTAATCTCTTCTCATCTGTTTCTGGTTTTCTGCAGCTTTATGTCTTCTTCACTTGTGTGTGCTGCCATTTTTCTGAAGTTTTTTATTGTTCTATCACAATCTTCCTCCTTCATCTGTGCTAGAAAACTCAACTCAAGGTTTGACATAATTATAATATTTTTGTTTGTTTGTATGTTGTATTTGTATGTTGTTATATTGGATATTCTTTTTTTTATTTTTGAGCACATATGTGTTAGGTACTCTTCTGTTCTCCCTGTTCTAGGTATGCAAATTTATAGTTTTAAATATCTGAAATGATTATATTTTTAATGGGGTTTGGTTGGAGTATTATGTTGGGTTATCTTGTTTTCTCTGTTTTGGTCAATAAAATAGATTATAAGTGATGGTAACTAAATTAAGAGTTCTCCATTTATGTATCAAAAACCATTAGCTTGATCATATGAGTATGTGATTATGTAATGAGTGTTTTCTCTATTTGAAGTTTAATTGAAATGATAAAGAAAAGCTTATTTTTTAGTGTTGTCATACTGGATATTAGAATTTATTTTATTTTTATGCATTTACTTTTTATTGTTTGTTAGGAAGTGATGATGGATCGTTCTGAACAAATTAAGCTATGTGTTGGATATTACTGGATCATGAGTATGCAATTTGACACGTTGATGTTGTTTTTTTTTAGTTACTTTATATATGTATATTAGGAATAGAAGGTGGGGTCATTCTTCAATTGGGCGAAGAGTGAACACATTGCCATTAAGGCGAGATGCATTAGATAACATCATTGGGGCAGGCGGAGATAGAAATTGCATATGAGAGTTAAGAATGAGTTTGAATGCATTTGCAAATTTGTGTGAATTGCTACAAGTTCAAGGTGGGTTAGACGAAGATGGTCATGTTGGCATAGGCGAGCAAGTAGCAACTTTCTTGATTATATTAGCTCATCATACCAAAAATCGCAGCACAAGTTAGGTTTTATAGGTCTGTTGAAACTATTAGTAGGTATTTTCATAAGGTATTAGGTTCGGTTTTGCGTGTCCAAAGTGTGTTATTTGCAAAGGCAGACCCCGTATCAGAGGTTATAGATCCCAGATGGAAATGGTTTAAGGTAAGGTGTTGCATAAAGTTTAAATTTTTATTGGTCAAGTTTACTTGTATATATGTAATAACTATTTTATTTTGTCCATTTGATAGGGTTGTCTAGGAGCATTAGATGGCATTTACATAGATGTCACAGTCCCCAAGGGTGATAAATCTAGGTATCGGACAAGAAAATCTAGAATATCCACCAATGTCTTAGGAGTTTGCAATTGGAACATGAATTTCGTCTATGTCCTTAGCGGTTGAGAAGGATCGGCATCTGATTCAAGGATACTTAGAGATGCAATTACTCGACGTAATGGCCTGAAAATACCTGTTGGTATGTTTAAATTAATCTTTTGATAAGTGCATTAGCTATCTATTAAGGAATTACAATATACCCCTTATAATTTTTCCATCCTTTAATTTTAGGGTCTTATTATTTAGTGGACGCTGGCTATACCAATAGTAGAGGATTTTTATCTCCTTATAGAAATGTCAGGTATCATGTGAATGAGTGGGCTCAAGGTCACCGTGCACCACAAAATCGTCTAGAGTTATTTAATAAGAAGCACTCTTCGGCTAGGAATGTGATTGAGCAGTGCTTTGGGTTGCTTAAGAAGAGATGGGCAATTCTATGAAGCCCCTCATTCTATCCAATTAGAATTGAAAGCCACATTATTATTGCGTGTTGTTTGTTACAAAATTTTATTCGGATGAACATGGATGTTGGTCTTGAGGAAGATGCAACTCTTTTACCAGAGCATATACCCGTAGGAGATGACACAATTGTTGATGAAGCCGATATAATTGATGTTGTGGAAAATAGCCATGAGTGGACTCAACGGCGTGAGGACTTAGCAACTGAAATGTAGGAAATATGGAGAAGAGAACATGACACGTAGAGTTTCAAACTTTTCCTAATTTTATTATATTTGAAATTGTCGTGGACTATAAATTGTTGTACTATAAATTATTTGAATTTTTTTTAGGCACTATGTATTTGCATACTCGGGTTAACTAGTTGTATTCTAATTAAAGATACAGTTGGTTTTATTATTGTACGATTTGATTGTTTCTAATTTTATTGAAATTGGTGAATTATGTTGATATTCTACTAGTAATTATTTAAATTCTATTGTAATTGTTAATTTATTGTAGTGTTCCTCTGTTACTAATATGCTAGTAACTATTACTATACTAAAATTCTGCTAGTGGCTTGATATTTATTATGTTGTTGCTATTATAGTAATTCCTTTTTTTTCATTATTGTGCAACTATATTATCTAGCATCAATGGCTTCCATACCACGTCAGTGGACTGAACAAGAAACTGAACAATTTGTGGTCTTCATGGAGGAATTGGTTGTTGAAGGCAAGAAGGCGGAAGCCGGTCAATTTAAACCGGGAGCATTTCAAAAGCTTGCAAATAAGATGAATAAGAAGTTTCCTGGATGTGGCCTCACTGTGAAGCACATCAGAAATAAACACAAGCGATTAAAAGAAAAATATATGTATGTGGCTGAGATGTTGGGTTGTAGCGGCTTTGGATGGAATTCGGAAAAGATGTGTGTTGAAGTAGATAGCAAGCAAGTATTGGAAGTTTGGGAAAAGGTATTATTTTCATTTTTAACTTTCATGTGAATTTTACTTTTGCTATATTTATTAATGTCGACTTTGTTTTATGGTTTAAGGTCGCATGTCACACTCTACACTCCCGGCAGGCCATTTCCCTTGTTTGAACGTCTTGGCAATATTTTTGGTAAGGATAGGGCTACCGGTGTTGAAGCATGTAGTGGAAAAGATGCTGAAGAAGATGTAACTCCGGGGCCTACATTTGCTGCGGCCACAACTAGTGGCTTGGGATTAGGTAGCGAGGATGTTGACATGGAGGATTTCGCTGCTGCTGAGAGTGAATTACCCAACACCTTTTCGACCTCTTTTGCTTCATCAAGTGAGAAAAATCAAGGACGGCAATCTGCAACTAAAAAAACCAATGATGTTGCAATCCTATCAAACTTGGCTGAAACTTTTAAGTCTGCAGTAGAAGATCAAGGAAAGCATGTGTAAGTACTAGCAAATACAATGAGTGGGGTAAATGACCAAGTGAATATGGGCCGAACATTGAAGAGTCTTTGCTTTGACACAATGGAGATAGTGCAAGTTGCAAAGAAATTTGTGCAAAATCCAGAATTGAAGGCAACCTTTTGGAGTTTGGACGAGGAAAAGGCGGCATTTGTACGAGATATAATGGATAACTTTAGCAATTATTGGTGTAGTTGGTTTAATTAGTTGTTAGTTTGTTATGGTCTATTTGCTAAACATACTATGGGTACTTTGCTATTATCTAAGGGTTTAAGTAATTGTTATATTATTAAAGTGTAATAGCTATATATGTACCTAATCTATGCATGAACTGACTTTTAGTTGTAATCTATAATTCTATGTGTTAATTTTTTAGTTTATGCACCTAAGTTATGCCTCTAGTGTTTATTAATTATATTATGCAAATTTACACTTCATATTGTGCAATTATGCATTATTGGAATCAAATTGTGTAATTTTGTATCGATTTTTGAATGTATTGTGTAATTTTATCCTTAAAATTATTTAGTGTTGCATATTTACAATCAAATTCTGCATTCTCTTTGTTGATTTATATATTTATTATCTTAAACTTTAATAATGTGCATTTTTACAACTATGAAAAACAAAAGAAAAATTTTATAAGCCTTAAGGCTCATGCATGCTAATTGTAATAGCTTTGGTTTTAAAATTCTGCACTTTATATATTTGGGCAAACCAATATAAATTAAATGTGGAGTACACCAAATACTGTTAGCTAAAAGAAAATAATAAACCAAATACACTGTATAAATGCATTGTAAAAATACATTGTATAATAATGTGGAGTACATCAAATATTATAAGTTGTCATGCTTCATTGTATAAATATATTGCCAACTAACATAATAACAGAAATACAAAAGAAAAAGTCTATGTCATCTCAAGAGCCATCAACAACTACTAGCACTTTTTTCTCACAACTTGTAGCTTTATTATTTGGTTCTTCCAACTTTGCTCCTTCCAACTTTGCTCCTTATTGTTTGCTTCTTCCAAGCCACTAAGTAAAGGTCA
This sequence comes from Arachis ipaensis, assembly GCF_000816755.2. Lineage (NCBI taxonomy): Eukaryota > Viridiplantae > Streptophyta > Magnoliopsida > Fabales > Fabaceae > Arachis > Arachis ipaensis. Next base: position 18,519,525 of record NC_029788.2, read on the forward strand.
ACTCTAATTACTCAACTAAAGTTTGATTCTTTTCCTATATGTAAATTGAACAATGTATTTAAAATATGAGAACTCAACTGGAGTACTAGAATTCAATTCTTTGATACAATAACATAAGAAACTTAACTGGAATTTAAAAAGTGAAATGATATTGATGATGTATAAAAGGTACTCATTAACATACATAGGATAATAATTGTAAAACATACTTATAGCCAGCTCACATGCTATAAAGATTGGTGAGCATCAACATCAAGTGCTGCCACAGTAGCTACAACTAACATTAACATAGTCTATAAAGATTTTGTATGCCAAAATAAATTTCATTTTACTACTACATTCACCAATGAAAAAAATAAAATAATAAATTAAATAAAATATTAAAGAAAGAGAGGGGATCATAACGCCCATATGATTTTCAACTAAAAAGATACAAAAGTGTCAAAGCAATACCTATTTGAAAAAACACTGGGATCAAGGGCTTAAAGGCTTCAAATATTTTTCAATTTACATATATGTTTAGCACTCTAACACAATTAACACTCATTCAATGTCACCAATTCTTGATTTTTTTAGCATAACCAAAAAAAATTAAGCAGCAACTTTTCTCCACTGATTCTCAATTAAACCTTGGAAGAGCAAGAAATTGATGGGAAGAAGAACATTATACCTGGCCTCCATGGAAATTGAACGTATATACAATGGAGAAGAGGAATTCGCGACAAACAAAACAAGGGACAGAGTCACACGAGAAAACAAGCACCGGATACGGAGATGGAGGAGAGGGTTTAGGGTAGATGCGGCCAGCGTGCAAGGTGAAGACATCCATGAAGGATGAGAGCTAAGGAGAAGGAAGTGTTTTGGGGGTAGGGATAACTGACGATAAATGGTGAAAAATAGGGGTTTTTATCTCACTCTTTTTTTTTTACTTTTAATATTAATTATTTTTTAATTTAATTTATGAGGACAAAATAGTCATTTTTAGTTATGCAGTGTTCTTGTGTTTTGCAACCAAACATAATATTAGACACTACACTAGTGTCATGTCTATTATTTCAAAACACTATACACAAACACAAATATTTTATGTCTATGTCTCAAGTGTCTATATCTTAATGTCTATATCCTAATGCATACACAAACCAAACGGAGCCTTGTGTACTCCTATATACTCTTGTGACCATGATAATGGTTGTCTATTGTGAAGCTTAAGAATTTGAGTTAGCCATTTTTTTAGAATTTGAAGTGGAGTAACTCTAAAAATTATAGAGTTTGCCGTGGGTCTGCATGAAAAAACTATTCGGGAAATTAAAGTTGAAAAATGAAATTTTGAAAAATAATAATTTTTTATTTTATTTCAGAAAAAATCCATTAGGTAATATGGCTAATCGATTGGGTAATATGACCAATCAACTGAATAAAAAAAACCCCACCTTGCAAAATTCAATCAATTCTAATCGATTGAAGTTTGGGAAACCTGAATTTCAATCGATTGGTTTCTGCATTCAATCGATTGAATTTCTACCAAACATGATTTTTTCCACCCTATACGGACGTAACGGAGATAGAATTTTAATCTACTAGGATTGCCAAAAAATTATTACGATTAATGGAACATCTAATTCGTTATTATTTTTATTTTTTATTATTAATAAACATGATAGATGAATGATAAAATAATGATTTATAAAATAAAAATAAATTTTATAATTAAATAATATATAAGAGATTAATTTGTAATTAAAATTAAATAAGGACTATTTAGTAGTTATTAAAAAACTTAAAAAACATGTTTTGTTAGACCATTTAATGGTCCAAATATTTTGGGACGTCGAATCTTTTACCTCTGACAAAATCATATTTTTACATGCTTAATTTGGCTTGAATGACTGCTCAATCTTCCTCATCTCCCCTTTGTTTGCTGCTCTGCTGCCTCCTATGTTTAAGGCTTCACTTCTTTTCTCATTTAGAATCTTCTTATATAACTTGCAAAGCATTTAATTTCATTTCTTATTTTGTTGCATATTAAGGATCTTGTTCGGTTTTATGTTGGTTGAAATGAAGTAGTTGTAGCTTAGGAACTTATGATATTAGCGAAATAGTAGTAGTAGTAAAGTTCCTAATTGCTACTTCGTTTTCATTTATGCCTGAAATCAATCTCTTTAAAAACATGCTAATTTTTGTTCCGTTTCTCTGCTTTCTTTTATTATTATCTTTAATTCTCTGCCAATCTGTTGTTAAAATGCAATACAACAACAAATTTAGATTTCAAGAACATTGAAGGAGTTTTTTTATGGGTTCTCAGTTTTTCATTCCAAGTCTAAATTTAAACCTGGCATATTAGAGTAGAATTATTATTCAAAGAGTAGAAATTATTCTTATTTATTAATTTGATTGTTAAAAAACTAAAACAATTCCTGCATTGCATACTCCTTTGGCTTGATTTTGTTCAAATTAAGATGTTTAATCTTGTGTTTTTTGTTCGGATTATTCCTTTTCAAATTGATATATGGATTACGGTTCAATTAGATTATGGAATTATTATTGATTCATGCTTTCTTGATTATGACAAGTTCCAACTAGTTTTTCTGACATACATTGGTTTGGCCCTATTTTTGTACTTGTTATAAGAACAAAAAATATTAAAAGTATATAGTGTACCTGTTAGAATCCTCAAAGCTGTTCTCCAAAATTGAAGGGGGAGCCATTGTTGTTGTTAGTTTTAATATGATGTGTCACTGATCTATCACTTGCGTTTGACTCTATCAGTTGTTAGTTTTAATATCAAAGTTTACAGATTTTGAAAATATTGGTTTTACGATCTGTTACGGCCTGGCCCAAACCCTCTACGGGTTGGCCTGACCCGAACACCACCCGACCCAAACGGTCGGGCAGGGGGCCTCGCAGACGACCTGGACACGCGTCTCTGACAGCTCATCTACTGCTGTGTGGAGAATGCCTCGAAGGAAGTGGACCTGTCCTCGTAGGGCCCACCTCTGACACTGCATATAAGGGGAAGGTTTTATCCTTCCCCCAAGGTACGTCACACATCAACCTACCCCCTTTTCGCCTGCACACTTACTGACTAGAGCGTCGGAGTGTCCTTGCAGGTGACACCCCCCTCTTGTCTACACGAAGTGCTCGGGACACCGCCTACACCTGACTGGCAGTCCACGACCAGACGAGGTCCCCAACTCCAACCAGGATACTCATCCGAACCGTCCAGTACCGACTTACCGAACATTGGCGCCGTCTGTGGGGACCCGTCCATGGACTTCGTACTAGTCCAAGGTGGGATAGGCCGCGAGACCGATCCCGGAGGGGGCGTCGCCACAACTAATTCCTGGCAGCATCCAAGATCCCCCCCGAGGGACGCAACACAATCTCACGAGAGACGCCCCTTCGGGGGAACTGGCAACAATCATGCCAGAATAATGCAAGAACTACGCCACAGGATGCAAGACTTGGAGCGTCGACTAGCAGATAGGGAGCACGATCAACACACTCCCGAACAGAGTCACTCCCACTCTCGCTCCAGGAGCCGCTCCAGACGCACGCTCAGCCCCCAGGCTGAGTCCGAAAGCGCCGGGGAGAGGGAACGCGCGAGAAGACGCCATGACCCCGTCATATACGCCAGACATGAGAGGCGGCAAACAACGAATCGTGGGCACGAAGACGCTCGTCGAGAAGACGAAGAAGGAAGAACGGCGAGAACCCGGGGGCCCGTCATAATGGGAGCTACGCCATTTCATCGTTCCATACTCGAGGTCCGGCTACCAAAATACTTTGCCAAAGCCAACGGACATGAGGTATGACGAAACGCAAGACCCGCTGGAGCACCTCACGGCCTTTGAAGCAAGGATGAATCTGGAGGGAGTGGGAGACGAGGTAAGGTGCCGCGCTTTCTCGGTAACCTTGGCGGGACCTGCAATACGGTGGTTCAATAACCTCCTGCAGGGCTCAGTGAACGGCTTCGCGGATACCAGCCACGCCTTTTTAGCCCAATTCACAACCAGAATTGCAAAAGTGAAGCACCCAATCAATCTGCTCGGGGTGACTCAACGACCTGACGAGCCGACCAGGAAGTACCTGGACAGATTCAACGACGAGTGCCTGGAAATCGACGGACTGACGGATTCAGTTGCAAGTTTGTGCCTGACAAACGGACTCCTGAACGAGGACTTCAGAAAGCACCTCACCACGAAGCCGGTGTGGACCATGCAGGAGATTCAATGCGTAGCCAAGGAGTACATCAACGACGAAGAGGTGAGCCAAGTCATGGCCGCCAATAAATGGCAGCCAGCCTACAGACATGACCGTCACCTCGGGAACAGAGAAGTACAGAAGGAACACGCCAGGGACGGCGGTCCGAGTAAGGCGCCCAGGCCGTTCCCTCGGGTCGGGAAGTTCACCCATTACACTCCCCTCACCGCACCAATCAAGGAAGTGTATCAACAAATCACTAAAAAGGGGATCTTGTCGAAACCCCGGCCACTGAAGGAGCGAACGGGGGGAAACAAGAGCCTTTATTGTGAATATCACAAGGGATACGGGCACAAGACCCAAGACTGTTTCAACCTGAAGGATGCGCTAGAGCAAGCAATCAGGGACGGAAAGCTTGCTGAATTCTCCCACCTCATTAGAGAGCCGAGGAGGTGGAATCGCGACCACGAGGGTGAGGACAGGTCCCGGGCGACGAGGCGACGCCAAGAACCGAAAGGAGACGACCACGGTCTCACGGTGGTGAACGTAGTAACGGCAAGGAACACGGCCCCGAAGTCGAGGTCGGTACAGAAGAAAGACGCCAAAATCCTGGCAGTCTCCTCTTCATCTGCGAGAAGTTCCCAGAGGCTACCGGCCATCTCTTTTGGGCCAGAAGACCAATGGTTCGACGAGGCCCTGGAAAGTCCCCCCATGGTCATCACGGCCAGAGTCAGAACCGGTCTCGTCAAACGGATCCTCGTGGATACAGGGGCGGACTCAAACATCATGTTCGCAACGTATTCGATGCCTTGGGATTGCGTGACGCCGACCTAGCGACCCACCAGCACGGTGTGGTAGGGTTGGGCGACCACTTCATCAAGCCAGATGGGATTATCTCCCTCCCGATCTCCATGGGACAAGGACAGAGGTGAAGGACAATAATGGCCGATTTCGTAGTTTTGCGGGATTCCACAGCCTACAACATCATCCTGGGGAGGAAAACCATCAACGACCTTGGAGCAGCGATCAGTACGAAGATGCTCGTAATGAAGTTTGTTACTGATGACGGATCCGTAGGATCCATAAGGGGAGACATGGAAACGGCAGTCGCCTACGACCACGCCAGCCTCTCCTTGAGGAAGAAATCCAAAGAAGCATCAGGGGTGTTCCTTGCCGACCTGGACGCCAGAATAGACGACAAACCCAGGCCAGAGCCAGAAGGGGACCTAGAAAAATTTAGGGTCGGGGACGCGGAGGAAAAATTCACAATCATAAACAGAAATCTCCCCCATGAATTGAAGGAACCCTTGATGGGAATGATCAGAGCCGATGCCGACTTGTTCGCTTGGACGCCAGCCGACATGCCGGGGATAGATCCCCAACTCATGTCACACTGTCTGGCCGTCAGGCCAGAAGCCAAACCAGTGGCCCAAAGGAGAAGGAAGATGTCGCTAGAAAGGGCAGAGGAGGTGGCCAGGCAGACGGCCAGCCTCCTCGAAGCAGGATTCATCCGAGAACTTGACTACTCGACTTGGCTATCGAATGTGGTTTTGGTGAAAAAGCACAACGGAAGATGGAGAATATGTGTAAACTATTCTGACCTCAACAAGGCGTGCCCCAAGGACTGCTATCCCCTTCCCAACATTGACACACTCGTCGATGCGGCGGTGATGAGCGGATATTTTATACGCTTTTTGGGGTTAATTTCATATAGATTTTAGTATATTTTAGTTAGTTTTTAGTTTATTCTCATTAGTTTCTAGGCAAAATTCATATTTCTGGACTTTACTATGAGTTTGTGTATTTTTCTATAATTTCAGGTATTTTCTGGCTGAAATTGAGGGAGTTGAGCAAAAATCTGATTCAAGCTGAAAAAGGACTGCTGATGCTGTTGGATTCTGACCTCTCTGCACTCAAAATGGAATTTCTGGAGCTACAGGAGTCCAAATGGCGCGCTTCCAATTGCGTTTGAAAGTAGACATCCAGGGCTTTCCAGAAATATATAATAGTTCATACTTTGCTTAAGGATAGTTGACGTAAACCGGTGTTCAACGCCAGTTCCATGCTGCTGTCTGGCGTCCAGCGCCAGAAACAAGTTACATAGTGGAGTTCAACGCCAGAAACAGGTTACAACCTGGCGTTGAATGCCCAAAACAATCCAGGCACGTGAGAAGCTTTAGTCTCAGCCCCAGCACAAACTAAGTGGTCCCCAGAAGTGGATTTCTGCATTATCTGTCATAGTCTACTCATTTTCTGTAAACCTAGGTTACCAGTTTAGTATTTAAACAACTTTTAGAGATTTTTTTTGTATCTCATGACATTTTAGATCTGAACTTTGTACCTTTTGACGGCATGAGTCTCTAAACTCCATTGTTGGGGGTGAGGAGCTCTGCTGTGTCACGATGAATTAATGCAAGTATTTCTGTTTTCCATTCAAACATGCATGTTCCTATCTAAGATATCCATTCGCGCCTAACTATGGAGAAGGTAATGATCAGTGACACTCATCACCTTCCTCAATCCATGAACGTGTGTCTGACAATCACTTCCATTCTACATCAGATTGAATGAATATCTCTTAGATTCTCTAATCAGAATCTCCGTGGTATAAGCTAGATTGATGGCGGCATTCATGAGAATCCGGAAAGTCTAAACCTTGTCTATGGTATTCCGAGTAGGATTCTGGGATTGGATGGCTGTGACGAACTTCAAACTCGCGAGTGCTGGGCGTAGTGATAGACGCAAAAGGATAGTAAATCCTATTCCGGTACGACTGAGAACCTGCAGNCCAGCATATTATCCATTACTGCATAACAAGTAACCTTTAATCCATGCTCTCTTGTTTATTCGCATCTCAACTGATAAATATAACTGACTTCGTGACTAAGAATTGTAAGATAACCATAGCTTGCTTCAAACCAACAATCTCTGTGGGATTCGACCCTTACTCACGTAAGGTATTACTTGGATGATCCAGTGCACTTGCTGGTTAGTGGTACGAGTGTGAAAAGTGTGATTCATTATTCGTGCACCAAGTTTTTGGCGCCGTTGCCGGGGATTGTTCGTGTTTGAACAACTGACGGTTTATTTTGTTTATTAGATTAGGAAAATTTTTCTTTTTGGTTTAGAGTCTCTTATTATTGTTCTTGGTTAAAAATATCCTTCTTCAAAACAAGTGTTACATTTACTATCCAATTGGCTAGAGCGTTGGTCTAAGTCTGTGACAGTTTGGTATACTTTTTTTTTTTTAAATCTTTTTCAAAAATAATAATTTCTCTATTAAATTTTGTGCCAAACTTTAAGTTTGGTGTTTTCTTATTGATTTCCCTTTGATTTTCGAAAATTTTAGTTTGGTTTTCTAAAAATTTTAAGTTTGGTGTTCTTTCTTCATGTTTTTGTGTTCTTGTGAGTCTTCAAAGTGTTCTTGAGTTTTCCTTGTGTCTTGATCTTAAAATTTTAAGTTTGGTGTTCCTTGGTGTTTTCCCTCCAAAATTTTCGAAAACAAGGAGCATTAGATCTAAAAATTTTAAATCTTGTGCTATTTTATTATTTTTTTCTTTCCTCACTAAATTCAAAAAAATATCTTTTCTCTCTAATTTTAAAACAAATTTTCGAAAATTATTTTTAAAAAAAAATTCAGATTTTTTTTTCAAAATTTAAAATCTTTTCCAAATCATATCTTTTTCAAAACTTCCTTACCACTTTCTCTCTCTTCATTTTTTCGAAAATCTTCACCCATTTTTATTTATTTTATTTTAATTTATTTTATTTTCGAAATAAATAAATAAATAAATAAATAAAAATAAAATTTTTTTTATTTGACATCATCTCCCTTTCTCCATCATGGATCTAAGTGGAAATGAACAGTCCAGACTGCAGAACTCAGCCCTGTAAAACAAGCTGCTGAATTCAATCAGCAATTGGACTTTCTAACAAAGCAGTTAGCCGAATTCAAGGATAAACTACAAGAGACAAGGATGGCTAATATAAATATGGAAGAACAATTGAAGCAAACAAAGCAGCAGCTGTCAAGACAAATAACAGAAGAATGCCAAGCAGTTCAATTGAGAAGTGGGAAAACATTAAATACCCCACCTCAAGGCAGCAAAGAGCCAAGGAATGAGCAAACCACCCAAAATTCACCTGAGGACAGTAAGAGCCCAGGAAAAAGTAATTCTGGCATTAAAACGCCAGCAATCTGGTGGAAGGCTGGCGCTGAACGCCCAGACCATGCCCAAGACTGGCGTTCAACGCCAGTAACAAGCAAAGACTGGCGTTCAACGCTAGAAACAAGCAAGGATCTGGCGTTGAACGCCCAAAATGGGCAAGATCTGGTGCTAAACGCCCAAAATGGGCACAGTTCTGGCGTTCAGACGCCAGGAACAGACAAGGAGTTGGCGTCTCACATCACTCCAGCTTCTAACTCTGGCACTCAATTGCCAGTAAGGGATCAGACACACACAAGTGCTGATGACAACCCCTCTAAAAAGGCTTCTTCAGCCACTTCTGTAGGCAATAAACCTACAGCAACTAAGGTTGAGCAATATAAAGCCAAGATACCTTATCTTCAAAAACTCCGGAAAGAGGAACAGGATAAGCAATTTGCTCGCTTTGCAGATTATCTCAGGACTCTTGAAATAAAGATTCCATTTGCAGAGGCACTTGAGCAAATACCTTCTTATGCCAAGTTCATGAAAGAGATCTTGAGTCATAAAAAGGATTGGAGAGAAACAGAAAGAGTTCTTCTCACTGAAGAATGCAGTGCAGTCATTCTAAAAAGCTTTCCTGAAAAGCTTAAAGACCCTCGGAGTTTTCTGATACCATGCATATTAGAAGGTAACTGCACCAAGACAACTTTGTGCGATCTTGGGGCAAGCATCAACCTAATACCTGCATCCACTGTTAGAAAGCTTGGTTTAACTGAAGAAGTTAAACCAACCCGGATATGTCTCCAACTTGCTGATGGCTCCATTAAATACCCATCAGGCGTGATTGAAGACATGATTGTCAGAGTTGGGCCATTCGCCTTTCCCACTGACTTTATAGTGCTGGAAATGGAGGAGCACAAGAGTGCTACTCTCATTCTAGGAAGACCCTTCCTAGCAACTGGACGAACCCTCATTGATGTCCAACAAGGGGAAATAACCCTGAGAGTCAATGATGATGAGTTTAAGTTGAATGCTGTCAAAGCCATGCAGCATCCAGACACATCAAAAGACTGCATGAAAGTTGATCTTATTGACTCTTTGGTAGAAGAGATCAACATGGCTGAGAGTCTCGAATCAGAGTTGGAGGACATCTTTAAAGATGTTCAACCTGATTTGGAGGATTCAGAGGAGATTAAAGAACCTCTGAAATTTCCTCTGGAAGAGAAAAAACCTTCTAAACCCGAGCTCAAACCATTATCACCATCCCTGAAATATGTATTTCTGGGAGAAGGTGACACTTTTCCAGTGATCATAAGCTCTGCTTTAAATCCACAGGAAGTGTCATGATTATTACTGCTTTCTAGATGGCTACTCAGGCTATAACCAGATTGCAGTAGATCTCCAGGATCAAGAGAAAACAGCATTCACATATCCATCTGGAGTGTTTGCTTATAGAAGGATGCCATTTGGGCTGTGTAATGCGCCTGCAACCTTCCAGAGATGCATGCTTTCTATTTTCTCTGATATGGTGGAAAATTTTCTGGAAGTCTTCATGGATGACTTCTCAGTATATGGAGACTCATTCAGCTCCTGTCTTGATCACCTGAAACTTGTTCTGAAGAGATGCCAAGAGACCAACCTAGTTTTAAACTGGGAAAAATGTCACTTCATGGTGACTGAAGGGATTGTCCTTGGGCATAAAATCTCAAACAAGGGAATAGAGGTGGATCAAGCAAAAATAGAGGTAATTGAAAAATTACCACCACCTGCCAATGTTAAGGCAATCAGAAGCTTTTTGGGGCATGCAGGATTCTATAGGAGGTTTATAAAGGATTTTTCAAAAATCGCAAAACCTCTGAGTAATCTGCTAGCTGCTGACACGCCATTTGTGTTTGACACAGAGTGTCTGCAGGCGTTTGAAACACTGAAAGCTAAGTTGGTCACAACACCAGTTATTTTCGTACCAGACTGGAAATTACCATTTGAGCTAATGTGTGATGCCAGTGATCATGCCATTGGTGCAGTATTGGGACAGAGGCATAACAAGCTTCTGCACGTCATTTATTATGCTAGTCGCATTTTAAATGATGCCCAGAAAAATTACACAACCACAGAAAAAGAATTACTTGCAGTGGTTTATGCCATTGACAAGTTCAGATCATACTTAGTAGGATCAATAGTGATTGTGTATACTGACCATGCTGCTCTTAAATATCTACTCGCAAAGCAGGATTCAAAACCCAGGCTCATCAGATGGGTGTTGCTTCTGCAAGAGTTTGATATAGAAATAAGAGACAGAAAATGGACAGAGATCCAAGTGGCTGATCATCTGTCCCGGATAGAGCCAGTAGAAGGGATGTCCCTCCCCTCTCTTGAGATCTCTGAGACTTTTCCGTTAGACTAAAAGCTCAGCAAAGTCCAGCTAAAGACAATAAAGAAGTGCTTGCTGGGAGGCAACCCATCCATGGGGCATCAATCCTCTAAGCATTTTGCCCTATTTTTATTTTTATTTGTTTGTTTATATAAAGTTCACTGATCCTAAGGTAAAGAGTCAATTGTATAAGTTCACAGGGCTACAGAAGGATTCTGCACACAAAACAGAGAAAAAGAGCTCACTGGCAAAAAAACGCCAGTAAAAGTCTGTTTTGGGCGTTCAACGCCCAACAGAAGCATCCACTGGGCGTTGAACGCCAGTGAGGATAGTCATCTGGGCGTTAAACGCCAGAAAGAAGCTCTTTCTGGGCGTTTAACGCCAGATTTACAGCATTCTGGGCGTTCAGAAAAATGCCCAGTAACAAAGGAATTCCTGGCGTTCAACGCCAGAAAGAAGCAGCAGCTGGGCGTTGAACGCCCAGGAGAGGCAGCATTTGGGCGCTGAACGCCCAAAACATGCACCGTTTGGGCGTTCAAACGCCAGGATGGTGGGGAGGAGGTAAATTCATTTTTCTTTATATTTTTTCATTCTAATCTTAATTTTCATGCTTTAATTCATGATTTGTTGCATAAACATGTTAAGAACCCTGATTTCTAAAATCCCTAATTTCTAAAAACCCTACCTTAAAAATATCAAATATATCTTAATCCATAAGCACCAACCCTCTTTTTAAATAACTGAGTATATCTCAATTGAGAAACCAATCACCAAAGCATCAACAGAAAAATAACAAGCACAGGATGACCCCATCAAGAAGAAAACACAGGAATTTCTCCCAGAAATCCCTTAATCTGAATATTGGGAGTATCTTGAAACATCAGTTACCAAGATGCAAGAAGCTATGGAACAAATAAAAAAGGAACAGAAGGAACAAAGTCAAATTCTTTGCTATTTGATTAAAGAACAGGAAGAGCAAGGGCGTGACTTGAGGGAATTAAAGCGCCAGAAGTTATCTCTTGAAGGACCAAGCACCCCACAGATCTGAGGAACATCCACTTCCAGAACAAAGGTTGTTAAATTCCAATTTCTGCTTTAACTCTGTGATAGTTGTCGTTATAGGAGTTTACCTTAGGAGTCATATAGTAGTAATTAGTGTCTATTTTGATTTTATCTCCAATTAAGTTATAGTCTATTTTTCTCATCATCAGCAAACATGAATAAAATAGCAGATCTTTTGAATAAGAGGCAATAAAATTCGAGTTTTAATAAGAAAAATTCTAATTAGTAACATGTGGTGGCAATGCTTTCTGTCTTCTGAATGAATGCTTGAACAGTGCATATATCTTTTGAATTTGTTGTTTAAGACTGTTAAATATGTTGGCTCTTGAAAGAGTGATGAACATGAGACATGTTATTGATAATCTAAAAAATCATAAAAATGATTCTTGAAGCAAGAAAACGCAGCAAAGAACAAAGCTTGCAGAAAAAAAATAAAAAAAATAGATAGAAAGAAAAAGAAAAGCAAGCAGAAAAAGCCAAAAGCTCTTAAAACCAAAAGGCAAGGGTAAATAAAAAGGATCCCAA
>NC_029788.2:18531861-18538666 GCF_000816755.2 Arachis ipaensis
TGATGAGCGGATATTTTATATGCTTTTTGGGGTTAATTTCATATAGATTTTAGTATATTTTAGTTAGTTTTTAGTTTATTCTCATTAGTTTCTAGGCAAAATTTATATTTCTGGACTTTACTATGAGTTTGTGTATTTTTCTGTAATTTCAGGTATTTTCTAGCTAAAATTGAGGGAGCTGAGCAAAAATCTGATTCAGGCTGAAAAAGGACTGCTGATGCTGTTGGATTCTGACCTCTCTGCACTCAAAATGAAATTTCTGGAGCTACTGGAGTTTAAATGGCGCGCTTCCAATTGCGTTGGAAAGTAGACATCCAGGGCTTTCCAGCAATATATAATAGTCCATACTTTGCTCAAGGATAGATGACGTAAACTGGCGTTCAACGCCAGTTTCATGTTGCTGTCTGGCGTCCAGCGCCAGAAACAAGTTACATAGTGGAGTTCAACGCCAGAAACAGGTTACAACCTGGCGTTGAACGCCCAAAACAGCCCAGGCACGTGAGAAGCTTTAGTCTCAGCCCCAGCACACAGCAAGTGGGCCCCAAAAGTGGATTTCTGCACTATCTGTCATAGTCTACTCATTTTCTGTAAACCTAGGTTACCAGTTTAGTATTTAAACAACTTTTAGAGATTTATTTTGTATCTCATGACATTTTAGATCTGAACTTTATACCTTTTGACGGCATGAGTCTCTAAACTCCATTGTTGGGGGTGAGGAGCTCTGCTTTGTCTCGATGAATTAATGCAAGTATTTCTGTTTTCCATTCAAACATGCGTGTTCCTATCTAAGATATCCATTCGCGCCTAACTATGGAGAAGGTGATGATCAGTGACACTCATCACCTTCCTCAATCCATGAACGTGTGTCTGACAATCACTTCCGTTCTACATCAGATTGAATGAATATCTCTTAGATTCTCTAATCAGAATCTCCGTGGTATAAGCTAGATTGATGGCGGCATTCATGAGAATCCGGAAAGTCTAAACCTTGTCTGTGGTATTCTGAGTAGGATTCTGGGATTGGATGGCTGTGACGAACTTCAAACTCGCGAGTGCTGGGCGTAGTGACAGATGCAAAAGGATAGTAAATCTTATTCCGGTACGACTGAGAACCTGCAGATGATTAGCCGTTCGGTGACAGCGCACCTGGACCCTTTTCACTGGAAGGATGGATGGTAGCCATTGACAACGGTGATCCACCTACACACAGCTTGCCATAGGAGGACGTGCGTGCATGAATCAGAGGACAGAGGAAAGCAGAGATTCTGAAGACAAAGCATCTCCAAAACTCCAGCATATTATCCATTACTGCATAACAAGTAACCTTTAATCCATGCTCTCTTGTTTATTCGCAACTCAACTGATAAATATAACTGACTTCCTGACTAAGAATTGCAAGATAACCATAGCTTGCTTCAAACCAACAATCTCTGTGGGATTCGACCCTTACTCACGTAAGGTATTACTTGGACGACCCAGTGCACTTGCTGGTTAGTGGTACGAGTGTGAAAAGTGTGATTCATTATTCGTGCACCAGGCGGCAGGGTACCGGTATCTGAGCTTCATGGACGCTTACTCTGGGTACAATCAGATACTGATGCACCGGCCTGACGAGGATAAAACGGCATTCATAAATCCATGAGGGATTTATTGCTACAAGGTAATGCCATTTGGCTTGAAAAACGCAGGTGCCACGTACCAGAGGCTGATGAACAAAATATTCAGCCAACTCATAGGCAAGACAGTGGAAGTCTACGTGGACGACATCCTCGCGAAAACCACACGACCCGACGATCTCCTAAGCGACCTGGGGGGCGTGTTCGCGTCCCTTCGACAACACGGCATAAGGCTCAACCCACTCAAGTGCGCTTTTGCCATGGAGGCCGGGAAGTTCCTAGGGTTCATGATAACCCAAAGAGGGGTAGAAGCTAACCCTGAGAAATGCCAATCGATTCTCCAGATCAAGAGCCCGGGTTGTATCAAAGACGTTCAGCGATTGGCAGGAAGGTTGACTGCGTTATCCCATTTCCTCGGCGCATCGGCAGCAAAAGCCTTGCCCTTCTTCAATCTTATGAAAAAGGGGATAGCATTTGAATGGACTCCTGCATGCGAGGAAGCGTTCAACCACTTCAAGGAAATCCTAGCAACACCTCTGGTGCTCGGGAAACCTAAGGACGGAGAACCACTCTACCTCTACCTAGCCGTAACGGAGGAGGCGCTTGCAGCAGTGCTGGTACGAGAAGAAGGGAAGGCCCAGCAACCAATCTACTTTGTAAGCAGGGCGCTACAAGGAGCAGAGCTGAGGTATAGCAAACTGGAGAAACTGGCACTGGCACTACTAACCTCCTCCCGAAGGCTGAGGCAGTACTTCCAGGACCACCGTGTTGTCGTGAGAATGGACCAAGCGAGTCACCAAGTACTCCAAAGCCCGATTTGGCAGGCAGGATGATGACTTGGGCCATCGAGCTCTCCCAATATGACTTGCAATACGAGCCCCGACATGCAATCAAGGCACAGGCGATGGCAGACTTCCTATTAGAGGTAACGGGTGATCCTCCCGAGGAAACGGGCATACGGTGGAGGCTCCATGTAGACGGGGCCTCCAACCAAACGTCCGGAGGTGCCGGGGTCATCCTAGAGAGCCCAGCTGGGGTCATATACGAGCAATCAACCAAGTTCGAATTCCCCGTATCGAACAACCAAGCGGAATACGAAGCCCTCTTGGGTGGACTAATCCTAGCCCGGGAAGTCGGGGCAACAAGGCTGGAAGTGTGCAGCGACTCACAGGTCATCACCTCACAAGTGAACGAAAGCTATCAAGCCAGAGACCCGCTGCTGCAAAAGTACTTGGAAAAAGTTAGAGAATTGACCAGGCAGTTCCAGGAGATCACGGTCCAACACATTCCGAGGGAGAGGAACACATGGACAGATCTCCTATCTAAGCTAGCGAGCACAAAGCCGGGAGCGGACAACTGGTCTCTCATCCAGGGCATGGTAAAGGAACCAATGGTTGCCCTACAGCTGGCAAAGTTAAACCCCTCCTGGTTAGACCCCATCACAAACTTCCTGGAACATGGCAAACTACCAGACGACGAGAAAGCAGCCAAAACATTGAGAAGGGAGGCAGCCAAATATGCGACCATACAAGGACAACTGTTCAGAAAAGGACTCAGCCAACCCCTATTGAAGTGCCTGCATCCCGATCAGACGGACTACGTACTTAGAGAAGTCCATGAGGGATGTTGCGGCCACCACATCGGGGGAAAAGCCCTAGCAAGGAAGCTCATACGAGCCGGGTATTACTGGCCATCAATGATGAAAGACTCCAGGGAATTCGTGAGAAAATGTGTCAAGTGTCAAGAGAACGCCAACTTCCACAGAACGCCAGCTTCCGAGCTGAATCTACTGACGGCCTCCCGTCCTTTCGCAAAATGGGGGGTCGACCTACTGGGACCCTTCCCGGTTGGCCCCGGGCAAGTCAAATACCTCATAGTTGCCATTGACTACTACACAAAATGGATTGAGGCCGAACCACTGGCCAGCATATCGTCAGCCAACTATAGAAAGTTCATGTGGAGGCAGGTGATAACACGGTTCGGCATCCCGGAAGTCGTTATCTGAGACAATGAGATGCAGTTCACTGACAAGAATTTCACAGAATTCCTCACCGGCCTGGGCGTGAAGCAGAAGTTCTCCTCGATAGAGCACTCCCAGATGAATGGGCAGGTAGAGTCCGCAAACAAAATCATCTTACTAGGACTCAAGAAATGGCTAGATAGCAAAAAGGGGGCATGGGCCGACGAACTTGCCTCCGTTCTGTGGTCCTACCGCACAATCGAGAAAAGCTCCACAGGCGAAACTCCCTTCCGCCTGACATACGGGGTCGATGCGATGATACCAGTAGAGATCGGCGAGCCAAGCCCACGGTTACTTCTGAAAGGTGTGGAAGAAGCAGTCGAGAAGGACCTAGTGGACGAGGCTAGGAAAATGGCTCACTTGTCAGAAGCAGCACTAAAACAGAGAATGGCGCTGCGCTACAACGCCAAAGTGCTCAGAAGGGAGTTTGAAGAGAATGACCTCATCTTGCGACGCAACGACATAGGACCACTGACACCAGGTGAAGGGAAGCTGGCAACAAATTGGGAAGGCCCGTACAGAATCAAAGAAGTTCTTGGCAAAGGCGCCTACAAGCTCGAAAGACTCGACGGCAAAGAAATCCCGAGAACATGGAATGCAGGTAACCTGAGGAGGTTCTATTCGTAGCTTGGGCACATCGGCCAAGCGGCCTGGCGAGCTAGATAAACGTTTACTTTATCAAATGTTAATCTCCAGTAGTTTACTTTTAGTAAATGCCTACCATGTTCATGGACTTGTCTAGCTAACGATCAATTTTTACGTGTCTAAATTTTTCATCTGCTGTTCCCTAACGCGTAACCCACACAATCGCGTTCTACAACGGCAACCCGGGACTGATCACCCCGGGAGCTAGTCGGATCATAGCCATAAATAACGGCCATGATAATATGACCAAGACGGTCCCAACCGTTACCAATGTAAACGGCAAAACAGACACAAGCAATAAGTCCACACCAGAAAAACGGTAACAAAAAGCAAAAAATGCCAATAAACGAAGCAAGACGAGGGCAGCAAAACTAGCCGATTAGGCGGCCTGTAAGAAATAAAAAGTTTTTACAAATGTTCACAACAAAATCACAAAGTCCAGACAGATAGAAGGCACAAGAACTCATTTCTTCGGAAGATCAACGATCTTGCCATCCTTAATCGTCTTAAAGACCCAATCGCGGACGTATCGAAGTCGGGAGCCACAATCTTCACCTGAGCCTTAAGAGCCTCCTCAGTCATGAAGATCGCATTCTTCCCTTGTTCTTTGGTTGCCTTATGCTTCCTCTTGAGATCTTCAACTTTGGCCTGGGCAGCTTTGGCCGAGGAAACGGCCTGGTCACGCTCCTTCTCCGCAGCGACCACCCGACCTTGCGCGGCGCTGAGCTGACTCTCCAGAGTCATCTCGCGCTCGGTTAAACGGGTGACGGAGGCATCGGAGACCTTCATTTTTTCCTCAAAGGACGCGGCCTTCTCCTCGGCATCCTTGCGCCCCTTCTCCACCGCGGACAGTTGTTCTTGAAGCTTTTCAACCTGGACCTTGAACTCGTTATTTGCCTTAGCAGCAGTATCAAGTTTCCTCCACAATGCCTGCATGCCCGACAACTCGAACTCGGCCTTCCAGGCTATCACCGCCCCGCGAAGAAGGGTGCAGTACATCCACCTCGCTTGGCTCGTGAGCTCGGTACCGAGAAAGTAGTCCTTTGTACCAGGAATCAGCTGACTATCAATGAAGGCGCTGGCATCAAAGTTCCTCTCCATGACGGTGAGAGTCCCTTCCGGGCTGGAAGAGGCCCTCTGCCTCTTGGGAGTACGAACAAGCTGAAAATCGTCATGCTCCCGCTGGGTCGAGGACGATTGCCCGACACCGACCGCCTCCTCCAGAATAGGAGAAGCCTGCACCCCGGCCGAATTCTTTTCGGACATTGCAGCGTCTTTGGGAGAGGGCACAACCAAATCTTTCTTCTTCTCCTCACTAGGACCTTCCGACTTCCCGTCAACCCTCTCATCCGTCTTCTCCTCGTCGCTGTCCTCCAAAAAGGTCTTGACCAAACCCTCGAGCCCTGTCACTGAAGCAGACATCTCCACTGCAACAAAGAAACAAATGCGTCAGTCGTGAAGTCAAAAAATGCAAAGTAAACGATAACCAACACAAAAGCAAAAGGCAAAACAGCTCACAAATATAACTCCGAGCGACCTCCCGGTCACTGATGAGCGGATAATTTATACGCTTTTTGGCGTTATTTTTAGTATGTTTTTAGTATGTTTTAGTTAGTTTTTATTATATTTTTATAAGTTTTTAATTAAAATTCACTTTTCTGGACTTTACTATGATTTTGTGTGTTTTTCTATGATTTCAGGTATTTTTTGGCTGAAATTGAGGGACCTGAGCAAAAATCTAATTCAGAGGCTGAAAAGGATTGCAGATGCTGTTGGATTCTGACCTCCCTGCACTCGAAATGGATTTTCTGGAGCTACAGAAGCCCAATTGGCACGCTCTTAATTGCATTGGAAAGTAGACATCCGGGGCTTTCCAGAAATATATAATAGTCCATACTTTTCCCAATATTTGATGGCCCAAACTGGCGTTCAAAGTCAGCATTAGAATTCCCAGCGTTAAACGCCGGAACTGGCACCAAAGTGGGAGTTAAACGCCCAAACTAGCACAAAAGCTGGCGTTTAACTCCAAGAGAAGTCTCTACACAAAAATGCTTCAATGCTCAGCCCAAGCACACATCAAGTGGGTCCAGAAGTGGATATTTACGTCATTTACTCATTTCTGTAAACCCTAAGCTACTAGTTCTCTATAAATAGGACCTTTTGCTATTGTCTTTTCGTCTTGGTTCTTCTGGTTCCCTCTCTGGGGCCGAAGTGGAGTTTCTGATAATGAACACCATTATCACTTATATATTTTCAACGGTGGAGTTTCTACACACCATAGATTAAGGTGTGGAGCTCTGCTGTACCTCGAGTATCAATGCAATTACTATTGTTCTTCTATTCAATTCAGCTTGTTCTTGTTCTAAGATATCACTTGTTCCTCAACTTGATGAATGTGATGATCCGTGACACTCATCATCATTCTCACCTATGAACGTGTGCCTGACAACCACCTCCGTTCTACCTTCGATTGAGTGTTTATCTCTTGGATTCCTTAATCAGAATCTTCGTGGTATAAGCTAGA
>NC_029788.2:18538785-18552093 GCF_000816755.2 Arachis ipaensis
ACGGGACTGTAGCCATTGACAACGGTGATGCCCAACATACAGCTTGCCATGGAAAGGAGTAAGAAGGATTGGATGAAGACAGTAGGAAAGCAGAGAGACGGAAGGGACAAAGCATCTCCATACGCTTATCTGAAATTCTCACCAATGAATTACATAAGTATCTCTATCTTTATTTTATGTTTTATTTATCTTTTAATTATCAATCCTCCATAACCATTTGAATTCGCTTGACTGAGATTTACAAGATGACCATAGCTTGCTTCATACCAACAATCTCCGTGGGATCGACCCTTACTCGCGTAAGGTTTATTACTTGGACGACCCAGTGCACTTGCTGGTTAGTTGTGCGGAGTTGTGATAAAGAGTTAAGATTACAATTGAGCGTACCATGTTGATGGCGCCATTGATGATCACAACTTCGCCCACCAAGTTTTTGGCGCCGTTGCTGGGGATTGTTCGAGTTTGGACAACTGACGGTTCATCTTGTTGCTCAGATTAGGTAATTTTATTTTATGTTTAAGCTTTTTACTTTTTATTTTTGAAAAATTCAAAAAAAAAATTATTATTTGTTCTTCAGAGTTTTTAAGAATGAATTCTAGAGTTTCATGATGATTTGTTGAAGTCTGGGTGGCTGTGAAACCATGTCTAATTCCTGGACCGGAGTCTTAGACTAGCATTGCAATGATTCCTGGAATTCTCATTAAGAATTTTGAACCCTTATTTTTCTTTTTCACTCAATTTTCGAAAAAGCCCAAAAAAAATTATAAAATCATAAAACCAAAAATATTTCATGTTTCTTGTTTGAGTCTAGTGTCTAATTTTAAGTTTGGTGTCAATTGCATGCCTTTATTTTCGAAAATTACATGCATTATGTTCTTCATTGATCTTCAAGATGTTCTTGATGATTTTCTTGCTCTGATCTTTAAATTCTCTTGTTTTGTGTGTTTTGTTGTTTCTCATATGTATTCTCAATCTGTTAGTGTCAATAATATACAAACTTCTAAGTTTGGTGTCTTGCATGCATTGTTTATTTGATCTTAGTTGCATTTTGATTATTCCTCCTCATTAAAAATAAAAAAAAAATTTAGTGTGTCTTTTCAAGTCAATAATACAGAGAATTGAAGATTCAGAACATACAGCAGAGGAATTACACAAAAAAAGCTGGGCGTTCAAAACGCCCAGTGAGGAAGGAAAACTGGCGTTTAAACGCCAGCCAGGGTACCTGGCTGGGCGTTTAACGCCCAAAAAGGTAGAGTTTTGGGCGTTAAACGCCAGAATGGATACCATTCTGGGCGTTTAACGCCAGGATGACACAAGAGGGAAGATTTTGTTTTTAATGCACTTTTTTTTTCAAGTTTTCATAATTTTTCAAAATCAAATCTTTTTCAAATTATATCTTTTCAATCATACATTTTCAAAATCAATTCCTTTCCATTTTCAAAAATACTTGCTAACAATTAATGATTTGATTCAACATCTCAAGTTTGTTGCCTTTTCTGTTGAGAAAGGTTTAATGTTTGAATCATATCTTTTCTTGTTAGCCAAGTCATTAATTTTAAAAATCAATTCTTTTTAAATTATTTTTCAATCATATCTTTTTAAAACCATAACTTTTCAATTATATCTTCTTAATCACATCTTTTTCAAAATAGTTTTCAATCATATCTCTTTGATTTCTAATTTCAAAATCTTTTTCAAAAAATCACTTTATTTCTTTCAACTTTAATTTTCGAAAATCATTCTTCAATTTTTCAAAATTATTTCAAAATCTTTTTAATTTATTTTCGAAAATTTTTCCCCTCTTCTCACATCCTTCTATTTAAGGACTAACACTCCTCCATTATCAACAATTCGAATTCTATCTCCCTTGATAAGTTCAAATTCTTCTTCTTCTACCTCCTCCTTCTATTCTTCTTTTCCTCTGACACCTTAAGGAATCTCTATACTGTGACATAGAGGATTCCATACTTTCTTGTTCTCTTCTCTTTCATATGAGCAGAAGCAAAGACAAAAGCATTCTTGTTGAGGCTGACCCTGAACCTGAAAGGACCTTGAAGAGAAAGATAAGAGAAGCAAAAGCACAACTCTCTGTAGAGGACCTAACAGAAATCTTCAAGCTAGAAGAAGACATGGCAGCCGAAAACAACAACAATGCAAGGAAGGTGCTGGGTGACTTTACTGCACCTACTCCCGACTTCTATGGGAGAAGCATCTCTATCCCTGCCATTGGAGCAAACAACTTTGAGCTTAAGCCTCAATTAGTTTCTCTGATGCAACAGAATTACAAGTTTCATGGACTTCCATTGGAAGATCCTCATCAGTTTTTAGCTGAATTCTTACAAATATGTGACACTGTCAAGACCAATGGGGTTGACCCTGAGGTCTATAGACTTATGCTATGGTTGGATTCACAACCTAAGGAAAGCCTGAACTCTTGGGAAAAGCTAGTCAATGCCTTCTTGGCAAAGTTCTTTCCACCTCAAAAATTGAGTAAGCTTAGAGTGGAAGTCCAAACCTTCAAACAGCAGGAAGGTGAATCCCTCTATGAAGTTTGGAAAAGATACAAACAATTGATCAGAAAGTGTCCTTCTGACATGCTTTCTGAATGGAGCATTATAGGTATCTTCTATGATGGTCTGTCTGAACTGTCCAAGATGTCATTGGACAGCTCTGCTGGAGGATCTCTTCATCTGAAGAAGACGCCTGCAGAAGCTCAGGAACTCATTAAAATGGTTGCAAATAACCAATTCATGTACACTTCTGAAAGGAATCCTGTGAATAATGGGACAAATCAGAAGAAAGGAGTTCTTGAAAATGATACTCTGAATGCCATACTGGCTCAGAATAAAATATTGACTCAGCAAGTCAATATGATTTCTCAAAGTCTGTCTGGAATGCAAGCTGCACCAGGAAGTACTAAGGATGCTTCATCTGAAGAAGAAGCCTATGATCCTGAGAATCCTTCAATCGAAGAGGTGAATTACATGGGAGAACCCTATGGAAACACCTACAATCCTTCATGGAGAAATCATCCAAATCTCTCATGGAAGGACCAATAGAGGCCTCAACAAGGCTTCAATAACAATAATGGTGGAAGAAACAGGTTTAGCAATGGCAAGCCTTTTCCATCATCTTCTCAGCAGCAGACAGAGAACTCTAAGCAGAGCCACTCTGACTTAGCAACCATGGTCTCTGATCTAATCAAAACCACTCAAAGTTTTATGACTGAAACAAGGTCCTTCATTAGAAACTTGGAGGCACAAGTGGGTCAGCTGAGCAAGAAAATTACTGAACTTCCTCCTAGTACTCTTCCAAGCAATACAGAAGAAAATCCAAAAGGAGAGTGCAAAGCCATCAACATGGCCAAATTTGGAGAGGAGGAAGAGGCAGTGATCGCCACTGAGGAAGACCTCAATGGATGTTCATTGACCTCCAATGAGTTCCCCAATGAGGAACCATGGGAATCTGAGGCTCACACTGAGACCATAGAGATTCCAATAGATTTACTTCTGCCATTCATGAGCTCTGATGAGTATTCTTCCTCTGAAGAGGATGAAGATGTCACTGAAGAGCAAGTTTCTAAGTACCTTGGAGCAATCATGAAGCTGAATGACAAGTTATTTGGTAATGAGACTTGGGAAGATGAACCCCCTTTGCTCACCAAAGAACTGGATGACTTGACTAGGCAGAGATTACCTTAAAAGAGACAGAACCCTGGAAAGTTCTCAATACCTTGTACCATAGGCACCATGACCTTTGAGAAGGCTTTGTGTGACCTAGGGTCAAGTGTAAACCTCATGCCTCTCTCTGTAATGGAGAAGCTAGGGATCTTTGAGGTACAAGCTGCAAGAATCTCACTAGAGATGGCGGACAATTCAAGGAAACAGGCTTATGGACTTGTAGAGGATGTCTTGGTAAAGGTTGAAGACCACTACATCCCTGCTGATTTCATAGTCCTAGAGACTGGGAAGTGCATGGATGAATCCATCATCCTTGGCAGACCCTTTCTAGCCACAGCAAAGGATGTGATTGATGTTGACAGAGGAGAACTGATCATTCAAGTGAATGAAAACTCCCTTGTGTGTAAAGCTCAAGGATATCCCTCTGTAACCATGGAGAGAAAGCATGAAAAGCTTCTCTCAAAACAGAGTCAAACAGAGCCCCCACAGTCAAACTCTAAGTTTGGTGTTGGGATGCCACAACCAAATTCTAAGTTTGGTGTTGAACCCCCACATTCAAACTCTAAGTTTGGTGTTGGGAGGTTCCAACATTGCTCTGAACATCTGTGAGGCTCCATGAGAGCCCACTGTCAAGCTATTGACATTAAAGAAGCGCTTGTTGGGAGGCAACCTAATGTTATATTTATTTATTTTCCATTGTTATCTTATGTTTTCTGTAGGTTGATGATCATGTGAAGTCACAAAAACCACTGAAAAAGCAAAAACAGAATGAAAGACAGAGAAAAAAATAGCACACCCTGGAGGAAAAGCATGCTGGCGTTTAAACGCCAGTAAGGGCAGCAAATGGGCGTTTAACGCCCAGTATGGCACCATTCTGGGCGTTTAACGCCAGAAAGGGGCACCAGATTGGCGTTTAACACCAGTAATGGGCAAGGAGCTGGCGTTAAACGCCAGAAAGGGGCAGCAGCCCGGCGTTTAACGCCAGAATTGGCAGAAAGGGCGTTTTGCACGCCACTTGGTGCAGGGATGAGCTATCCTTGACACCTCAGGATCTGTGGACCCCACAGGATCCCCACCTACCCCACCACTCTCTCTTCTTCACTCATTCACCAATCACCTCAATACCTCTTCCCCAAAAAACCCCTCACCTATCAAATCCCACCATTCTCTTCACCACTCACATCCATCCTTCATAAAACCCCACCTACCCCACCATCCAAATTCAAACCACTTTCCCTCCCAAACCTCCCAAACCTGGCCGAACCCTACCCCCCCTCTACCCCACCATAACCACTTTCCCTCCCAAACCCACCCATAATGGCCGAACCCTACACCCCCTCTCCACTCCTATATAAAGCCTCCTCCATCTCCTCCATTTTCTTCTTCTTCTACTCTTTTCTTTCTTTTTTTGCTCGAGGACGAGCAAACCTTTTAAGTTTGGTGTGGTAAAAGCGTTATTTTTTGTTTTTCCATAACCATTTATGGCACCTAAGGCCGGAGAAATCTCTAGAAAGAGGAAAGGGAAGGCAAAAGCTTCCACCTCCGAGTCATGGGAGATGGAGAGATTCTTCTCAAGGGTGCATCAAGACCACTTCTATGAAGTTGTGGCCAAGAAGAAGGTGATCCCCGAGGTCCCTTTCAAACTCAAAAAGGGTCAACTTTGATCAAAGGTTGGACCAAGTCCTCATAAACATTTGTGAAGAGAGCGCTCAATGGAAGAGAGATTCAAGAGGGAAGCCGGTTCAACTAAGGAGGCATGACCTCAAGCCCGTGGCTAGGGGATGGTTGGAGTTTATCCAACGCTCAATTATTCCCACTAGCAACCGGTCTGAAGCTACTATAGACCGGGCCATCATGATTCATAGTATCATGATTGGAGAGGAAGTAGAAGTTCATGAGGTTATATCCCAAGAACTCTATAAGGTGGCGGACAAGTCCTCTACCTTGGCAAGGTTAGCCTTCCCTCATCTCATTTGTCACCTCTGTAATTCAGTCGGAATTAGCATAGAGGGAGACATCCTTATTGATGAGGACAAGCCCATCACTAAGAAAAGGATGGAGCAAACAAGAGATCCCACTCATGAACATGAGGAAATTCCTTATCAAGAAATCCCTGAGATGCCTCAAGGGATGCATTTTCCTCCACAAAACTATTGGGAGCAAATCAACACCTCCCTAGGAGAATTAAGTTCCAACATGGGACAACTAAGGGTGGAGCACCAAGAACATTCCATCCTCCTCCATGAAATTAGAGAAGACCAAAGAACCATGAGAGAGGAGCAACAAAGGCAAGGAAGATACATTGAGGAGCTCAAGCCCTCCATAAGATCTTCAAGAGGAAGAACAAGCCGCCATCACTAAGGTGGACCCGTTCTTTAATCTCCTTGTTCTTTATTTTTCTGTTTTTTGAAAATTATGCTTTATGTTTTATTTATGTTTGTGTCTTATGATCATTAGTGTCTTAGTGTCTATGCCTTAAAGCTATGAATGTCCTATGAATCCATCACCTCTCTTAAATGAAAAATGTTTTAATCACAAAAGAACAAGAAGTACAGGATTTCGAATTCATCTTTGAAACCGGTTTAATTAGTTTGATGTGGTGGCAATACTTTTATTTTCTGAATGTATGCTTGAACAGTGCATATGTCTTTTGAATTTGTTGTTCATGAATGTTAAAATTGTTGGCTCTTGAAAGAATGATGGAAAAGGAGACATGTTACTAAGGATCTGAAAAATCATAAAAATGATTCTTTAAGCAAGAAAAAGCAGTGAAATAAAAAAAAAGAGCAAGCAGAAAAAGCCAATAGCCCTTTAAACCAAAAGGCAAGGGTAATAAAAAGGATCCAAGGCTTTGAGCATCAGTGGATAGGAGGGCCTACAGGAATAAAATCCTGGCCTAAGCGGCTAAACCAAGCTGTCCCTAACCATGTGCTTGTGGCGTGAAGGTGTCAAGTGAAAACCTGAGACTGAGCGGTTAAAGTCATGATCCAAAGCAAAAAGAGTGTGCTTAAGAACCCTGGACACCTCTAATTGGGGACTCTAGCAAAGCTAAGTCACAATCTGAAAAGGTTCACCCAGTTATGTGTCTGTGGCATGGATGTATCCGGTGGTAATACTGGAAAACAGAGTACTTTGGGCCACGGCCAAGACTCATAAAGTAGCTGTGTTCAAGAATCATCATACTTAACTAGGAGAATCAATAACACTATCCAGATTCTGAGTTTCTATAGAAGCCAATCATTCTGAACTTCAAAGGATAAAGCGAGATGCCAAAACTGTTCGGAGGTAAAAAGCTACTAGTCCCGCTCATCTAATTGGAGCTAAGTTTCATTGATAGTTTGGAATTCATAGTATATTCTTTTCTTTTTATCCTATTTGATTTTCAGTTGCTTGGAGACAAGCAACAATTTAATTTTGGTGTTGTGATGAGCGGATAATTTATACGCTTTTTGGCATTGTTTTTAGTATGTTTTTAGTATGTTTTAGTTAGTTTTTATTATATTTTTATAAGTTTTTAATTAAAATTCACTTTTCTGGACTTTACTATGAGTTTGTGTATTTTTCTGTGATTTCAGGTATTTTCTGGCTGAAATTGAGGAACCTGAGCAAAAATCTGATTCAGAGGCTGAAAATGACTGCAGATGCTGTTGGATTCTGACCTCCCTGCACTCGAAGTGGATTTTCTGGAGCTACATAAGCCCAATTGGCACGCTCTCAATTGCGTTAGAAAGTAGACATTCGGAGATTTTCAACAATATATAATAGTCCATACTTTGCCCAAGATTTGATGGCCCAAACCGGCGTTCAAAGTTAGAATCAGAATTTCCAGCGTTAAACACCGGAACTGGCACCAAAGTGGGAGTTAAACGCCCAAACTGGCACAAAAGCTGGCGTTTAACTCCAAGAGAAGTCTCTACACAAAAATGCTTCAATGCTCAGTCCAAGCACACACCAAGTGGGCCCAGAAGTGGATATTTATGTCATTTACTCATTTCTGTAAACCCTAAGCTACTAGTTCTCTATAAATAGGACCTTTTGCTATTGTATTTTCGTCTTGGTGCTTCTGGTTCCCTCTCTGGGGCCGAAGCCAATGAACACCATTATCACTTATTTATTTTCAACGGTGGAGTTTCTACACACCATAGATTAAGGTGTGGAGCTCTGCTGTACCTCGAGTATCAATGCAATTACTATTGTTCTTCTATTCAATTTAGCTTGTTCTTGTTCTAAGATATCACTTGTTCCTCAACTTGATGAATGTGATGATCCGTGACACTCATCATCATTCTCACCTATGAATGTGTGCCTGACAACCACCTCCGTTCTACCTTCGATTGAGTTTTTATCTCTTGGATTCCTTAATTAGAATCTTCGTGGTATAAGCTAGAATTGATGGCGGCATTCTTGAGAATCCGGAAGGTCTAAACCTTGTCTGTGGTATTCTGAATAGGATTCAAGGATTGAATGACTGTGACGAGCTTCAAACTCGTGATTGTGGGGCGTTAGTGACAGACGCAAAAGAATCACTGGATTCTATTCTGACATGATCGAGAACCGACAGATGATTAGCCGTGCTGTGACAGAGTGCGTTGAACATTTTCACTGAGAGGACGGGACTGTAGCCATTGACAACGGTGATGCCCAACATACAGCTTGCCATGGAAAGGAGTAAGAAGGATTGGATGAAGACAGTAGGAAAGCAGAGAGACGAAAGGGACAAAGCATCTCCATACGCTTATCTGAAATTCTCACCAATGAATTACATAAGTATCTCTATCTTTATTTTATGTTTTATTTATCTTTTAATTATCAATCCTCCATAACCATTTGAATTCGCCTGACTGAGATTTACAAGATGACCATAGCTTGCTTCATACCAACAATCTCCGTGGGATCGACCCTTACTCGCGTAAGGTTTATTACTTGGATGACCCAGTGCACTTGCTGGTTAGTTGTGTGGAGTTGTGATAAAGAGTTAAGATTACAATTGAGCGTACCATGTTGATGGCGCCATTGATGATCACAACTTCGTGCACCAGTCACCCATGAGGAGGTGGGAATTCACGTGGTTTTTCCCGAAAATCGCGAACAACACGTCGGCAATCCTCTTATTCTCAGGGGACATCCCCTTGTAGGTCACCCTGATGAAAGTGTTAGACCCCGCCCCGAAGCTCCAGTACGTCGGGATGAGGCGTTCTCCCTCTAACGACAACCAAAAAGGATGACGACCTTTGACGGGACGAGCCTTGAAATACTTGTCTTTGAACCCGTGATAGGAGTCCTCAAACAAGCCAAATATCCTCCGACCTTGGGCAGATCGGAAAGACAGGAACCCTTTCCTCACTTTTCCCTCCTTGGAAGGGTTAGTGAGATTGAAGAAAAAGAGAAAGACATCCACCGACACCGACAGCTCGAGATATTCACAAACCATCTCGAAACAACGGATAGAAGCCCAACTGTTCAGATGAAGCTGCGACGGTGACACGGATATCCGATTAAGAAGCGACATCTGGAAGTCGGAAAATGGTATGCGAACGCCCACCTGGGTGAACATGGCTTTATAAAACCAACACAAGTCGGAAATCCGGGGGGAGTGGAAGTTGATCTCATACAACCGCTCGTGAGGGGCAGGAACGAAGACGTCATAGTTGGCCTCTTCGTCCGTCCCGCCACAGAGATACTCGGCTTGACGAAATTTCGTCAGCTCGTCCACTTCCATTTGATTTGGTGAATCCATCACATCGGAGGTAACCCAGGCGTAGGGGTCGTAGTTTGCGGCGGAAGGAGAAGCCCGGAAAACGACGTGAGGCATACCTACAGTGGGGGTACCACTCTGTTAGTCTATGAGGTCGGGAGCCCGGGAAAGATCCAGAAACTACGTCCACCCTATTTAGCAGTTAAGATCAAGCATGGCTACAGATATCTATCATGCAAACTACCTAAAGCTTACCCTGGAATGGTACCCCTCCCCTAACGCATCTATTGGACACTAGAACACCATCTACCAATGAAAATAAAAGAATGGCAACAACAAAAGCGCAGAGCAAATGCAAGCAACAAACAAACAACAACAAAGTACAACAAAGCAGGGATCAAGAGTTACCTGATATAATTGCAGGAGCTTAGGAAGAAAGGGAGAGGCACCAGAAGGCTCGAACGAAGTTTTGGATATCAGGGAGAGAAGAAAGTGAAAGCAGCTAGAATGGGAGAGAGAGAAAGGAGAAACTGTTTAAAAACTGCTACACAAAGCGCGAAAGGACCAAGGGAAAAATGGTCTTTGCACGCAGGGTTTCGCAACCCATTATGAGCATTTAATACTCAGCGCAAAGAACGAAGCGACGAACAGTTGCCTCAGCAACCAAGAGACACGCGCGCAGGGGGCACGTCCTCCCCACGGGTGGCCGACCTGACGACGACGCGTGGCATGAGAAATAACACGCCATTGATAGCCTTCACGACTATTGCTGGCGTGTGGGGGCACTGTTACAGCCTGGCCCAAACCCTCTACGGGTTGGCTCGACCCAAACACCACCCGACCCAAATGGTCGGGCAGGGGGCCTCGCAGACGACCCGGACACGCGTCTCTGACAGCTCATCTACTGCTGTGTAGAGAATGCCTCGAAGGAAGTGGGCATGTCCTCGTAGGGCCCACCTCTGACATTGTATATAAGGGGAAGGTTTTACCCTTCCCCCAAGGTACGTCACACATCAACCTACCCCCTTTTCGCCTGCACACTTACTGACTAGAGCGTCGGAGTGTCCTTGCAGATGACACCCCCCTCTTGTCTACACGAAGTGCTCGGGACACCGCCTACACCTGACTGGCAGTCCACGACCAGATGAGGTCCCCAACTCCAACCAGGATACTCATCCGAGCCGTCCGGTACCGACTTACCGAACACGATCTAACAAGTTTTATGGGCCGATAGTCAACTTCAAAACCAAAGATGTGTTTCCCAGTTTACTCATTCTTGACATCTCATCCAATAACTTTAGTGGCCTGATACCAGAAGCCTACATAAAAAGTTACCAAGCTATGAAGATTGTTGTTCTAGCAGAAGTGCAAAGTAATTTCTATTACATGTGAAGTGCTGCCTTTTATATATCCAACATTGTCCTAGAATATGATGATTCTGTGACTGCAACAATGAAAGGGCTTAGAACCAATTTTGAGAAAATTCCGAACGTTCTTGTAAGTATTGATTTATCAAGTAACAGATTTGAAGGAGAGATTCCAGATGAGTTTGGAGAACATGGTGCACTCATAGGACTCAACCTTTCACATAACAACTTCATTGGTCCTATTCCCCGCTCTCTGGGAAATTTGACAAACCTCGAATCACTGGACCTCTCTTCAAATATGCTTGATGGAGAAATTCCTACTGAGTTGACCAATCTAAACTTTCTTGCATCCTTGAATCTTTCCAACAATCATATTTTATAGATTTTATTTTTATAAACCGAACATAAAAATAAAAATTATACTTGGTAATAATACGTGTATCCAGATTACACGAGTAAATGGTTCCCCAATCTGCATTCATTAAGAGAACTAGTTAACCAATGGATGAAAAGAAATGAAGTAAAAGATAAGCTCCTGCAAACAAATCACCCTAACAAAGAAGGAGTCAAACAGGTTGACAAAGACCCAGACACCTCCAATCAATATACCTGAAGTGCCTTCTCAATTTCAGCTTCACTTCGAGCAGCATCTTGTAGAGTAATTGGTAGAGAACAGGCCTTGCTAACACAGTGCAACTTCCTCACTTGAATTTCCACCTATCAGAACAAACCACATAAGCTATAGATTCTCAGCAAAATGTTCAATTACTTGAAAAAAAAATGAATTACAAATATACAAGTTAAGGAGATTTCAAATATTACATTCTATAAACCTTATAATTATAAACCTTACAAATATTTTTAAACCCAAAACCACTATGCAACCAAATTCAACATAGTAGTTGTTAAGATTTCAAACTCTAACTTCCGGAAAGAGAAAAGCTAGTGTAAAACCATACAAAATACAATGCTATTGTTTCCGTTCATTTCTATCCAAAATCAAATCTCAGAAGCTAAGTAACCTGCTTTGTGGCGCCTTTGATTGGTTCAGAAGGGAGCGAAACAAGACCTTCAACATCGATAATAGACTCGTTGGTCAGCGCCCTGGCGTACTGCACCATCTACACGCTAACCAAATATATACATTAAGTCTTATAACTCTCTCTCTATCTCACACACAAAGAAGTGTAAATATTTTATTTATTTTTTAATATCCTGATATTTTGGATTAATTTTTTGTAATTTTTGTTTATAGGTTTAAGACGGAGTTCTATATCTTCACCGGTACCCCTTGGCTATAAAGCCATTTTTCACCATGTCTTGCTCGGATAATCCACAATACTCCAACTCATTTGACGTCTTTATGAAAGATAAGAAATAAGAATTTCATCATACATTGCATCGGTATAAGAAATGAAAAAAAAATGGATATAATTGTTTTGGAGAATGCAAGTATTTTTCATAGATATAGTTATTTACATTTATTCAAAGTTCTGTATTACTTGCCCTTTAGGTGAAGAGATTATTTCACGAGCTCAAGGTGTTCACAATGCAGAAACGTTGAAAAAATAGGCTGAGTCTTGCGGCATTGATGTGGAGACGGTATCTACAATTCTACATACATTGATTCGGGGTATGTTTCATGGCCTCTTGCTCAGATTCCTTGTGTAACTCTGGCAGCTACTGTCTCCACTAGTAAATATCATTTTAATAAACCATTATTTTGACCCTTGAAATATTAGTTTGTGACAAAATGGTCCATGTCAAAAAGATTCAATAAAGTTTTATACTGACAGTTGAAAGCCTAATACCATAGTTATCAGATTCGGACCGAATCGACCGGATTGACTAAAATACTAGTGAATCGGATCTCAAACCGGTCTGAATTAATAATTTAGTCGGACAAACATTTAAATCGGTCAAACTCAAAAAATTTTAGTCTAAACTGAAAATCGAACCGAATCGGTTCAACCGCTGACGTGCGGTCAAACTCGAAAAACTCAATTAAACTTAGTCTAAACTGAGAATCGAACCGAACCGGTTCAACCGCTGACGTGCGCATCACTTTCATTTCAAAAAATTGGAACATAGCTAACGCTGAGGTTCGAACGTGAGCCAATCAAACTATATTACTTTTTGTATTACCCTGCAATCACTTGGATAAATTTGCTTTTTGTATTACAATGTATCTTTTAATAAATATATTACTAACTATTAAACATATCCTAATTAATAACTTATATATTAATATTTTTAGTCATGCAAATTTAAGATATTTTTATCTTTTTTATTCTAATAAATAGTATTCATATTAATTTAATTTATTTTTTATTTTATATTTATTCTTTCTTAAATTAATTAATTTTTAATTAAATAAGTTAATTTGAGGGTTAAGTACTGTTTTGGTCCCTAAAGTTGAGCGTAAAAATCGAAACCATCCCTCATCTAATTTTCGATTTAGAATCGTCCTTAACGTTTTTTTTTTTCGTATTAAAATTGTCCTTTTTAATAAAATTTTTTATGTTATTCCTAAACTACCCCTATTCCTAGTTTAATAATAAAAGTT
>NC_029788.2:18552126-18559044 GCF_000816755.2 Arachis ipaensis
TGCTCCTCCTCGCCCTTGTCGTCGCCGCTGTGACCTCCTCGTCATCGTCGGCTTTCGCTCCGCTGCTCCTCGCCGCCTCTGCTTCTTGCTTCGATCTCTGTTTCTACTTCGTCTTCTGCTTCTTGATTTATTGAATCTTTGATTTGTTGAATCATTGTTGGTTTTGTTCTTGTTTTGATTTCTGAATTGCTGTTGATTGATTTTGTTCTTTTTTTTTATTTCTGAATTGTTGTTAGTTTTGTTGATTTCTGAATTACTGTTGATGGAAGAAGATGCTGTTGTTTGGTATTCTTAGTGTTGGTGGTGGTGGTGGTGGTGTTGGTGCTGGTTGTGGCGGTGGTGTTGGTGTTGGTGGTGGTGGTGGTGGTGGAGGAGGTAATTGTGTTGGTAGTGGTGAGGGCATTTTTGTCCAATAAAAAAATTAAAAGGACGATTTTAATACGAAAAAAAACGTTAAGGACGATTCTAAATCGAAAATTAGATGAGGGACGATTTTGATTTTTACGCTCAACTTTAGGGACCAAAACAGTAACCTTTAATTTGATATAAAAAATAAATTTATATAATTATTTAATTATGACCGGGTCAACCGGTTGAACCTGTGACCCACCGGTTGAACCAGTAACCCAGTGACCCAGTAACTTGGCTGGGTCGATTGCCGGTTCGGCTCTGATAACTATGCCTAATACAATCTTCTTTTATTGAGATTTGGAACCAATTATGTAATGTTTGCAACAAGCTTGACATAAGCATAGTTGGCTACAATGTCGAATTACTTTTAAATATGACAGATGTGAATCATAGAGATTGTAAAAGACCATGAGTGAAGTGTATTGTATTATTAGTGCCTTAGTTATATCAGAGACTACTCATATATATATATATATATATATAGTCATGCATGACTATAAAGAAGAGATCAAGAAGAGGTAGTTAGGAACTAAACTACTCTACAATAACAAACTCAAAAACTATCACAACCCAATAGACTTCGTTAACTAATTATTTAATCTTAGTACTCTTAACACCCCTTCAAACTTAGGTGAGGTGAATCACTCATTCTAAGTTTGTGTCTAAACTTATCAAAGAGTCTTATTGACACTGGTTTGGTCAACACATCTGCCACCTGATCTTGGCAGGGATGTGTACCACAAAAAGCTTCTTCTGGTTCACAAATTCCGTCATAAAATGAAGATCCAACTCCATGAATTTACATTTACTGTGCAATATAGGATTAGCTCCAAGTTGACAAGCACTTTGGTTGTCACAATAGATAGTTGGGGGTAATTTTTTAGCAACATTCAACTCTTGGAGTAGCTGCTGCACTGCCACCACCTCCGCCTGGCCTGACGCAATTGCTCTATACTCAGCTTTGGTACTACTTCTGCTAATTTTGCTCTGTTTTTGTGACTTCCATGCTATTAAGTTTGCTCCAAGATAGATGCAATATCCCGTAACGCTCCTACGATCATCAAGATCAGCTCCCCAATCTGCATCTGCAAATGCAAGAATCCTATAGTCAGAACTTTTTGAAAATATCAAACCTTGTCCCATTGTACCTTTGATGTATCTCAAAATTCTCTTCACAACTTTTCATTGCTCAACTATAGGATTATGCATGAATTGAGAAGCTTTATTTACGGCATATGACAAGTCCGGTCTAGTAGTTGTTAGATATTGTAGGGCCCCAACGATTGATCTGTACAATCTAGGATTTTACAAAGTTTTGAGTCATACTTTTGCAGCTTCACTGATGAAATCATTGGTGTAGGCATGGCGTTAGAGGTAGACATCCCAGCTTTCTCTAATAATTCTACAGCATTATTTTTCTTGAGATAACAAAATGGAAACATCATCTAAATATTTCACCTCAAGACCAAGAAAATAATTTAGCTCCCCTAAAACTTTCAGAGGAAATATCTTGTTTAAATTTTTAATAAGTTCTTCAATTTCATTCAAGCTACTTCCTGTCACAACAATATCATCAACATATACAAAAAGATATGTGATAGAATTTTTCGTAGTTTTTACAAATAATGAAGTATCCGATTTAGTATTAGTAAACCCAAATTTTAAAAAAGTAGATTTGAGTGTCAAAAACCAGGCTCGAGGAGCCTGTTTCAACCCATATAAAGCTCTGTTGAACTTACAAACCTTGTTTGAATCCTTACTCTCATACCCTTGAGGTTGTTGCATGTAGACTTGCTCTTCAAGCTTTCCATTAAGAAAAGCATTATTGAAATCAAATTGTCTCAACACCAAATCTTGGGTGAGAGCAATTGTTAACACAATTCGAAGGGTTGAGGGTGGACTAAAAATCTGTTCATAGTCCACACCTTCCTTTTGATGATAGCCTTTGCCAATGAGTCTAGCCTTATATCTCATAATTTCTCCTTTGCTGTTTTGTTTTATAGCATACACCCACTTGCTTCCAATTATGGTAGCATTGGGTGGTGCATCCACCAAGTTTCAAGTGTGGCAGTTTATTAGAGCTTCGTATTTTGCATCCATAGCAGACCTCCAATGAGGAGTATTAAGAGCCTAAGTCACACTTTTTGGTGTGTTCTGATATAAGTCCAAAGATGTGAGGTTGTGTAGGCTCTTGTGTTATAGATACCAGCCTTTTTGGGATGAATGTTGATTGGTGTAGGACTTGTTGGTGGCAAAGAAATTTCAGTTCCAGTGATTGAAATTGATGGTGTAACTTGATATTGCTGTAAGTCTTTGTGATTCTGAGTTGAAGTTTCACATTGAACTTCTTCTTGTGCATTTAAGGGTGCTGTCATCTCAAAGTCAGACATGGTATTAGTAGTAGTATGAAATTATTCTAGATAATGAGGATCTTGTTGTTCTATAACCACAGACAAAGTCATGATAATTTCATGAGAAATTACATTCAAGTTATCTGCATTAGATGATTGTAATTCAGTTGAAAACAAATCATGATAAGAAAAGACTTCTTCATTAAAAATAACATGTCTAGACACAAATAATTTTCTAAATTTTGTCATGCACTTATAACCATGATGTGCATTATCATATCCTAAGAAAATTCATTTTTCAGTTTTATATTCTAATTTATGCTTATGATATGGTCTTAAGTATGGAAAGCATAGGCAACCAAAGACTTTAAACATAATATAATCAGGTTTTTTTTTTTAAAAGAATTTCAAAGGGAGAGATGAAATTAAGAGTTGATGTGGATAATTTATTAAGTAAATACATAGCTGTGCCAAAAGCATCCTCCCAAAATTTCATTGGGAGAGATGCAGTAGCTAACAAAGACAAACCCATTTCAGTTATGGTTCTGTACCTCCTTTCAACACATCCTTGTTGTTGATGTGTGTAGGGACATGATAGCCTATGCTCTATACCATGCTGCTTCAAATAGTTAGTGAAAGCATTTGATAAGAACTCCATTCCATGATTAGATTAGAGAACTTTTAGAGTACAATTTGTTTGATTCTCCATTAAAGCTTTATAAGTTTTAAAGGCTGCAAAGGCTTGAGCTTTATTAGTCAATAAAAAAATATTGGTATAGCGACTAAAGGCATCCACAAAAGCAATATAATATTTGAAACCAGATCTAGAAAGTATAGGAGCTGGCCCCCAAATATTCACATATACTAGTTCAAAAGGCATAGTATAAGAAGAGGTTGAATTAGAAAGAGGCAATGCATGCATCTTGGCAAAAGAGCAAAACTCACAAACATTATGCACTTCTGAATTTTTAGGGACAGTAACGCCACAATTTTTTAGAACACGTATAACATTTGGAACATTAGTATGGCCTGAACATTTATGCCATAAATTAATAGTATTGAGTTTTGTAGCAGTGAGAACAACATTATTAAGAGGCATTGTGCAGAGATTTATAAGAGTAGTAGTAACAATAGGTGCAGTACTTGAAAAATTTAATGGAACAGAATGTAATTCTTTTGATCTATTATCAAAATGTAAATTGTTACAAGATTCTATCTTTCTAATGGGTACATCATTTTCTTGTAGCATGAATTAAAAGTATGATCAATAGCATATTTCTTAGTACAGGGTGAGGTATTGAAAGAACAACACAAACATGTAGCACCATTCTTTAAACAAGAAACATTCCTAGGTATAATTAGGTGATCAAATGCATAAATTTTTCCTCTAGTGTGGCCCTGGAGAAGGAGTTGGTGAGAAACCTGATCATGAACAAGGCACTTTTTAGGCCAAAATTTAAAGAAAATATTATTGTCCTCTGCAAACTTTGAAACACTCATTAAATTCTAAGTAATATTAGATACATGCAAGAGATTTTGTAAACGATAGTCAAAGTTATTAGATTTATCAATTAATATTGAAGAACCATAATTTAAGATAGGGATAGCTGCACCATTACCCACAAAGAGTTGATCTAGATCAGGAGGGCATTGAGAAGATGTTAACAAGTTGATTGCATTGGGAGTAACATCATGACTCGCTCCTAAGTCTGGGTACCATGATGATTCACCAATTGAAGATGGTGCAGTGAGATATGCTCGAGGTTGATGGAATGATGGGGATGGTGATGGTGAAACAGTGTTAGAGAAAGGTATCTGTGGTGTGTTTGATGTAGAATTTGGTTGATAACTTTGATCAAAATGATAGTAGCAATTCCAGGCTATGTGACCATTGCGTTCACAAATTTAGCAAGAAGGGCAAGGATTATTCCATAGATTCCTTCCTCCTCTCTGGAATCTTCCACCACGACCTCTTCATGCTCCGCCTCGGTTATTAGAGTTAAAGAAGGATTGTGACAAATGCGCAATGAAAATGTGAGTACCAGGGTGTTTGAAACATTCAAGCATATCATCATATGCTTGTAGAAACGATTCTGCCTCAGCCACTGTGAATGTACCAAGTCTAGACATGACAGAAGTGATATAGCCACTATAGTCTTCTGGAAACCCATCAATGATAGCTAGAATATGATCATCATCACTAATCCGATGGCCAATCACAAGAAGAGATGCAACAAGTTTGTGAATCCGGCCAAGGTAATCAGAAATGGTAGTCGTTTTCTTGACACATTTTAGTTGGGCTTTGAGACTCTGAATCCTTGTCTTTGATGTAACAAAAAAGAAGTTAGTGATGGTGTTCCATGTCTCAGCAAATGTATGACAATATAGAACTTTATTCTTGAAGGAATTAGATACTGAAGAAAAAAGCCAAGTAGTGAGTGCAAGATCATTCTGACGCCATTCTTTGTATGCTATGGATTCTTGAACCAGTGTTGTGGTTTTTGTGGGAGCAGGTGATGGTGATGGTGTTGTAGCAGGTGTAGCACCCGAAGTGGTGTTTGATGTAGTAGAGGAACCTTGATTCAAAGAAGCTTCAAGAATGGTTGTTTGCACACATCTTGTTGGTGTTTTGGTGGGATTCAAATGATGC
Source organism: Arachis ipaensis (assembly GCF_000816755.2). Lineage (NCBI taxonomy): Eukaryota > Viridiplantae > Streptophyta > Magnoliopsida > Fabales > Fabaceae > Arachis > Arachis ipaensis. Next base: position 18,557,539 of record NC_029788.2, read on the forward strand.
TCCATTTCAAGAGTCTGAATCATGAGCCATGCTTGATGTTTCCATATATATAGTTGTTGTCTTCAAGTTTTTCAGTAAGAGGAACCAGTCTTGGTTTTGTTGGGGTAGAAGAACTGCTTAGAAGCAGTGCTATTGTTGAAGGAGATGAATGATTAAGGAACAAGAATCAATGAAACAGAGGGGAAAAAAAATCAATGACAGAAGAATAGTGGTATTAAGGCTCTAGATAACATGTTAAAATCACAGTTGTGAATCATAGAAATTATAAAAAACTTTGAGTAAAGTGTATTGTATTATTAGTGTCTTAGTTACATAAAAAACTACTCATATATATAGTCATGCATGACTATAAAGAAGAGATAAAAAAGAAGTAGTTAGGAACTAAACTATTTTGCAGAAACAAACTCAAAAATTATCACAAATCAATAGACTTCATTAACTAATTATTTAATCTTAATACTCTTAACAAAATCCATTGATTTTTGGATTTTACAATTGTCTAACCGACACTTACTATTTATTACTAGACGTTGAGAATGATTTATATTTTCAACAAATTGAATTACCTAATATAAAAAACTAATTACTTTGTTGATGACTCATATTGCGCACCAATGCAGGGTGGCTTTGGAGCTGGTTTGGAACGTGTGGTAAAGCTCTTCTTAGGCCTGGAAAACATTCGACAGAGATCATTTTTTCCTCGTGACCCTCATAGGATTGCACCATGATAGTTATACTTTATACTTGTGACCCTCTTAGGATTGCACTATTATAGTTTATACCTGAACAGCTTGAAAATCGCAAGAATCCCTTTTTCTTTCTTTGACAGTGTAAAAAATGGTAGTTTCATTAATGAATTGAACTCATGGTGTCCAAAAGTGGAAGACTACAAATGTTCATGGGTGCTCCTTTTATCCACACTATTAGAAAAATAAAAAAAATTATATAAAGACTAATTTGATTAATTTTAAAATTTTAAGGATGAAAATTATTTATGTATAAACTTTTAGGGACTATTTTGATTATAAATAATTTTTTTACACGTCAAGTGACACGTGGCAATTAGGTGTCACTGACCTAACACGTCAACCAATCATCTTGTGACACGTGGCATTAATCTACCACGTCATCATGCCACGTGGCACCTAACATGACACGTCATCATGCCGTTATCATCTAACGTAACTAACAGAAGGACCAATTTGACTTACGTTTTATCTTTTAAAGACTAATATGACTAAAAAAATCTTTTAAAGACTAATTTAAAAAATAAATGATCTTTCAAGAACGAATTTAACTATTACCCTGGTTTCATATCACTTGCAATGTAAACACTGTTTTTTACTTTTGATTTTTCCATGCTAATCATATAATAATTGTATAATATTAGTCTCTAATCTTATATTCAATAAAACGTATATTTTTTAAAATTATAGTATTCATTTTAGCCTAATCTAAAACTACAAAACGTTTCTCTCTAATCATCACTAGCACATTATTTGGATG
>NC_029788.2:18559474-18571998 GCF_000816755.2 Arachis ipaensis
AGCTCGCCTTTATGTGTCCTTCTCTGGATAGCGTCATTTAAAGAACGATGGTAAGCACAACGTAAAAAAAAAAAAAAAGAAAAAAAAAATAAGAGAAAAAAATAAAAAGAAAAATATATTTATGTGTTGTTTAAATAAAAAAATTAATAAAAAATAGAATAATTTTTTTTGAATAAAAAGAAAAATAAAAAATTAAAATTATAATAAATTAAAATTACATTAATATTTTTAGATATTTTATTTTTTTATTAATCAAAGGATAAATTTGTAATTTTACCTATTTTTTTCTATTTCTCTTTCATTTTCATCTCATCTTTTAAAAAAAATTATATAAAATCCACATCATATTTTTTTAATCTAATTTTCATTCCTCATCCCAACAACAACAATAAAAAAAATTCACTTTTTCACTCACTTTCTTTTGTCATATTTTCTTTCTCCTCATTTTCCATCCAAACGAAAAAAATCTCTTCAAAAACATTCAAATAGACATAAACTCTCAAATATTGAAAATATCATTTATTTGCAATATTATATTTGTCACCCAATTAGTTTATCCATAAATTATAAGTTAGGAAAGCTTTGGTTTTTAAAAATAAGAGTTGAATATGAGTAAAGATGAATAGGTAGTATTCGGTACCTCAGGTGCCGGACGGGTCGGTAATGCTTTCAGGGTGTGATGGTGGGAATCGCCCTTGATCTAAGTCTGGTAAGCGAGAACTGAGGTTTAACGATCTCCCGAGCTGTCGCGATGTGAGGGGGGAGCCACCTGCAATGACACTCCGACGCCCAAGTCAGAGTTTTTACAGATGGCAGTGAAAGTATGGGATAGTGACGTACCGTGGGGAAGGGGTAGGGTCCTCCCCATATATACTCTGTCAGTAAGGCGGGTCCCACAGGAGAGGTCCTTTTCTTGGAGGTTTCCTCTCCCAGAGAGTAGGTGTCCAGGTCGTAATCCGGGCGTGCTTATAGGGTTGCTTGTTGGCACCTCGCCGGGTCGGCTGGTCGGGTTGGGGTGCTGCCTTGTGTGGGTCGGGCCGGAACAGTGCCCCCAACGTGCCAGCTAGGGTGACGAGCGTCGCGGGTGGCGCGTTTTGTAGCCTTCGATAACCTCGTCACTTGGTCGGTTGGCCATCAGTTGTGGTAAGGACGTGCCCCTAATGAGTCCATATTTTCCGATGTATTTTGCCTTATTTGAATGGATTCTAGCATATGAACTCACATTTAAGCACATAAATAGCATACTTTTGTGTTTGATCCCTAATTTGATTCTAAATGTGAAAACATGCGTTTTAATGCTTAGATTAATGATTTTAATTCCACTTTTATATCCTTCAATACCGTGATATGTTTGTGAGTGATTTTCAGGCCTTAGAGGCAAGAATGGATGGCCAAAAATGGAAGAAAACATGTACAAGGGAGAAAACAAGGAAAGCACACACAGCGAAGTGTGCGTGCGCACGAGCACCTGTGCGTACGCAAAGGACAATTTTCAGCCGCGTGTGCGGACGCACACGTCTGTGCGTCCACACAGGTCCCTGCACTTGATTGCATTAATGAATCATGTGTTGCGCGAATTTGGAGGCCTCTTGACCCATTTTGGAAGGCTAGAATGCTGTCTTGAAGTGCTATATGAAGGAGATTTCATCACTTATCAAGGGGGGACACATTGGAGCACAATTTTACATAGTTTTTCATAGTATTAGGAGTAAGAGTAGTGTAGAGTAGAAAGCTCTCCTAGGGTTTATGTAGTTTTCTTGTAGAATTTTATAGCAAGCTTTATTTTGGATTTTAATCATCTTTAATTGTAAGTACTCTTGATTTCATCTTTAATTATAGCACTTTTATTTTCAATTGCTTTGGTTCAAGCTACTTGTTCATATTGCAATTTTGTGTTTCTTGAAGTTTTGATCAATGAATTTTATGTTTCATGCTTCCTTTATGCTTGATTGCTTGTTTACATTTGGTTTTGTTGATAGTTAGTTATAGTTTCCCATTTTACTTTGCAATTCTCCATGCTTTATTTTTATGCAAACAAGGTGTTTGTGAAAATGCCAACCTTAGATTTTGAGTAGATTTTCACACTTTGGCTTGTGGTTTGAGTTCCTAGGATACTAGAGTCATAATGTCCGATATTTAGTGGTAATTCGTGGGTAGTTAGTTAATTCTTGTTTCCATTGACGCTAGCCTTTTATCAACTAGTTTGGTAAGTTAGCTAGGACTTATGGATTGAGGTCAATTATGCTTGCTTGACTTACTCCTCGATGGTTGGGGTTGACTAGGCGAGATTGACTCATCATAATTATCGTAGTTGTGGTTATGGCAATGATAAGATTTAAGATTCTTCACTCCCAAGTCAAGGCTTTTCATGCATTTATAGCATTTTCACTAGTTTTGATCTCATTTCCTTGTTGCTTGCATTATTTACGATTTTGCTCGTCTCTTATTTCTTTCATTGCTTAGTTTCTTTAATCTTTTGTTCTTTCATTCAAAACCCCTTTTGTCCTTTTCACAACCAAAATTTTTTAGCACTCCGTTTGCATTCCTAGGGAGAACGACCCAAGGTTTAAGTACTCTCGGTTTATATGTTTTGTATTGAATTTATCATTTGATCTTTGGAATTCATTGTTGGTTTGGACTATACTTTCAACGAGGGAATTCTATTTTGTGAAATCCAGACTAACAAAAGTTCTTCATCAAATTTGGCGCCGTTGCCGGGGAAGTGCAAACGGCGTTATTTCTTTCGGTTGCTGTGAATATGTTAATAGTGTAAATAGTACTTTTTGGTTGTTTGTTTGCTTTTCCTAGTAAGTTTTTGTTTATATTTTCTTGATGACTTTTTTACACCATTACCACAATGCACCCCAATGGAACCCAAACACTTACCTCTCTAATCACCAATTCTATACGCCATCACCTCACTACATACAAAACCCTTACCCTCATCAGTTTGATTGTCAACTTTCATCACCCCATCTTCATCTTCATATATGGATCAAGCCACACAAGAAGTATTTTCCATGCTCATTTAAGAACAACAAGAGTTCTGGAAGAAGCAAGAGCAAGTCATGTCTACCTTAGTAAAAGCTTTGGATCATTTAGCTTCATTGCGTTCATGCCACAAGCAAGAAATTCTAGTGGATGAATGTGTGGAACCAAGTGAAAAGTGTGGAGTGAAAGAAGAATTACAAAATAAAGAAGAAGATGTCAAGTCACAACATGAAGTGCAAGGGGAGATAAATGAAGAATTGGTAGGAATTGATCATGAGGATTCCATCATTCGAGATTTTTTGTCCAACTTGGGTAATTCCTTCTATGACCTTCATGAACCTCCATTATTAGATTTGGAAGGAGATGTTGATATGGACTTCACACAACCTCCAATTTATGACTTGAGTGATGATGAGGAAGATTCAAACAAGGTTGAGGAAGATTTTAGTTACCAAGAGGTGAAAACATTTATGCAAGAGTGAATTGAGTGGGTGAAGATTTCTCCAACAAGTTTTCTAGCCCCACATCGATATGCCGTTTTAGAAACGGATGGTCAAATTCGAACCTTTCTTGGAGTAGTGAGCGGCGAAGAGAAGAATGTTAATTGGCAAAGGAATAGAAAGTTCATTAAAAGAGCCAATTTGGCATTTGGAGCTCAATTTTGGTGAAAGAGTCAATTTAGTGGATTTCCTGGAGTGCACAAGTATGTCAATGGTGATAGAAGAACTCAAATATGGGATCCGGGCATAAATTTCAAGAGTCAACAAAGTTGGATTCTAGTTCCTAGCTGGGAATCTCTCATGAGTTTGATGCAATCTAATAGGGACTTCAGAGGTCGAATCAATAGCAAACTTGGTTGGAGATTCAAGGAGGAGTGGAAGCATAAGCCGCTCTAACAAGGATCTCCTCATCAAGTCCAACTTAGGACTATAAACCAAAGTGCTAGGTGGGAGACACCCCACCATGGTAATATCCTTCTAACTTTTCCTCTTTTACCTTTTGTTGCATGAATAATTGGCTAATTTACTTGGTTGGTCAGATTTATTTTGATGTTGTTTAAGTAATTTTAATGAAATAATGTGTTTTGAGGAGTTTTGTGATGATTTGGGACTTGAAAACCTGTTTTGGGTATCAAGTTGGTGCCTTAGAGCCAAAAATTTTTGTTGCAGGAACAGAGACCTGTGCGTCCGCACAGATCCCCTGTTTTCTCGTCCCTGTGCGTCCGCACAACAATGTACGCCTGCACATCCCCAAACACTCCCTCTGCTCGCAGCGGACGCACCCTTTGTGCATCTGAACGCAACCCTTTCTGTCCATCTGTGCGGTCGCACACCTTACGTGCGTCCGCACACCTCACCCAGATCACCTTCAAAAAAAAAAAGCCACTCGTGCGAGCGCACACCCCTTGTGCACCCGCACAGCCTGTAGCAACCCCTCTGGTCGCAGCGGCCCACCTCTTGTGCGATCGCACGTCAACCTCTTTCCTTCTCCTATGCGTCCGCACAGGCTGTGATACATCTTCTGTCCGCAGCGTCCGCACGACCTTGTGCGTGCGCATACCCCTTCTTTCTCCCCTGTGTGCATCCGCACGCGACCTGTGCGTCCGCACAGGTCCCTTTTCGAACGTTAATTCAAAAAGGGGGAGGGTCGCGCTTTAGTTTCTAAAACCTCCCCCTCCTTCCCTTTCTCCCCTTCCTTTGCTGAACCCCCATAACCTAACCCCCCCTCTTCGCACCACCACCTCCCAGACCTCGGCCTACGCCCCTCTCCGCCGGCGACCACCACTGTCGCCGTCGCACCCTCTCTGTCCCCCTCTCTTTCTTTTTCTTCTTCTTCTTTCTCCTGCATTTTCTTCTTCTCTTCCCAGTCTTCGCGCTATCCCTAGCCGCGTCTCCTTCAGTTCCGGCGGGCAACCACCAGCAGCGGCAGACTCCTATGCCGCTGTGTCTCTCCGCCTCGCCATGACCTCCCTTTCTTCTCCTCTCTCCTTCTGCATTACAGGTTCCCTATCCCCTGCCCTATTTCATTTCTTCTTGCTTCCTGCTTTATTTTACTGGTTCTTTTTAAATCTGCTTTTTTATTTTACTTTAGTCAGTAGGAGGTTTTAGGTTAGATGACCTGTGTTTCTGGATTGCATATCTGTGATGTTGGCTGATTATTGTTGAATTTTCTGAGTACTGGATCTTGCTTTTGCTTGTACACTGAATGTTGCTGTGTTGAACTGTGAATGTTACTAGTAGTGAACTGTGATGCCTGCTGCTAAATTCTGCACACATTATGCTTGTTGAAATGCCTGAATGAAGTTTTTATCTGATTCCTTTGTCTGATCAGCATAAGAGCTTGAATTTTGATTTCATTTGGCATTTTATTTTCATATAGTGCAAATTTTCTGTTTATTCTAAATGCTGCTGAGATGGAATTGTGTATGCACCCTGCGAATTCCTTTTTGCTAAAACATCAATCTGAGCTTCATTTTGCTTTGTGATTATATGGTTTGATGTCAATTTTGTGGTGCATATCATCCTTTACTAATTTGTTTGCCAACTATGCACTTCTTTGCTGATTTTGTTGTTGAAACCAAATTGGATTGAAATTGATAGTTTTGATCATTCTATTTGGTACCTTTAAGTGCATAGTCTGAATTTTATCACTGGATTGATGTTGTTGCATATTCATGAAATGTTACAAAATAGACAACCACATACATAGCAACTTGTTCCAATATGTTTTTTGAGCAATGTACCTTGTTTTTCAATTAAGCACTGCTTTGGACAAGAAGCTATGTACAGGTGGTCATTTCATACTTCTCAACATGAATATCTGTATGCTTTCAGTGTGACTTTGATTTTTGTCTTTTGTGCCAATTTTTCCAAACTCTTCTCAATTTCCAAAGCACAATTACAATAATCAATTTCTTTAATTCAATTCACTTATATAATGCACCTAAGACATACATATGCTTTCATTGTTTGTTCATTCATTCAATTGTTACTTAGGTTGCTTGATTTTGGAAAAACGCATTTCCTTTTGAGCATTCAAATGCTTTTTCAATATTTTCCCTTAATTGAGTGTTTGTTACCTTATTGGCTCTCATTTAAATTGTTTGACTATTCCTTCTTCCTTCTGTGCTTTTATCTGTTTCTCCTGAGTTGTATTTTGTTTTTGTCTTTCTCAGGAAGGCCCGGAAAGGGAAGGAGAAAGCCAATCCTTTGGCTCGTCCTCCTCTTGTGCCTCCAAGTAACCAACCGGACACATTCGTTAATGCTGAAGCCCAGGAACAATTTAAGAAACTGGAAAAACGGGCCTTTCATTATGAGAGGAAGCTAAACCTACCTGAGAAATATGCAGATCAGATCCTTAACAGACTAAATTTTTATCATTGGAAATTCGTAAAATTCGATCCGGTGGAAGTAAATGAAGATCAGGTCAAGAAATTTTACGCAAATTTCCTAAAGAGGGATGCCCAAACTATTTTTCTAAGAGGTGTCACCCTGGACAGCTCTGATACTACTCTAGAGGCCCTCTTGGATATTCCGCATATTCCTCCGGCTCGCGACGCTTACACTCAAATAATGAAGGACGTCACAATGGGCAAGATTTCTTTGGATGTGGTCCTGGAAAAGATTGGACAGCCTGAGGCTAGATGGGAGTATAGCAAAGGGGACAATGCGGTTCCATTGAGCATTGCGTGCACTGATCTCAATTCGGAGGCAAGAATTTGGCAGCAGATCATAGCTGACTACATCCTTCCAAGCACGCATGCCACGCATATCAGAGTTCGTGTGGCAGTGTTACTGTGGGCTATTCTGGAGGGGAAGAGGATCTTTGTTCTTCCCCTTATCAGAGATTCGATGATGAAGGTGAACCAACAGCTGAAATACAACGTTCCTTTCCCATCGTTGATCACCAGATTAGCAGCTTTATCTGGTGTAGAGAGATGCCCAACAGACTGGACGTCTGTCTACATCAGTAAGCAGGCATTTCTACCATACGGGGATTATGACGGGCTGCCTCAGAAGAAAAGGAAGACCACTAAGCCTTCATTAGCTGCAGCAGAGCCTTCAGCGCCTCCTACAGCACCTGCACCCACACCTCGACCTCAGACGCCATTTGAGTTGTGTCGGGAGATCCTCCAGGCCGTTCACCGCTTTGAGCGCCGCAACGCTCGCTGCTTCCAGTGGATACTGGCAAAGTTTGAGGGTAGAGACCCTAGGCCACCTCCTCCAGATACACCTGCGCCCGAGGCCGAGGAGCCTGCATCTGAGGAGCCTGCAGCCGAAGCTTGCCAGGCAGTCGAGCCCTAGAAGCAGCCTGAGCAGAGACCTGTGGAGCCCACAATTGAGGAGATAGTAGTTCAGAGAGCTGAGGAGCCTAGAGTCGAGGAGCAGGCAGCTGGACCCGAGCCGATAGTGGAGCTGGCAATTGAAACAGCTGACCCGATAGTTGAGCAGCTGAGAGCTGAGACCGCCCCAGTGACATCCAGAGCCGTGATTGTTTATCAGCGTCACCATCACCCACCACCATCTGACGGTGGAGCTTCTCATAGTTGACCCCCCGATCGATTATTTTGAGCACTGAGGATAGTGCATGATTTAAGTGTGGGGGAGGATCTACGATTTTTGGGTGTAAATATTCTCTCCTTAACACTTGTTAGGTAGTTATTTTAAGTTTTATTGTTCTTTTTTGTAGATATTTCTAGTACTTTGACTTATACACTGCTATGTAGTACCTTTGGTATATATATTAGTCGCTTCTAGTTATATCTAGTATTGCACTTTTATTTTGGTATATATATAGATACATATTGCCTTTCATATTGCATGGCATATAGTATAGATATGGATTGTGATTGGATGATGTGAATAGCTTGTGCCTAGCTCATCTTGATCCTAATTGTCCATGTTAATTTTTGCTTGTTGAAAATTAGGAGAAGAATTAGGAAATTTTGAAAGATTTTGCATCCATCACAACATACATACATACATATATAGGAAATAATTTTGGTGAAAAATAACAAGACTTTTCAAGAATTTTGGGCTTTCTATTGAATTGATTGAGAAAACTGTTTTCAAATTTGCTTGAATAATTTATTATGTAACGTAGAAGAGTAAAGAAAAAATACGTTGTGAGTTTTTGAGCTATATCGAGTGGTTACACATTTTAACCATTAATTTTGTTCATTGTGTATTATATCTCTTCTATGATTGTAATCTTGGTTTTGCTTGATTCTTTATTTCCAATGATTGATGTTTCAAATTGCATTGAGCATGATTGAGGCCATATTTGTTTAAAGCTTACTTTTCTCATATAGCCTACCCTTTGCATCTACCATTGTTAACCCCTTTCAGCTTTATTTACCCCATTGTTCTTGATATTAGCACACCATAACCTTAAGCAGAAAACCATGAATTACCTTGGATTGTATCCTTGATTAGTTTAAGTTGAAGGAGTGTGTTACATCTAAGTGTGGGGGAATCTTTTGGTAAACTTTGATAGTAAAAGAAAATGTTTAATTTGGGTATTCATTGAAAATTCTGGAAAATGGGAACATTCATGTATGAACTACTTAACCATATGCAATTCTGAATTCAAAAAAAAAAATACTCTCTTTATCATAAAAGGGCACAAAATCACCCTCATGAGTAAACAAATGAATAAAGAATTGCATATGTGATACATGAATGATAGTGAATGGAAAATGATGGAAGGTTAGGATTGCATTTTGCTTTGATTTGGTTGATATAGGTTGATGTGGAGACTTAAACTAATCAAGGATTCAATTCCATTTAGTCCACTTGGCCATATCTATCCTACCTTACCCTAACCCCGTTACAACCCTATGAAGTCCTTGTGATAATTGCATTCATGTATCACTTATTTGTTGATTGTTAGATGAAAAGCAAATCCTTGAAAGCATGATTGGAAGGATATTTGAGTGAATTGACCCTAAACACCGAGTGCTTAGAGTGTATACACACCTAATGAGGGTTCAATTACTCAATTCTATGCTATCACTTCTCTTATCATGGATTCTTGCAAGTGCCTATTTTTGATGAGTTAAATCAATTCTTTGAATTTTGTTTCATTGAATTAATTCCTTGCTTAGCCCTATACATATATACTTGCTTGGAATATGATTATTTGTTTTCACCAAATCAATAGGATATTATATATATATATAAGTGTGGGGGAATTGATGAGTCCATATTTTCCGATGTATTCTGCCTTGATTTGAATGGATTCTAGCATATGAACTCACACTTAAGCACCTAAATAGCATACTTTTATGTTTGATCCCTAATTTGATTCTAAATGTGAAAACATGCATTTTAATGCTTAGATTAATGATTTTAATTCCACTTTTATATCCTTCGATGCCGTGATATGTTTGTGAGTGATTTTCAGGCCTTAGAGGCAAGAATGGATGGCCAAAAATGGAAGAAAGCATATACAAGGGAGAAAACATGGAGAAAACAAGGAAAGCACACACAGCGAAGTGTGCGTGCGCATGAGCACCTGTGCATACGCACAGGACAATTTTCAGCCGCGTGTGTGGACGCACACGTCTGTGCGTCCGCACAAGTCCCTGCACATGATTGCATTAATGAATCATGTGCTACGCGAATTTGGAGGCCTCTTGTCCCATTTTGGAAGGCTAGAATTCTGTCTTGGAGTGCTATATGAAGGAGATTTCATCACTTATCAAGGGGGGACACATTGGAGCACAATTTTACATAGTTTTTCATAGTATTAGGAGTAAGAGTAGTGTAGAGTAGAAAGCTCTCCTAGGGTTTATGTAGTTTTCTTGTAGAATTTTATAGCAAGCTTAATTTTGGATTTTAATCATCTTTAATTGTAACTACTCTTGATTTCATCTTTAATTATAACACTTTTACTTTCAATTGCTTTGGTTCAAGCTACTTGTTCATATTGCAATTTTGTGTTTCTTGAAGTTTTGATCAATGAATTTTATGTTTCATGCTTTCTTTATGCTTGATTGCTTGTTTACATTTGGTTTTGTTGATAGTTAGTTATAGTTTTCCATTTTACTTTGCAATTCTTCATGCTTTATTTTTATGTACACAAGGTGTTTGTGAAAATGCCAACCTTAGATTTTGAGTAGATTTTCACACCTTGGCTTGTGGTTTGAGTTCCTAGGATACTAGAGTCATAATGTCCGACATTTAGTGGTAATTCGTGGGTAGTTAATTAATTCTTGTTTCCATTGACGCTAGCCTTTTATCAACTAGTTTGGTAAGTTAGCTAGGACTTATGGATTGAGGTCAATTATGCTTGCTTGACTTACTCCTCGATGGTTGGGGTTGACTAGGCGAGATTGACTCATCATAATTATCGTAGTTGTGGTTATGGCAATGATAAGATTCTTAGACTCTCACTCCCAAGTCAAGGCTTTTCATGCATTTATAGCATTTTCACTAGTTTTGATCTCATTTCCTTGTTGCTTGCATTATTTATAATTTTGCTCGTCTCTTATTTCTTTCATTGCTTAGTTTCTTTAATCTTTTGTTCTTTCATTCAAAACCCCTTTTATCCTCTTCACAACCAAAAGTTTTTAGCACTCCGTTTGCATTCCTAGGGAGAATGACCCGAGGTTTAAGTACTCTCGGTTTATATGTTTTGTATTGAATTTATCATTTGATCTTGGGAATTCATTGTTGGTTTGGACTATACTTTCAACAAGGAAATTCTATTTTGTGAAATCCAGACTAACAAAAGTTCTTCATTATCAGCCCCCTACGCGCGAGTGAGGCTTGTCGCCTCGAAGGAGCGTTCTGCGTCGCCTCGATCTTTGCGCTGAGCATTTAATGCTCTTGATGATTGATTTAAATTCTGCGTGAAAAGTTCATTCTGCCCTAGCCTTTCGCGCTTCTTTATCGCCAGTTTTTCGTGCCTTTTCACTACCCACGCCCAAAACATACTCCATTTTCTCCTCACTCTTCCTCTTCCTTGCAATTTCTCTCTGATTCTCTGGGTTCAGGCACTCCAATCTGCTTTTGCTTAACCAAGGCTTTTTTCTTCTACATCTTTGCGCATCATTTCCTGGTAATTTGCTTATTTCCTTATCTATTCTTTTAGTTTTATGTTGCAGTTATGCGGCTTCTCTTCTGCTTTGGCTTTGTGTGTGTACTGTACACTTAGGCAAACTGTAGTTTCTGGTTTAAGCTCCGGTCTCCCGACCTCATAGACTGACTCTGGGTGGTGCCCCCACTGTAGGTATGGCCTAACGTCCCGTCGCAAGAGTTTTCATTGTGAGAGCACCCTACGACCGATATGCCTGGGTGACCTCGGACGTGAAGGACACCCCCAATCAGATGCCCCTAGAGGAACTTACGGAGTTCTGACAAGCTGACTATCTCTGCGGGGGAGGCCCCAAAGAAGCTAACTATGAGGTTTTTGTTCCTGCCGACCAGGAACGGATATTCCATCTAAACTTAAATACTCCCCAGATCGCCGATTGGTTCTGGGTGTACAAAGCAATGTTCACCAACTTGGGGATTCGCGTCCCTTTCTCCCCCTTCCAAATGGCGCTGCTTAACCGATGTGATGTAGCGCCGTCTCAACTGCATCTGAACAGTTAGGCTTCTAACCGCTGTTTCGAGATGGTCTATGAATATTTAGTGTTGTCGGCCTCCGTTGAGGTCTTCTTGTTTCTCTTTACCTTAACAAAACCTTCTAAAGAGAGGAGGGCCAAGAAAGGTTTCATGTTCTTCCGGTCAGCCCAAGGTCGGAGAATTTTTAGCCTGTTTGAGGATTCTTACCATGGTTTTAAAGATAAGTAATTTTAGGTCCGCCCCGTCGAAGGTCAGCATCCCGACTTATTGGAGTTTCGGGGCAGGGGCTAATGCCTTCACAAAGGTGACGTACAAAGGGTTGTCTCCCGAGAATAAGAAAGTTGCCGACGTTCTACTGGCTATCTTTGGCAAGAATCACGTTAACCCCCATCTCCTCATGGGTGATCGTGACATGGCCAGGGGTTATATAGGTGGGTAGTCATTTGGTTGCATGCTCGTGTTTGTTATTATTCATTTATTTCCTTAGCCGGTTTGCCGACTAACAAGTTTTTGTGTCTTGTTTCAGTGTCAATGGCTAGCGAGTAAGTTAGACTCGACACTCTATTCAACACATTTCTTCTTGAGGGTAGCGATGATGACTCCGCCACGCGTACCAATGAGGTACCGCATTCCTCTGCTGTCGAGGCCGAGGCCCAGTCCCAGCTACCCAAGGAGAGGTGGCTGGGACCAGCTCTGGTCCGAGTCTTCAGCCGGCGGTCAACGAGGAGGGTGGAGGACCCAAAGTTATAGTTGTTGACAACCCGAGGAAACAGAAACTGACTTCCAGCCCGGAGGGCGCCCTTACGGTAATGGAGAAGAACTTTGATGCGAGTAGTTTTATTGATTCCCAACTCCTGCCTAGTACCAAGGACTTCTTCCTTGGTGGGGATCTTGCCTCTCAGGCAAAGTGGGTCTATCATACCCTGCTCCGAGCGGCCACCATAGCAAGGAAGACGGAGC
>NC_029788.2:18572064-18577053 GCF_000816755.2 Arachis ipaensis
GGAAAACAAGCTTCAGTCGTTCGTCAGCGCCAACAAGAAGTACAAAGTTGAGGTTAAGTTGTTGCAAACATAGTTAGCTGCCTATGAGGAGAAAGTTAAGACTTCTGACGCGGCGGTTGCGCGACTTACCGAGCGAGAGCTCACCTTGGAGGGCCAACTCAGCGCTGCTCAAGGTTGAGTGAAGGAGCTCGAAAAGGAGCGTGATGAGGCCCTCTCGTCGGCGACCATGGCCAAGGTTGAGACTGCTGAGCTAAAGAAAAAGTATAAAGAGACCTTGAAGCATGGTAAGAATGCTATCATGGCAATTGAAGAGGCGATCAAGGCTCAAGTGAAGCTGCTGGCTCCCAACTTCGACACCTAGCCGTTAGCGTTTTCAAGACCATCAAGGATGGTAAGATTGTTGATATCCCAAAGAAATGAACTCTTTGTACTTTGTGTTTTGTTTTTGTAGTTTGTAAGACAATTTCTACCGTTCTACCGTTCTAACTTTTGTAACCGTTTGGTGGTTTTTGTCCGTAATTTGACTTTGAAATGATGTTGACAAAAATGAAGCCGAGTCATGGCTTTTTCATTTAATCGCTTGAAATTTGGCTATGTTAAGTGGCCGACTATTTTGGCGCTCGCGACATCGGTGGTTCCTGGGGTGATCAGTCCTAGGATACCATTTTGCTATAGGACCGGTTAATTTCGTTTTACTTCGGCCTCTAGGAGTAGAATCTTCTTAGGTTTCTCGTGTTCCACGTTCTGGGACCTTTCCTGCCGTCCAGTCGTTCCAGCTTATAGGCACCATTGCCGACCACTTCCTTTATCCTGTATGAACCTTCCCAATTTTCCGCCAACTTTTCTTTCCCTGGTGTCGGGAGACCCACATCGTTGCATCGCAAGACTAGGTCGTTTGGCTCAAAATCTCTTTTTAATACTCTGGCGTTGTAACGCAAGGCCATCCTTTCTTTCAACACCGTCTCCGATAAGTGGGCCATATCTCTGGTCTCATCCAATAAGTCCTTCTCCATGGCTTCTTCGACTCCCCCCAAGAGTAACCGTGGGCTCGGTTCTCCGATCTCCACGGGTATCATCGCATCAACCCCGTAGGTGAGTCAGAAGGGTGTCTCCCCAGTGGAGGACTATTGCGTTGTACGATAAGACCACAGAACCGATGCTAACTCGTCTGCCCAAGCTCCCTTCTTCTGGTCAAGTCACGTTTTAAGACCTTGTAGGATGACCTTGTTTGCTGCCTCGACTTGGCCGTTAGTTTGGGGGTGCTCCACAGATGAGAACTTTTGCTTTATCCCTAAGCTGGCGAGAAATTCTCTGAACTTTTTGTCAGCAAACTACATCCCGTTGTCCGAGATGACGACCTCTGGGATACCGAATCTGGCTATTACTTGTCTCCACATGAACTTTCGGCAGTTTGCTGAGGATATGCTGGCCAATGGCTCGGCTTCCACCCTCTTGGTATAATAGTCGATGGCGATAATTAAGTACTTGACCTGCCCAAGTCCTACCGGGAAGGGTCCTAACAGGTCGACGCCCTATTGGGAGAATGGTCGGGAGGCCATTAGTAGGCTCAATTCAGCTACCGGTGCATGGTGAAAGCTGGCGTTCTCCTGGCATTTTTTGCATTTCTTCATGAACTCTTTGGAATCCGCCATAATCAAGGGCCAATAGTAGCCGGCCTGACGAGTTTTCGTGCTAATGCCTTTCCTCCGATGTGATGGCCGCAACACCCCTCATGGACTTCACTTAATACGTAGTCTGTTTGGTCGGGGCCTAGGCACTTCACTAGAGGTTGGTTCAGCCCTTTCTTAAACAGCTGGCCTTGTATTATTGTATACTTGGCCGCTTCTCTCCTTAGTGCTTTCGCCGTCTTTTCGTCTTCGGGGAGTTTACCGTTTTTCAATAAATCGGTGATTGGGTCCATTCATGAGGGGAAGTCGGCCGCCAGGGTTATATGCAAGGTGACTATTGGTTCCTTCACCAAACCCTGAATCAGAGATCGATTCCCCATTCCTGGTTTTGTGCCCGCCAGTTTTGATAGGAGATCGGCCCGTATGTTCCTTCCCTCAGAACGTGATATACCGTGACCTCATCAAACTCCTCGCTCAGCTTTTTGACCCTCTCCAAGTACTTTTGCAGCAGTGGGTCCCTCGCTTGATAAGTTTTGTTAATCTGCGATGTGACGACCTGGGAGTCGCTGCATACTTCCACTCTGCTGGCCCCGACTTATCCTAGCCAAGAGTAGACCGCCAAGAAGGGCGTCATATTCCGCTTGGTTATTGGACACCGGGAACTCGAGCTTGATTAATTGCTCGTACACGACTCCAATGGGGCTCTCCAAGATGATTCCCGCTCCCCCGAATGTTTGGTTGGAGGCTCCCTCTACATGGAGTTTCCACCGTGTGCTCGGTGTCTCGAGGAGGTTTCCCGTCACCTCAACAAGAAAATTGGCCATTGCTTGAGCCTTGATTGCATGTCTGGGCTCGTACTGTAGGTCGTACTGAGACAGTTCAATTGCCCAGGTCATCATTCTGCCCGCCAGGTCGGGTTTTTGCAGTATTTGGCGGATCGCTTGGTCTATCCTGATGACTATCTGGTGTTCCGAGGGTTACCTAAAACTGGAGGTCGATCTCGGATGAGATCTTCTAAATTGGTCGGTGCTGACGTGTCCGGCTGGTGGGAGTCGGCCGGAGCAGTCGTGTCCGACTTGTTGGACTAGCTTCACTGCTGATCCTTTGCCACCGGAGGGTGGGGGGTACCTGCAAGGGACTCCGATGCTTAAGTTAGCAAGGGTATTAAGCAGGTTTTTAGTAGAATCAGAGTATGAGTTATACCTGGGTGCTCCAGTGTATTTATAATGGTTGTAGAGTGACCTTTTTAGATAAGATAAGTCAGTTATCCTATCTTATCTTTATCTTTGAGTCAAGGTCAGCTTATCTTCAAGGGAATCGCCTTTATCTCTATAGGCTTGGACTGCCTTTGGATTTGGGTCGCGTTCCTTAATTTGGGCCCTTTCTGAGCTTCTCTGTAGATTTGGCCGAGCTCTTTGGGAAGAGGTCGGATATTCTGACCTGAAGAGGTCGGTCGCTTTGTCGCCAATCATCCCGGGTCAGATAACTCGACCCAGGGTATGAACAGTGCCCCTGCTCGAGCTCGGTCTTTCCTTTGGAGGTCGAGTCTTAATTTTAGGACTTTCGATCCTTCTCGGGTGAAGCCGAACTCGAGCATTTTGTCGATTCCTTTGTAGCAGCTTTTGAATGTAGAACGTTTTCCTCTAAAAGCGCGCGCTTTTGTATTAGCGCTTTGCTCTGGGGAACGTGCGAGAGTTTAATACCCTAATTAATTGGCATTAATTGCCCTGTTTATTGCCCCGTTTCCCTTAACTTCTTTATTTTTGAATTTCACACTCAGGAAACGGTTTCTCTCCTTCGTTCTTTCTTTGTAACTTCTTCCTTTAATCTCTCACTTTTCTGTTTTCGTCTGCGCCGTCTTTGCCTTTTCTTGTGTGATAGCGTCGCTTGGTGATTCTCTGGGTGATTTCATTTTTCCGTTCTCAATCTCTCTTGCAGCTACTCTCTCTGTTCCAATTTGGCTTTCTTTCTTTCTCTCTTCTTTGTTATTTATGTCTGATTTGGAGAAGGTTTTGATTTTGGTTGGAAAGTTTGGATCTTTCTGCCTTTTACTGTGCCTGATCGCTGTGTATTCTGTAGTTTCTTTGTCCTTTGCATGAACTTTTTGCTTTTCTTGTTGCTTTCTGTTTCTAGGGCTTCTGCCTGTGTTTCGAGGCTTTGAGTGATGATTTTATTTGATCCTAAAAAAGGGAGTATCTTTGACGCTTTTTACTTGTCGTGCTTCGATGTTTGGAGATGCATGCTTGTTTTTTGCTGATAGACTATAGGGAGATAGTGGTTTTGATGACTTTCTGTGTTTTTTGCGTTTTGTCTTTCTCCTATGAAAATGCTCGCTGTTTGAAGTCTTCTATTCTTGTTTTGAGAGATGCTGGAACGTAAGCGGTAGTTTTTCCTGAAACGGTGTTCTGTTACTGCCTCCAAAGGATGCCCCAGGACTTTGATTTGAGTCTTGAGGTTTTCCTTTCCTATTTGTTCTTCTGCATCATATTAGTCGAGTTGTTTCGCCCTTTGCCCGAGATGTTTTTTAGTAATCCATTCTTCTTTTCTTATTGTAGGATTTAGTTGGCCTCATGTCTTCTCACAATAACGTTGTAGAGATGCCTTCCCAGGTTCCCGAGGGCATGGCCGATTGGGTGGATTCAATGGTTCTTATGTGTGTCTCTTTGGTTGATTCCAAATTTTGCGCGCAGCTTAGGCAGTTTCATAGGGTCTGTAGTAGGGCAGTTGATGAGAAGAATTATGAACTTGTCCCTCCCTCTTCTGAAGAGAGAGTTTGTTTCTCTACCCGGGTTGTTAGAGATCGCCCTTTTTTCTATGCTTATGACTTTTTTTTTGGTCAGCTGAGTATCACCCTTCCTTTTACTGATTTTGAGACCAACCTCCTATGGTCCTGTAATGTTGCTCCCTTTCAACTTCACCCTAATTCCTGGGATTTCATTAAAATTTTTCAATTGTTGTGTAACGGTTTTGGTATTCCTGCCTCGAAATCTCTTTTCTTCTATCTATTTGTCTTGACGAAGCCTGGAGTAGTGAAAAAGAAGGCAGCTTAGGTCTCCTTTCGATCTTCTCAGGGAAAGAAGGTCTTCTCCATGTTTGACGAATCGTTCCGTGATTTTAAAAATTATTTCTTCAAGGTCCGAGCTGTTGAAGGAGCTCGGCCCTTTTTTCTGGATGAGAATGATGAGCCCGCCTTTCCTTTGGAATGGCAGAAAGATGTGAGGGTGTCTAGATACACGTGGGAAATGTTGGATGAAGTTGAGCAAGCTTTTGTGGCTATGTTGGAAGAATGCTGGGGTCAACCTCCGCATCTTGATACCAAGAAATTTTTAACCAACCCCTCTCTTCTTCAAACTGATCTGGG
>NC_029788.2:18577130-18603094 GCF_000816755.2 Arachis ipaensis
CTGTGTTTTATTTGCAGAGGCAATGAAGAATAATGAATCTATGAAGGCTTTTAAGAGAGCACAGAAGGCGACCGCTGCTAAAAACATCTCGGCCAAGGCGGCCGGGGAGGGATCTTCCCAAGTGCGTGTGAAACCATCCATACCGAGTTCTCTGGGGCGAAGAAGGTGATCCCCACTCCCCGAGTTCGTCTGGCCGACCCTCCACCAGCTTCTGCCGCTTCTTCTGGCGCTCCTCCCAATAAGAAACAAAAAACTGCTGAGCCTTTTAATCTTGATGCTCCCGACTTTAATGCAATCGAGTTTGTGGATCAGGAGATCGGCCCCCTATGGTGCCCTTCCCATGGACGATGTGTCCATCCTTCGCCATTTGGAGTTTATGACCCAAAATAGCGTTAAGATGGCGTATATGGGGGCTGCTCTGTACAGAACTGCTTAGAATCTTCCTCTCCATGCCACAAAAGAGTTTATGGAAGAGGCGAAGCAGGAGTTTGATTGGATGAAAGGTCTTAAGGAGGAGCTTGAGATAAAGGTTGCCAAGTTGGAGAAGGATCTGGAGAACGAGAAGGCGAGTTCCCTTGCCTTGGCAGCTTCTGTGCGGCTGGCTAAGGACACGGCACTGATGCATAAGGACAGTTACGTGACATCTTATCGGGAGGTGATGCGTCTGAGGGGGGAGCTGGACAGTGCCCGGGAGGATTATGCTGAGCTTCAGGGTCATCTTGTTGGCAGTGTAACTGCTGCTTACGAGAACTTGAAAGAACAAGTTCGGGTTATTGCTCCCTGGGCCAACCTTACCCTCTTCAGCCTGGATAACATTGTCAGAGATGGCAAGATTGTCCCGGATGATGAGGATGATGATGATGTTGAACCTCCCCCCGTGTCCTCTGCAAAGGTGTCGAACTCTTCTGCTCCTCTAGCTGTGTCCGATCCTGATTGTCAGATTCTGAATCGGGAGGATGGAACTGTAGATGCTGTGCCGATTCAGACTCGCCCTCCTTCTCCTGGTCCTGATGCTTCCGAGAAAGCTCCTGCTGTTTGTTGATTTCATTCTAGATATTTATGCAGCTGGCCCGGCTTGTGGGCTTTTAAACTTTTATTTGTTTTGTTGGTTGCTGACACTTCTTAGTTGCTTGCCTAGCAACTTTTACTTTGAAAAACAAAAGTATCTTGCTAGCTTTTTGAGGTGAATTTTGGTTGCCTCTGAAGCTTTATAACTTTGTTGATTATATCATGCTTTTCTCTCTTGACTTGGTATCTCTTCTGTTTTCCGAGAGTGTTGGAACCCTGCGGCTTGGCCTCTTTGGATCGCTTTGTAGCTTGGATCCTTTGAGGTTGTGACTGTGTGGGTCCAACTTGTTTTTCGGTTTTCTCACTTTTGCTTATATTTTTAGCATTTCATAACCGATTTCTTTACGTTGGTTCCTGTCCCAGTTATCTTTGTAGTCCTCTTATTTGGATCTTTGCCAGATCTCTTTTTTTTAAGGACTACTTTTATAACTTGGTTTTGTAGGAGGTCGACTTCTTTACGTCGTCCTTTTCTAAGTTACTTTTGTAATCCTCTTTCTTGGACCTTTGTCAGGTCTCTTTCAGGGATTATTTTTATAACTTGTTTTGTAGGAGGTCGACTTCTTTACGTCGTCCTCTTGTAATTTATTTTTGTAATCCTCTTTCTTGGACCTTTGTCAGGTCTCTTTCAGGGACTACTTTTATAACTTGTTTGTAGGAGGTCGACTTCTTTACGTCGTCCTCTTGTAAGCTATTTTTGTAATCCTCTTTCTTGGACCTTTGTCAGGTCTCTTTCAGGGACTACTTTTATAACTTCTTTGTAGGAGGTCGACTTCTTTACGTCATCCTCTTCTAAGTTATTTTTGTAATCCTCTTTCTTGGACCTTTGTCAGGTCTCTTTCAGGGATTACTTTTATAACTTGTTTGTAGGAGGTCGACTTCTTTACGTCGTCCTCTTCTAAGTTATTTTTGTAATCCTCTTTCTTGGACTTTTGTCAGGTCTCTTTCAGGGATTACTTTTATAACTTGTTTGTAGGAGGTCGACTTCTTTACGTCGTCCTCTTCTAAGTTATTTTTGTAATCCTCTTTCTTGGACCTTTGTCAGGTCTTTTTCAGGGATTACTTTTATAACTTTTTCATTTTGGGCTGACTATGTCATGTCGGGCCCTTCTAAGTTAAAGTAATCCTCTTTAATAGGGTTGGCCAAACCTCTTTCCAGGGTTTTACTTATAACTTGGGTTGACTTGGTCCGACTTCTTAATATCGGCCAGTCTTTAAGTTATTATTTTAGCGATCCATAAGACCTCGTTAGGTTCTTTTTTTGGATTACTTTCGATAACTTCTTACATTATTCTGTGTTCATCTTTACCGATTTGTAGAAAGTGGTTGCTACTTTTAGATCGTCCTTTAGGTGAATCGCGCTTTCACCTTTGTCGGACGATTGTCTTTATCGTGATTGTACAGTGAAATTGTTTTTCACTTTCTGCTGATCTGTCGCTTTATAATCGAACGATGAATGCTTCAGATTAATGCATCTTGAAAACTTGTAGAATATCTAAAGTATATTTTATTCAAAGAAAAGTGCAAATATATACATGTGGGAATTTTTCATCCCTTTGAATCTCAACTAGGTGCCTTATTAAAAAACCTTTTCAGGAAAAAGAGTGCATCATATGATGAGATTCTTTCTAGCTATAGTACCTTCTTAGGTTCCAGGAGTGCCATGATCTAGGGAGTTCTCGTCCGTTGAGTTCGGACAGTCTGTAGGAGCCCTTTCGCAGTACCTCTACGACTCGGTAGGGTCCTTTCCAGTTTGCTGCCAACTTTCCTTCTCCTGGCTGAGTTGTTCCAATATTATTTCGAATTAAGATGAGATCATTCTCTGCGAAACTTCTTGGTACTACCCTCTGATTGTATCTGGAACCCATTCGACGCTTTAGTGTTTCTTCCCTGATCCGAGCTCTTTCTTGGATTTCAGGTAGTAGGTCGAGCTCTTCCCTCTGAAGTTGGGAGTTTGCTTTCTCATTGTAATGGACCACTCTGGGCGATCCTTCCTCGATCTCTACTGGGATCATTGCTTCCGTTCCATATGCCAACCGGAAGGGGGATTCCTTTGTAGTGGAATGTGGCGCCGTTCGATACGCCCATAGGACTTGTGGAAGCTCCTCTGCCCAAGCTCCCTTTGCGTCCTGTAATCTCCGTTTTAACCCAGCCAATATAACTTTGTTGGCAGCTTTGGCCTGTCCATTGGCTTGTGAGTGTTCGACAGAGGTGAACTGGTGTTTTATGTTCAAGTCGGCTACTAATTTTCTGAAGCCTGCATCTGTGAATTGAGTGCCGTTGTCTGTGGTGATGGAGTGTGGAACCCCGAATCTTGTGACAATGTTTCTATATAGGAATTTCTGGCTTCTTTGCGCAGTGGCATTGGCTAAGGGTTCTGCCTCGATCCACTTTGTGAAATAGTCTACCCCTACTATGAGGAATTTAACTTGTCCTGATCCCTAGGGGAAGGGTCCAAGAAGATCGAGTCCCCATTTTATAAACGGCCAATGTGAAGTTACGCTGATGAGCTCTTCTATTGGGGCGATGTGAAAGTTGGCATGCTTCTGGCATGGTGGACATGTCTTTACAAATTCTATCGCTTCTTTCTGTAGAGTTGGCCAATAAAATCCTGCCTGGAGCACTTTTTTGGCGAGAGCTCGTGCTCCGAGATGATTCCCGCAAATGCCGGCGTGTACTTCTTCTAGTACTTCTTTTGTGTTGGAGGTCGGCACACACTTCAGTAATGGTGTTGAGATCCTTCTTTTGTACAGGATGTTATTTATGATAGTGTAGTACTGTGCCTCTCTTTTTAACCTTTTTGCCTCCTTTTCTTCTGCGGGAGTGCTTCTGTTTTGAGGTAGTTAACTATGGGCGTCATCCATCCCTGATCCCGACCTGTTATGGCCAAGATGGTTTCCTCTTTCTCAATCGACGGGTTCTGTAGCATTTCCTGGATTAGACTTCTATTGTTGCCCCCTGGTTTGGTGCTGGCTAGTTTTGAGAGTGCGTCAGCTCGTGCATTTTGCTCACGGGGTATGTGGCAGACCTTATATTCCCCTAGTTGTTCGAGATGTTCCTTGGTTTTATCCAAATACTTCTTCATTGTGGGGTCTTTGGCTTGGTAGCTCCCCGTTATTTGTGAGGTGACTACTTGTGAATCACTGAAGATGTTGAGTTTTTGAGCTCCAACCTCCCTAGCCAGCTTCAAACCAGCTAGTAACGCTTCATATTCCGCCTGGTTATTTGAGGCCGGGAATCCAAATTTGAGAGAGAGCTCAATTTGGGTTCCTTGGTTGCTTTCTATTATTATACCTGCGCCGCTTCCAGTTTTATTTGAGGAACCGTCTACGTAGAGATTCCATTATGTGGGAGTTTCCAAGGTATCTGTGAATTCCGCAATGAAGTCGGCCAGGTATTGTGACTTGATGGCCGTCCGAGCTTCATATCGTAGGTCGAATTCGGATAGCTCGACTGCCCACTGTAAAATTCTTCCTGCTAAATTCGTTTTTTGCAATATTCCTTTGATGGGCTGGTCAGTTCGAACCTTAATGGTGTGAGCCTGGAAGTACGGGCGAAGTCATCGAGATGTTAGGATGAGAATATAGGCAAACTTTTTTATTTTTTGGTAGTTCAGCTCGGATCCCTGTAGCGCTTTGCTAATGAAGTAGACGGGTTTTTGCCCACTTTTGTCTTCTCTAACTAGTGCTGAGGCTATCGCCCGGCTTCCTACTGCGAGATATAATATGAGTGGTTCTCCTTCTCGTGGTCGAGATAGAATAGGTGGTCGTCCTAAGAACTCTTTGAAGTCTTGGAAGGCTTGTTCA
Organism: Arachis ipaensis; assembly: GCF_000816755.2. NCBI lineage: Eukaryota > Viridiplantae > Streptophyta > Magnoliopsida > Fabales > Fabaceae > Arachis > Arachis ipaensis. The sequence goes on from NC_029788.2 coordinate 18,582,002, forward strand.
CATTATGTCGTCCATTCAAACTGTTTTCCCTTCCTTAAAGTAGCATAGAAGGGGAGGGATCTTATTGCCGCTCCTGCTAAGAATCTGGATAGGGCTGCCAATCTCCCGTTGAGTTGCTGTACTTCTTTGACACAGGCTGGGCTCTTCATGTTGAGTATGGCTTGACATTTATCCGGATTCGCTTCAATTCCTCTTTGTGTAAGCATAAAGCCCAAGAATTTTCCTGCTTCTACTGCGAAGGTACATTTTGCAGGATTGAGTCGCATGTCATGCTTTCTTATAGTGTCGAACACTTGGGCCAGGTCGGACAACAGTGTTTCTTCACTTTGTGTCTTTATCAACATGTCATCTACGTAAACTTCCATAACTTTTCCAATATGATCTGAGAAGACTTTGTTCATCAGCCTTTGATAAGTAGCTCCCGCATTCTTGAGGCCGAAAGGTATTACTACGTAGCAGTAGTTTGCTTTTGGCGTTAAAAACGAGGTCTTCTCTTGGTCTGGTGGATACATGGGAATTTGATTATATCTGGAATATGCATCCATAAATGAGAGGTATTTGTATCCAGATGAGGCATCTACTAGGGCGTCGATACTTGGGAGGGGATAAGGATCTTTTGGGCAGGCTTTGTTGAGATCTGTATAATCGGTGCACATTCGCCACTTCCCATTTGATTTCTTTACCAAGACGACGTTAGCTAGCCATAGTGGGTACTTGACTTCTCTTATGAACCCTGCCTCCAGTAGTGCCTATACCTGTTCTTCCACAGCATGGGATCGTTCTGGCCCAAGTTTTCTGCGTCTCTGCTGTACCGGCCGAGATCCTGGATAGACTGCCAACTTGTGACACATTAGCTTGGGGTCTATGCCTGGCATGTCTGCGGCTTTCCATGCGAAGAGATCGACATTATTTCACAGGAATTGTACCAGTAATTCTTTTGTGTCTTTTTTCAGGATCGTGCCAATATTAGTTGTTTTGTCCGAGGTGTCTCCGAGCTGAACTTTCTCTACTTCACCTTCGGGTTGTGGACGGAGTTCGTCTCGCCTCTGAACTCCTCCGAGCTCAATTGTATGGAACTCTTCTCCGTTGCCTCTGAGGGTTAGACTTTCGTTATAACAGCGGTGCGCCATCTTCTGATCTGCTTTTATTGTAACTATCCCTTCTGTAGTTGGGAATTTCATGCATAGATGCGGAGTTGAAACTATTGCGCCAAGTTGATTTAACGTTGTCCGACCTATTAGGGCATTGTAGGCGAAACTTACGTCGACCACGATGTAGTCTATTTTGAGTGTCCTGGATTGGTTCCCTTTTCTGAAGGTTGTATGTAGTGACACATATCCCAGTGGTTGTACCGGGGTATCTCCCAGTCCGAACAGACTGTTTGGGTATGCGCTAAGCTCCTTGTCTTCTAGGCCGAGCTTGTCGAAAGAAGTTTTGAATAAGATGTCGGCGGAGCTTCCTTGGTCTATTAATGTGCGGTGGAGATTGGCATTTGCCAGTATGATGGTGATGACCATGGAGTCGTCGTGCCCCGAGATGATTCCGGATGCGTCTTCTTTAGTGAATGTGATTGCAGGGATGTCAGGTGCTTCCTCCTTTCCTTCAACATGATATACTTCTTTGAGATATCTTTTGCGAGATGATTTGGAAACTCCTCCCCCTGCAAATCCGCCGTATATCATATGGACATGTCTTTCTGGTGTACGAGGTGATCGCTCAGTTCGTCCGATATCTTCATCTCTTCGTCTTTTTCTTTGATCCTCATCTCGGCTGGCCAAAAACCGATCTAGTTTTCCTTCTCTCACCAATTTTTCTATGATGTTCTTTAAGTCGAAGCACTCGTTGGTGGAGTGTCCTCGAACTTGGTGGTATTCACAATATTCATTTCGGTTTCCTCCTCTCTTTTTGCCTTTGAGGGGTCGAGCTGGGTGTATTTTCTCCGTATGACAGACTTTTTTGTAAATATCGACCAGGGATACCCTGAGAGGGGTGTAATTATGGTATTTTTTTATTTTTTCCCCTTATCGATCGTCCTTCTTTTTGGATTCCTTGTCTTTATCTCGGTAGGGGGTTCCGAATTTTGAGGACTCTCCCAACCGAGCGTTTTCTTCCATGTTGATGTACTTCTCCGCTCGTTCCTGCACTTCGTCTAGAGACATGGGGTATTTCTTCGAGATAGATTGGATGAAAGGCCCTTCCCGTAGGCCATTGATGAGACCCATGATGGCGGCCTCTGTTGGCAAGCTGTGTATGTCCATGCATGTTTTGTTGAATCTTTCCATGTAGTTGCGAAGACTCTCCCGATCTCTTTGCATGATCCCTAGTAAACTGGGAGCGTGCTTGGCCTTGTCTTTTTGGATGGAGAATCTGGCCAGGAACTTTTCGACCAAATCGTCGAAGTTTGAGATGAATTTTAGAGGTAGTTTGTCGAACCATCTAATTGCTGTCTTCGTGAGAGTCGTCGGGAAAGCTTTGCAGCGAACGGCGTCCGAGGCGTCAGTGAGGTACATCCTGCTTTTGAAGTTGCTGAGGTGGTGGTTGGGATCTATAGTGCCATCATACAGAGTCATATCCGGGAGTTTGAAATCTTTGGGAATTTTGGTCTTTATGATTTCCCTAGTGAAGGGATCTTGCTCTTTGCGTGAATTTTCCTCCGGGTCGATCCAAATAGCTTTTGCTTTGAGATCGGCTTCGAGTTGTAAGAGTTTATCTTCTAATTCTCGACGCCGCCGTACCTCTCTTTGTAAATCCTTTCCGACCTCTCGTTGTTGTTGTGTTTCTTTCTCAAGTTGCTTTAAATGATCTTGAAGTGCTTCGATTGCTCCTGGATTGGATGGGTTTTTGTCCCCGTTAGATTCCGGGGTATCTTTCAATGTAGTGCCCACGTTTTTGTGCGGCGTTCTATTTTCTAGATCTGAATCGTGGTCATTGTCATGGTTGTCCGCCATGGTGATGGGATGACTTCCAGGTTCCCCGGCAACGGCGCCAATGTTCCGAGGGTTACCTGAAACTGGAGGTCGATCTCGGATGAGATCTTCTGAATTGGTCGGTGCTGACGTGTCTGGATGGTGGGAGTCAGCCGGAGCAGTCGTGTCCGACTTGTTGGACTAGCTTCACTGCTGATCCTTCGCCACTGGAGGGTGGGGGGTACCTGCAAGGGACTTCGATGCTTAAGTTAACAAGGGTATTAAGCAGGTTTTTAGTAGAATCAGAGTATGAGTTATACCTGGGTGCTCCAGTGTATTTATAATGGTTGTAGAGTGACCTTTTTAGATAAGATAAGTTAGTTATCCTATCTTATCTTTATCTTTGAGTCGAGGTCAGCTTATCTTCAAGGGAACCGCCTTTATCTCTATAGGCTTGGACTGCCTTTGGATTTGGGTCGCGTTCCTTAATTTGGGCCCTTTCTGGGCTTCCCTGTAGATTTAGTCGAGCTCTTTGGGAAGAGGTCGGATATTCTGACCTGAAGAGGTCGGTCGCTTTGTCGCCAATCATCTCGGGTCGGATAACTCGACCCAGGATATGAACATCTGGTGACCTTGTAAGTATTGTCGCAGCCTACGGGAGGAGGTCAGGAGCGTATATGCCAGCTTTTCCAGCTTACTGTACCTTAGCTCCGCCCCTTGCAACGCCTTACTCACAAAGTAGATCAGTTGCTGGATCTTTCCTTCTTCTCGTACCAGGACGGTTACCAAAGCCTCATCAGTTACTACTAAATACAAGTACAGTGCTTCTCCATTCCTGGGTTTGCTGAGGACAGGTGGTGCCGAGATTATATTCTTAAAGTGATTGAAGGCTTCTTCGCATGCCGGGGTCCACTCGAACACTATCCCCTTTTTCATTAAGTTGAAGAATGGCAGAGCTTTGGCAGCCGATGCACCGAGGAAGCGGGATAGCACCGTGAGCCTTCTCGCCAGTCTCTGCACGTCCTTTACACATTCCGGGCTCTTCATCCGCAAGATTGCTTCGCATTTCTCCAGGTTGGCTTCCACTCCTCTTTGGGTTATCATGAAGCCAAAGAACTTTCCGACTTCATGGCGAAAGCGCACTTGAGAGGGTTGAGCCTCATGTTGATACGAACACGGTTTCTAGATCGCTGATGAGGTCCTCAGACTGAGTGGTCTTCACCAGGATGTCATCTACGTACACTTCCACCATCTTGCCGATAAGATTGCTAAACACCTTATTCATCAGCCTTTGATAGGTAGCTCCCGCATTTTTTAGCCCAAACGTCATCACCTTATAACAGTACGTACCCCCTAGTGTTATGAACGCCGTCTTCTCCTCGTCTGGCCAGTGCATCGGTATCTGGTTGTATCCAGAGTATGCGTCCATAAAACTCACAAACTGATATCCTACTGCCGCGTCCACTAGGGCATCAATGTTGGGAGGGGAAAAGAATCTTTGGGACACGCCTTGTTGAGATCAGAATAGTCCATGCACATTCTCCATTTCCCATTGGCTTTCTTGACCAGGACTACATTAGACAACCAGGTCGAGTAATCCAGTTCTCGGATGAACCCTGTTTCTAGTAGACTGGCCGTTTGCCTGGTCACCTCATCAGCTCTTTCCTGGGACATTTTTCTTCTTCTCTGTGCCACCGGTTTGGCTTCCGATGTCACAGCCAGGTGGTGTGACATGAACTCAGGGTCGATCCCCGTCATGTCGGCTGGCATCCAGGCGAACAGATTGTCGTTTGCTCTGATCATTTCCACCAATGGCTCTTTCAAGTCATGAGGGAGGTTTCTGTTCACAAAGGTGAACTTTTCTTCCAAATCGCCGACCCTGAACTTCTCGAGGTCTCCTTTAGGTTCTGGTCTGGGCTTGTCATCGACCCCAGCGTCTAGGCCAGCCAGGAAAACCCCGAATGCATCTTTGGACTTCTTTCTTAGGGAGAGACTAGCATTGTCGCACACAACCGCCGTTTCCAAATCTTCCCTGATGGATCCAACCGACCCATCGTCAGCAACAAACTTCATCATTAGTAGCTTTGTACAAATCACTGCTCCAAACGCATTGATGGTTTTTCTTCCAAAGATGAGGTTGTAGGCCGGGAGTCCCTTAGAACAACAAACTCTGCCATTACCAACCTCTTCCCTCGTCCTCCTCCTATGGAGACTGGCAGGGAGACTATCCCGTCAGGTTTGATAAAGTTATCGCCTAAGCCGATCATACCGTGTTGGTGGTTTTTCAGGTCAGTGTCTCGGAGGCCCAGAGCATCAAACAAGTTACGGAACAGGATGTTCGAATCAGCTCCAGTGTCTACTAGAATTCGCCTTACCAGGCCAGTTCCCACTCTTACTGTGATCACCATAGGAGGATTCTCCGGCAGCTCATCAAACCATTGGTCCTCTGGTCCGAATGATATTGATGGGACCCTCCTGGAGGAAGGCGCGGGACTAGATGATGACACAGTCAAAACTTTGGCATCTTTCCTGCATGCCGACTTCAACATGGGGGCAACGTCCCTCCCGACTACAACGTTCACTATAGTAAGACCGCGTTCATTGTCCTCCTCGGGTTCTTATCTTGGTTTCACAGCGTGGCTCCTGTCATCACCAGATCGGTCACGATCCCGCCTCCTTGATTCTCTTATGAGGTGAGAGAACTCTGCCAGCTTACCTTCCCAGAACGCCTGCTCCAGAGCATCCTTCAAATCAAAACAATCTTGGGTCTTGTGGCCGAAGCCCTTGTGGTAGTCCCAGTAGAGGTTTTTGTTCCCTCCAGTTCTATCATTGAGTTGTCGGGGCTTCAACAGGATGCCTTTGTCAGCTATCTGCTGGTACACTTCGACGATCGGGGCTGTCAGGGGAGTGTTGTTAGTAAACTTTCCTACCCAGGGAAACGGCTTGAAGGCTTTAGCTGGCGCTCCGTCCTTGGAGTGCTCTTTAGGCCTTTCCCCATTTTTGGGCTGACGAGCATGGTTATAGGCACACTGCCGGTTGTTGGCTGCCACGACTTGGCTAACCTCTTCGTCGTTTATGTACTCCCTGGCAACGTTTTGAATTTTTTGCATCGTTCACATGGGCTTGGTGGTAAGGTGTTTCCTAAAATTTTCGTTCAGCAACCCATTTGTCAAGCACAGGCTGGCCACCAAGTCGGTTAGGCCGTCAATCTCCAGACATTCATCATTGAATCTATCCAGGTACTTCCTGGTCAGTCTGCCGCTTCTTTGCGTCACCCCCAGCAAGTTAATCGGGTGCTTAGCTTTAGCAATACGCGTGGTAAACTGAGCTAGGAAGGCACGTGTTATGTCCGTAAAAGTTGTCACGGAGCCCTGGGGGAGAGCGTTGAACCAGCAGATTGCCGGCCCTGCTAAGGTCACGGGGAAGGCGCGACATCTCACTTCATCACCCACGCCCTCTAGATTCATCCTAGCCTCAAAGGCTATTAGATGCTCTTGAGGATCTTGGGTGCAGTCATATCTCATGTCCGTTGGCTTATCGAAATGCTTCGGAAGCCGGACCTTGAGAATGTAGTGGTGGAAAGGGGTCGCCCCCATAATCACAGGGCGTCGTGATGTCCTCCTTGGTCTCTCTCTGCTATCCTCTCAGATTTCCTCCTCAGTGTGCCTTGCTGGAGGTCGGGTGTAGATGATGGGATCTCACCATCTTCTCGGCAACTCCCTGCTTTCCCCATGGCTTTCTGATTCAGACCAGGGGATCGAGGTGCATCCAGAGCAATCCCTTCGGGAACTTCTCCCTCTGGTTCCCCTCCTCTGAGGAGACCGGGAACGACCTTGCCCTAGAGCTGGTTGGTAGCGCTCTTTGCTCGCTAGCTCCCGCTTCAGGTTCTGCACCCTGTGGCGCAGCTCTTGCATTATTCTGGCGCTGTCGCTCCCTGTTCCTCCAAAGGGGCGCCTCTCCTAAGAGCGCGAGGGAAGCTCAGGTCGCCGCGGGGGGTTCTTGTGCGTTCGCGAGAGGAAGCCACAAAGGCTACCCTCCCAGTTCGGGGAGCCATTTCCTCCTCGCGCGGTTTTCCTCCGTCATCTGCCTCCACAGGACCCAACAGAAAGTCCATTCAGGCCAGTCCCCACAGACGGCACCAACGTTCGGTACTTCGGGTGCCGGACGGGTCGGTAATGCTTTCATGTGTGATTGTGAGAATCGGCCTTGATTGGGGTCTGGTGAGCGTGAACTGAGGCTTAACGACCTCCCGAGCTGTTGTGATGTGAGGGGGAAGCCACCTGCAATGACACTCCGATGTCCAAGTCAGAGTTTTTACAGATGACAGTCAGAATATGGGATAGTGACGTACCGTGGGGAGGGATAGGGCCCTACCCATATATACTCTGTCAGTAGGACGGGTCCCACAGGGGAGGTCCCTTTCCTGGAGGTTTTCTCTCCCAGCTGTCGCGTGATTGGCTGCCAGAGAGTAGGTGTCCGGATCGTAATCCAAGCGTGCTTATCGGGTTGCTTGTTGGCACCTCGCCAGGTCGGCCAGTCTGACCGGGGCGCTGCCCTGTTTGGGCTGGGGCGGAACAAGTAGGTTGAGATTTAAAAGTGACATAATTAAGAATTAACAATGCTATAGGGTTTTTGAAATCATAGAAGACTCCATATATAACTCACATATTGTTAATCATGCTTTGACTAATGTTTTATGAGTAAAGTATCGTTTTTGTCCCCAATGTTTGGGGTAAATCCTGTTTGTGTCCCTAATATTTAAATCGTCCTATTTGTATCCCTAACGTTTGTAAAAGTGATTCAATGTTATCCTGCCGTCAATTACACATCATGAGTGCTTTAGTTTGAGTTTTAAAAATCTCTTCTTGAAGTTAGAATACAAATGTCTGGGATAGAATCGATGATCTACTCCAAAAAATAGCTCATCAAATGTTGAAACTAATTCCTACAACATTTACAAAATTTACTTTTCTAGGGACATAATTGAATCTAAACACAAATAGTGGGTATAATATTAAAATCGAACACATCCAAGTGAGACCTAATTGAGAATGAATACATCCAAGTGAGAATAATTGAAAATTATAATCTGATTTGTTAATATAATTGATAGTAGGATAACATTAAATCACTTTTATAAACGTTAAGGATACAAATAGGACGATTTAAACGATAGGGATACAAATAGGACTTACCCCAAACGTTGGGGACAAAACCAATACTTTACTCTATAAATATAATTTCATTTCAAAAAATGTAGGATTATTTTATCAATGTATTACAATAATAGAATATATATTTCGTATATTACAAGTCCTAACAAGTGAGAAACATATTCAAGTTATTAGGCATATATATTAATTAATTGTTCAAAAAATATTAGCATATCGTTTAGACTTTATGTTTTTTTTTTTTTCATTCTTTTGATTAGAGGTTGTACTTTTGTATTGGTAGGGTTTAAAGTACCCTTCCTTTTTGCTTGCCACTATCAAATATAGTAAATCCTGATATTTTGGTGAAATAAAAAGAAAAATGATTCAAGAATATATGCTAAACAAGAGATTATCTTTGGAGGACCCATGTCTGCCATTAAAATCATATCAAATATGTTTAGCAGCTAACTTTTAATTTCCTAATTTAATTAGTCATCATATTTTTTTAGTTGTTCATAATATCTTTCAATCTAACAGACCAGTGACTAATCTGTTGTAGATCTGAACTCTATTTAAAGGTTTGCTGTTGTTGTTGACCAATAGATTACTGCACAAGACAAAATTCAAACTCTCAGACATTTACTGAAGCGGACGAGTAAACTGACCACTCGACTAATCTAAATTGGTTAATTAGTCATCATATTAGAGCATTTTTGTTTCGTAAAAAAGATAAAATTAAAGAATTAACAGATAAAATGTTAAGTGGGATGATAAGAAAGAGGTAAATATTATTTATAACTGGTTAAGCCAACCAAATCAAACTTTGTAGTAAGAATTTGAGAGATTTTTTTAATTTAATTTATATAATATTTTGTTTATTATAAAAGTTTGTTTAGAAATCTATAACAATATATAATGGCAATATATAGATTTAGTGTCCAAAATTTCTTTTCAATATTACTCTTTCTAATTAACTTTTCCACTTAATGTTAGTTATTCAGCTTAAAAAACCTCCCATCAATTTCTCTCACCTTATATATTCACATTATTAGAGCTAACTTTGTACTTTCCATCCACATTGTCCTCTTCCTTATTTCATTCTCTTCTTTCCGTCTTCATCTACTCTTATTAATTCTTTTTTATCTCTCTATATCTTTCTCCCATTTATTAAATCAATTATGTATTGAAATACTTTTTTTTTTGTCTCCAAAAAATTGTAAGAAGAGCAACGACTCATAATTAAGTTTGCTAAAAAAACTCCATTACAAATTATCAATAAAAATTTTATTTTTATGATAACTATAAAAAGAATGATTATAACCTTTTAATAATTTGTGGGTAATGTCAGGTAATATGAAAGATATTTATTTATGTTGGATTAAATAACGGTTAAAAGAAGATGGAGTGTACATTTTTTGCAATTATATGGTTTATATAGATAATAAAGAATGAAGAGATTTTTAAAGGAGAAAAAAATATGCTTTAGTGAATTTTTGACTGAAAATAAATTGTTTCATCATTTGTGGGATCTAGAAGGAATGAAGACACGGGAAAAAAATTAGTCTTAGTTTATATGATTTAGTACTCATTACCTACTCTATGATACTATATCTGACTTGCAATTGAGTGTCAATTTTTAATGAACACAAATAAAAAAATTCATTATATGCATATACGTATTTTTTTAAAATTTCAAGTTTAAATTAAAATAAGGTTACACAATTGACTCACAAGATACACGCTGAATTTTAAATCTGACCTTTAAATGTCCTTTGAAATTTGATTTGTTATGTGTTGATTTTATTTTTGTTGTGTGTTGATTTTGTTATTAAATTTGATGTTGTTTAATCCGATTTGGTGTTTTTGAATCTGATTTGGTGTATTTTATGATGGTAAAGGTGCTGATAGTAGTGGTTGAGGTGTTGGTGGTGGTGGAGAGTATTTTTGTGCATAACAAATTAAAAGGATGATTTTAATACGAAATAAAATGTTCAGGACGATTCTAAACAAAAAATTACGTAAGGGACGATTTCGATTCTGACCCTAAATTTTAAGGACCAAAACAGTACTTATTCATATAATAAACTGTCCGGTTTAATACTCACTACGTACTCTATGACATGTATTCTGAGTTGCAATACAGTATCAATTTGTAACAGACATAAATAAAAAATTCTTGATATACATACATGTATTTTTTAGAAAATGACATTATGAAATCATAATATAAATTTATGATTTATACTATTATTTAATTGGAATATGCCATTAATAAATATATTTCTTAATTTTTTGAGATAAATACATTAGTTTTACGGTTGGTTTTCATATATCATATATTTAAAGATAAATTAAAATTGTCCCATACAATATTAATTAGTTAACATTCAGTACTAATTATACTATAGTACTTTTATTTTAATGAACTAACTTTTTATTCATAACATTTTTTATTTTATTAAGTCATATTCTATTTTATATGATTCTTGATTCTACTATTTGATAATGAATAAATTAACCATTTTTAAGTTTTGTTTTAAATCTTAGTTTATGTAATGACTAAATTCCCAATAAAATACGTTATGATCATATTGAAAATTGAGTGTCACCAACTTGCTTATCCAAAATTTTGACTATTTACTATTACGCCTGTAATCGTATTAGCGCACTATCAAATTTTTTGGGAAAAATTTTACTTTATAAAAAGATTTGCGATGGCAGCTAATTAAACATACACAAGCCATAATAAAGAATTAAGTAAAGCATACACAAGTTCAACATTATATATAATATAACTTATATCATAGATCATATGTACATACAAAGGTACTATCATATATATCATGAGTAAGTGTACAACCTTCACATCTTGTTACTATGTACAAAATCAACACTCCGGATCCTGGTCCATATAGGAAACCCCTAAGCTAGCACCCAAAACTAGCCTAGTCAACTATGTACACTCTACTCTCTCAGTTAACCTAATCAAAAGTGAGAGACTAACACAAAAGATAGCTAACACAAAAAAACTATCAAAAGGCACAACCTCAACTCTTAGGCATCAACTATCATCATCAAAGAACATCACAATCACGTCAGAACACTCCTCAGGATCCTCGTTCTCATCATCAGAAATCTCAATAATCTCAGAAGGGGCCCTGACACTTGTACTACTAGTCTGACCAACACTCGTCGGTCCACTAATGGAGGCGGTGAGCGGCTCTTCGGATGATAGCTCAGATGAAGATACTGAGATCTTCTATAGGGATATCCTCCTTTGGTACATGCTCTGGTATGTGCTCCTCCATAGGCTCAAGCTTAGGGTCTACCTGATCCGCAGGTTGATCGGGATGCTGGTGAGGTACAAGACGGTCATAGAACGAGTGAAATGTAGCATTCGGGTGAAGCCACTGCAACAGAAACTCATAAGGCATATCGGGGTTGAAGTGCGGAGTGTTAATCGGATGATAGAAGGGGTGGTCACGCAGAATGTACATACAGGTCCTAATTTCTGTAACTACTACATAAAACATATGCTGTACAATATCCTCATATATATAGGGAGGGTCCATCTCATAAAATAGAACTCCGATCTCCATCTGAAGGAGAGAAAAAAAAGGGGTAAGAACTGAAGGATTCTTAGTAGGGTCGGGGGTAGTTAGTCAAGTCAGGATTATCACAGTTCAATTAATTCATAATGAAATATACAAATGTCACAGAGAAGTATCTAGTCACCACAATTCAGAATAACATTAAGGAACGCATAAACACAAAAAGACAATCACAAATAATTTCACTGTATCAAGTAAAATACAAATGCACAACAAGGATGATGCATGTCTTGTCTTATCGCAGGTAATAAGCTCATTTGTCGGTTTTGATCCGCACCTGACGCAATCCGACTCGCAAGTCAAATAAGGCATTCTAGCGGCATAACCTCTGCAAGGTTTCGAAGGCGCTGATTCTCCAGTTGAAGTATGTTGAACATGACCTCTGCAAGTACTTGCACGCTAATTCTCCAACTGAAGCATGTGACCCTTTTTGTAGGAAGCCACTATATATACACTGGCATCCCCACCCAATCATTCACATATAAAGCCCACGGCTTATCACTTTCACGTCAGCACCATAACTATTTACTCTCCGTCACCCTCTCGTGACCTTTTAATCATTTCATAATCGCACGAGCCTTCTTATCCTTTCTCTTTCTCCAGTCTATTGCTTAATTATCCTTAGTAGTTTAAACTATCTTCGCACTGTTCACTCATCACTCACTAAGTATTTTATGAAATAAGAAGAATCACAAGTTTCTTTAATTAAAACAGTGTCCTCTAAAACTTTTAAGATTACTCTATTTACTATTCTCTGTTTTATTCTTCATAATACATATAATAATATTCTTATAAAAAAAAGTATCTTTGATAAATATTAATTTTAAATAAGTAATTTTAAACAAATATTTTAAACCATATTTATAATACTCTTAAAACTTATTTTATAAAACCATTACTTTCAAATTTTTATTAATTATCTAAACCACGAACTCCTTAATATTTTTTATTTTGAACCTCAATATTTTATAAAATTATATTTAAATCTTCACACTCTGTTTCATATTTGTAAAAATAACCCTGAGTTTTTATAGAATACGCACGCGTTTTATTCCTGAACTTTATTTATTTATAAAATAAACCCCCAATTCTCATCAAAACACAATTTTATTCTCAAATTAATAATATTATAATGGTAACAAATACAATTCTCTAAACTCAAGAATATCCTCTCTTTTTTAAACCAGTTTGAAAATATATATAATTTTAAATCCATTTCTGAGTTTTACGGCTACCGATTCTTCACAGTTTTAATTTAATTTTTTGGCCACCAAATCTTACCAAATTTATCCAATTATGTACACAATATCAGCTCCTATATTATCACTAAAAACGTGGTCTTGGCTGCTTCCATGCTGGCCGAAACACAATGTCATCAAAATATCAATTTTTCAATAAAATTAAACATGAAAATACAATCAAATTTCAACAACACTCAATCCAAACATCAGTTCATTTATCAATCACAATTTTATCGGCAAGAATTTATCAAAATCCTACCTTCATAAGAAATCAAAATACTTGAAACTCTCGAGAAGCCTTCTGACTGAGCTACCTGTAACACCCTCATTACTAGAATGTCACGCTTCCGGCTGCGCCACTCTGATAGCAAGAAGTATTACGATTACTTTATATATTAAATATTAAAATGGGAGCCTGTGACTCGACACCGTATCGCTAATTTCTTGAAAACCAGAAATAAATACTTTATAATAAAAAAAACACAAGCAAGCATAGATTCATATACAATACTCTTTACATAGTATCTCATAATATAATATACATGTAAAACATACAACTCCTATCCCTCTTAAAAACTTGTAATAACAAAGACGAGGGAAGAAAATAATCTAATTAATACAACAACATATAAATCAAACGCAGTATAATTCTTCATAATGATTCATCCGGTTCCTGAAAAGATAAAGCTGTAGGGGGGTGAGAACCTAACCACATGGTCTCACCACGGAGTTTCAAAGTTGTCATAAGAAGATATTTAATAAGAAAACTATTTTCAAGCTCAGTGATTATCATTGCCTTATGAATCTTTTAAAAAAATCCAATAGGTAATCTTTCAAAAACCTTTTCAAAGAAACAATGTTTAATCTTTCAGAAATCCGAAACCTTTCCTTTCTTATAGGAAAATCTCAATTAGAAACCAACCACGCAATCAAACAACACAATCATTAATTCAGCACCAAAGTTCATTCTCAAATGTAGCACGCCAGGACAAACAAGCAAGACAGACAAGGAAAGCACAAGTAGGTAGCAGTTACAGCAAATAGTTCAAGTAGCAGTTAAGAACAGTTTAGTAATTAGGCAAACCAAAACAAGTTCAAACCCAAGCAAAGAATACAAATGCATATGATGCATGCCTGTCCTATGGCTGATGAGGCTCATCTGTCGGTTATCCAGCCAACCCGACAAGTCTGAATTGTCCTTAGACTGTCCCCCGACGTGCATCCCCATGAGTCTATGCATAGTTTTTTCTCAAATAATCAATATTGCTCAATGGAGGTAACATTCCCGGGAATTTATATAGTGCCCGGTCACACTTACGTCATAGGATCAACAGAGTATCGAGTTTTCAACCTGGTACACGTGGTGGCAAGCCACGGCACTTAATCCAGGGAACCTCGTATCTCAGATATTTCAAATTCATAAGCCACATAAATAATTCATTCATCATTCATCAATATCTAAGCTCTTCTCAATATCATCATCATTCGTCAATCCATACCCCATTTCCAAATTCATTCAAAAATCATATTTCAAATCAATCCTCATCGTTCTTTCTTTTCATTAATCAACAATCTCAATTCAAAACATAATTCTTTCTTTTCTAAATAAATCAATCTGAAACAAGTAACGTTTAAGAACTAAATCTTTTTAAACCATTACTTCAAACAAAACTTCCAATTTTATAAAATTTTGGCAGCATCTCCTCTAAAATTCAGATTCTGCCACCCTTTTCGGGTCCCAACCAAACCAAACCAAACACCTGTTAATCAGTCAAATCACTTCCAATAACCATTATCACAACAGCAGCACTCAACCCAAGGAAATTACAAAATCCAGAATTCAATCAACCAATCCTATAAATCACAATTTAACCCGACTTCAACCAACAGCATCAATCAATAATTAAGAATTCTCGGTCTTCTCAAACAGTTTCAAACCAAACAATCCCTCAAACACTTTTCGAATAATTTCCAAAATAGCAAATCATTCTCAATAAATAACCCGTTTTCAAATATCAAGTCTTTTCCAAATTTATTTTGAAATCAAATTCCAATATCAAATCGGGTTTAATATCAAATCAAATTTCAATATTAAATCTTTTCTAAAATCAAACCGTTTCTAAAAATTAACCTTAAAGACAGTAATAAATCTTCTTTAATAATCACATTCAACCAAAACAACTCAATTCAATTCATAAGACTCATGAAATCACAAAAATATATTTTACGCATTAATATCGATTTGTAACAACCCTGTAATGTAAAATAGATTTAAGAAAAATCCTACCTCGAAAAGTCGAATCCGTAGGAATTAACCGTGATAAATCCGTTTATTTTAAATTCGCAGCAACAGTGATAATTCCAATGAAATCGAGGACACCGCATCCATTGGAATAGCAACAACGTTAATTTCACGGTGATGATGATGGTTGCAGCAGGACAAGAATTTTGAATCTAATATGATCAAGGACAGAAACAGCCCTAGGAATCCAAGACAAAGCAAAACTAAAATTATTTTAATACAAGAATATGACAACTATAGCAATGACAAAATAGAACATGCAAATGGATTAAGCCCAAGGGAAAGTTCAAACCAGTACCAGGATAATAGAATCAGAACCAGCAATAGCCCGGTCATTGGCTTTCAGCAGCGGCAACACCTCCACCACTGACTCCAATTGAGACAAACCCCAACAAACAATATAGCCAAGAACAATAGAGACAAATACAGGATATTTTACAGAGCAATAAAGGTTCAGATATGGTAGTTCTCATGGCTAGGGCTTACTGACTCACCATTAATGATGGCAGCGATCGGCGGCAAACGACTGAAATAAACATGCAGTGACGATAAAGGTTTCCGGGATTCAAAAGAACATAAACTAAACTTTAAAACCCTTACCGACAGTGCGTTCTCCGACGGCAGAGGCGGCGGTGGTTCCCGGAACGGCGGTGCACAGCGGACAGCGTCCTTTTCCTCCTCCGAAAGCGACACCCACGGTGGCCACCTCCCTGTTCTCTCTCATTCCCGTTCGAGCTCACCCTTCCGGCAAACCCAACGGTGGCAGCGGCGGCTCAACAGCTCGGCGGCGGGATCATAATCAAAGACAGTTAGGCAGCGATGGCTTCGCAGTGAGGAAATTTTTATATAAAAATATCTAAAATGTAGTCTTAAATAAATATAATACATCATAATAATTTATTAATAACTTTCAAAAATTTAGGGTCTTACATCCTACCCCACTTATAAAAATTTTTGTCCTCAAAAATTAAAGTAATATATAAGGTAATACATAGTCTTTGCACTCTACTTTTTAAACACTTTATAGAAAAGTATAAAATCTTAGTATGCATATATAAATATTCAAAACTTGACAAAAGCTTGGAGGAAAGTAGGGTGCCAATCAAGATAGGCGTTCACATAACAAAATGGTAGCTAGTGTAGGAAAATGGCTACAAAGCAGGCTGGTATAAAACAACGGATATAAGGCTCGCTCACAGATCTCCTACCCATCTCAGAACTTCAATTTCCCAACTCCATCAATCATTTCACAACTCCATAACCCGTCAGAATCCTAACATCCGCAAACTTTTACGAGGAACAAACTGCTATACTCCTCATAACGTTGCACACTTACTAATCCATCTTTCACGTTTACGAATAGCATTTTTAAAGTTTCGTTTGCTACCCCTAAAAGTCGTACGTGATTCTAAGGCAATCCTCGAATTTATTTCAAAGAACACAAGACCTTGGAAAAAGATAAGCGACAAAATCCGCCAGGGCTTGAAAGGATTCTTGAAACCACAAGTAATCAGGAATGCATAAAGAATGAAGAGTGTCAGACAGAAAATTAGTTTGGGCAATTCTCAAGAATGATTCCCGAATCAACAAAATCCGATAGGAATAACAAAAGAAAAAGTAATGCAATAGTTTGAAACAAAATTAAATTGAATCAAGGAATACGAGGTTTACATAAAAAGAATGTTTAAGACCAAAGACAAAGCTCATAAGTCTCGAGTAGAATTAAGAACACTTTCGAATAAATTGCTCATAGAGAATGAAAAACATTTTAAAAATTATTTCACATTTTCAAAGGAAAAGTGTGCATCAAACATTTTGTAAAAGAAATAAAAGTATATTTGTGGTATTACATTAATACAATTCCACGTTGAAATAGGTTATGTAGAGTTTTAAAACAAAATGAATACCGATTTGGCTAAGAACAAAAATATTCCCTCAAATATTTGAGAAAAATAATTATGTGCACCACTTAACCAAAAATAGGCATAAAGCTCGGAAGGAAATCAAATTGCCTTTTGTTAAAATAATTTACAAGTTAAAGACAAAATAGGTGAGGTTTGAAAAGGAAAAGTCAATTGGGTTAAGGCCAAAATAATTTTCCGAAAGACTTAATAGATATTTAGGTATTTAGTCAAATAAAGGTATATAGTGAAATCGTGGCAAGGTTATAAGAAAATCAAACGTTTGTTTAAAAATTCTCAAGGTTTATATTCAATCAAGCGTGTATAAAAATTATAGCAAATATGGAAGAGGAAGAAGTTAAATTTTATTTAGAAAAGAATTCCGAAGTAAAAATTTGCTTATAAGTCGATTTCAAAACTTCATTTAAAACAGCGCATGACAATTCCAAAATGACTTTGTCAATTTAAAGAATAACTATGGATGCGATTCAAGCGAGAAAAATTGATTTAACTTTCTTAAGAAGAGAATCCAAAACTTGTTTTAAAAGTTAATATCAAAATGAAATTGACATCACATAAGAACATTAAAGAATGTTAAGATATACTTAAAAAGGAATCAGGCCATATGAAAAAGGATCTTAAATCAAGGGAATTCAAACAAGATCAACTAGGCATAAGACATCGGACAAGCTTTCAATCGAGCTACTGAAAACTTAAACCTCCTCTTCTACCAGTCATTCCCTAAAAAGCTAACACATCGGTTTTCACCTCTAAAGACCACGTGTGATACTGAGATAAGTACAAGTACGTTCAAAGAGATACAATTCGCAGGAAGAGAAGAATAAGCGACAAAATTATGTTTCTCATAAATTTGGAAGGAGGTGTAAGATTGAAACTAAGCAATGATGTACAAGCACGAGAAAATTTTTTGGAAAGAGTCATTTTGCATCATAACAAGAAATATTTAATTTAGGAATTTTAAAAGGTACAAGAAAAGGGTAGTAATAAATTTAGATCAAAATAAACTAAAACCAAATCAGAGGAGCACAAAGTTCACAAGAATATGAAGGAATGGTTCAAATCACCGACAAATAAGAATGATCAAAAGTCATGAAGTATGCCGGAAGGAAGAATCAAAATGTAAATAGGAAAGAATTTTGATTTCAAAGAACTCCAATAGAAACTATAGAGGAAAATAGGGCAATTGCTTTACAAAATTCCAGAAAATCCTCAAAAACGTAAATATTATGTCATATTAAAACAAATTCAAGTCGAATTAAATTATGCAAGATTTGTGAAATGAAAATAAGTTAAGCTAAGGATGAAATGTTTTCTCGACAATCTTGAAGAGTACCTTACATAATCAATTAAAAATTTACATAAAAACAAAGTGAGGTTTGTAGGAAATCAAGTTGTTTTTCGTTAAGACTACTTCTAAGGTAAAGACAAAATATATGAAATTTTAAAAGATGGAATTTAATTGAACTAAGGATCAAAAGTAATTCCTCAGAAATCTCAAAAAATATTTAAGCATTTAGTCAATTAGGAGTATATGTTGAAATCACAGTAAAATTGAAAGGAATTTCAAATTTTGTTTAAAAAGAAAAATTTGAGATATGATTTCAAAATACATATAATCAAAGACATGCCCAATTCAAAATATTTTTATCAAATTTAAAGAATGATTTTAGGTACAATCAAGTAAGAAAGGATTAAGTTAAAATTTCTTCTAAGAGAATCGAAAATCTTTTTTTTTTAAGTTTAAAACTAAAATTCCAAGTGCCTCTTTTTTTTTTTTGCATTAAACAATTTCAGATTTACATAAAAGACTACATGAATCAAAAAGAGTTTGAAAAGACAAACAAATCCTCCAAAGAATTTAAGTAAACATAAGCAGTTAGGATTAAACAAGAATGCATTTCAACAAGAGATAAGGTTGAAGAATAATCAAATCACTTTTCAAAAAGAAATCTCAAGTAAGGATTTTCAAGACACACTATGAAAGAACATGTTGCAAGTCATCAATAGAATTTTCAAGACACATAAAAAAATATCCTCGAGAATTTTGTAATACCCGGTCTAACCGAAATTAATTAAATAATAAGTTAAATAGGAGCGAATATGGTTGGAAGATTTGACAATTGGAATTTGATAATTTAAATATGATATTTGGATTCAGTGAATTTTTTCGAGTCGAAAAACATAGTTTTCTGCGTAAAAGCGCGCAGTGAAATTTTGACCGGCAGTACCGGCTGAGATCTGTCTGGTACTACAGCTGAGAAAATTGATTATGAGTAAATGAGATTAAGAAATGAGGAATTATAATTAGGGAAGGTAGAAATATTTAAAGTGCGATTTAGAGCGCTAATCTTAAAGGTTTTGGCCCAAAATTGGGCCAACGGACAAAAATAAGTGAATCAGGCCTAAGTGGGCCCAAGACCCAACATATATAAACATTAGTTATGAGTATTTCAGCTCATTTTATCCTACAAAGAAGGGTTGGGGCGCTGAAATTGAGAAGAGAGAAGAGAAGAGAGAAAACCTAACTCTCTTTGATCTTCAAACCACCATAACTTGAGCTACGGAGCTCCAATTGACGAGCCGTTTGCGGTCACGCGTCGCTCTTCTCAACCTCTACAATTATATCTAAGTTTTGTGGTGAGTATTCTATTCATCTCTGCCCAGTTTTCGAAATTCTCCACTATTACACATTTTTGGATAGTTAGTGTTGAAATCTTGTGATTTTGGGTGTTTAGGGATACTCCAACATGGATTCTAAGTGGGTTCTATCTCTACTTCATATGGGCTGAGATAAGATGTGCTCAAACTCTTGTGATTTGTCATTTTTATGAGCCCTAGGTTGATGTATGTATGCAATATTGGTTATGTTAGTGTATTTGGTGATGTTGGTGCACAATTGGGAGATTGGTATTGCTTGAGGAGCTTTGGTGAGGCTTGGAGCTAAGGTTGGTGAAGACTCCCAAAGAAGAGGCTCAATTGGTTTGGCTACAAGAGGTACGGTTTAAGTTTCATTTAAGTACCGTGTGTTGTGATGAGAATTCCTAGGCTAGATGCCCCTAGGATTAAGTTTGGATTGTGTAAATGGTTGGTGCTAATATGCATAGTTGGTATGTAATGTGAATTAATGATTGGGTTGAGAATTGTGTAGCCTTGTATGCTTGGTGTGTTGAGAATTTGATGTACTGGGTAATGAGTATTGATTTGTGGTTTATGTATTTAAATTGTGAAATTGGGCCGGAGGCCGTGAATTTTGGGCCGGAGGCTGGAAGAAGGTAAGAAAGGTAAGTGATGTGTGCATTGTATGATGACACAAGTGATTGGATGAATTTCCGGTAATGAATATATGAATGATTAGGTTGGTTAGTGAATAATAAGGTTTGAGTAGTTGAAGTGTGGAATTAAATCTGTTTAGAAATGAAATTGGATCCGGGATGTCCATGCCGTTCGAAGAACAAGTGAAAAATGATTTAAAATGAGGAAGTTATGACCGTCGGAAGATTGGGGGTTGAATCTGTAAATTCTGCATCTTTTAACTTAGAAAATTTTTAGCAGAACGACCCTACGCGTGTAGGCGCACTTGGCGCGTGCGTGCCGTTCTTCCAGAAAGCACCATCCACGCGTGCGCGTGGTGTGCGCGGGCGCGTCGATGCGCTGCACCATATGCCCAGTTATTTTCCAGAGAGTTGTGCCAGAGTATGTGCCAGTTTTGTGCCTGGGCGCAAGAGCACCCACGCGTACGCGTGGTTGACGCTTGCGCGCCGTTTGGATATTTTTCAACCCGCGCGTTCGCGCGTATGACGCTTGCGCATCGATGAGTTTTTGGCCATCCGCGCATGCACGTGGTGTGCGCGTACGCGTGGCCCTGTTTTCATGCCAAAGATGGTTTTTGAGTTTTTAAAGCCAAATCTCATACTTCTAAGCCTCCGATCTCATCCTTTATGTATTAAATCATTATGAT
>NC_029788.2:18603692-18616918 GCF_000816755.2 Arachis ipaensis
GTTAATGTTTGAGATTTGATAACAATGATGATTGCTTCTAAACTGAATGAATGTATGTTTTGAGATCCTGGGTAGTAGCAAGGGTTGTGGTTCGTCTCACTTGCTCCAGGAGAGAGATTGAGACCCTGGGTAGTAGCAAGGATTGTGGTTCGTCCCACTTGCTCCAGGTCAGAGATTGTGACGCCTGGGTAGTAGCGGCAGTAGTGGTGAATCCACTCGCTCCAGGTTGAGCTTGTAAACACCCGCTTGGGTAGTAGCCGCAGTAGTGGTTATTCCACTGGCTCTGGGTTGAGCGGGTAGTAGCAAGGGGGTTGTAGCTCAAGCCTACTTGCTCCGCAATGGGTGTTTCTGTCCAATGGTTAGCTACCAGGACATGTCGGGTTGGCTATATAACCGACAGATGATATCATCAGCCATAGGGCAGGCATTCATCATTTGCATATGTTTGAATTGTTTGAGTTTGCCATTTGTTTTGGATTTCTACATCATATATGCCATGTTACCTGACTATATGCTACTTGTTCTACTTGTACCATATTTGTGTATTACTTGCCTGTATTGCTTGTGTTTGTACAACTAAGAGGCCCCTCATGCTGGTGTCGGTGGGTGTTGAGGGCTGTTCTTGATGAGATGAATTGATGATGTGATTGTATGATGATGATGATTATTGAATGAGATAACTGGAGCTCCCTGGGTAGACGCAGTGATGTGGTTTCACTAGCTCCAGGCGAGTGTATGATGTATTGATATAGAATTGCTGAGGCAGAACAACTGGTGATGGTTTTGTTTATAATTCTGAGTCTGATTCGTGGAAGAGTCAACGAGTTGGGAAAAATGTGAAACATGAATTAGATTTAGCACTCCCTTATGACAGTTGCCTATTCATGGATTAGCGAGAACCTAAGATGAATAATTGGTGAAGTAGCTTAGGATGCTTAGTGAGTTTTTATTGCAATGCATTGTATTTATTTGGCACTTTTACCGTACTGGGAACCCATGGGCCCGGGGTTCTCATTCCGTATATATCTCTTGTTTTTCAGATACAGGTCCAGGTGCTCAGAAGTGAGTTGTGGGTCGTCTGAGAGACGGCGAAGATCTTTATTTCCTCTACTTTGTACTTTGATTAGAATCTCTCCACCTTTGTTTTGGAAAGATTATATTATGTATTGAACTCTTTGAATTTGCTTATAGAGGCTCTCATGTTTCCTTCGGGAGAGATTAGGATATACTGTTGTCAACTACTTTCATACTGTACCCTAGCCGGCCTAAACTTCGCGGGTCGCGACTAGTGGCTATTTACTTATGTTATATATATCTATCCGTTATCTATCTCTTAATCTCCTCTACGCCTTGTCCGTATAACGTTTTCGGCTTCGCGGTTTATCTTTTGTTGTCGAAACGTGAGTGATACGTCTTCGCGATTTTATTTCTACTCTTTTCAAGCTTCTCGATTAATACTCCTTTCGAAAGTACCTATATTTATTTATTAAAAATCCTCCTGAGAGTCGTACCACCGTAATATCATTGACTTATGACTCAAGCATAAGGATTTGCATATTAGGGTGTTACAAATTTACTCCTAACGTCCCCAAACCACGCGATAAGCGTTAACCATTTCTTATCAATTCTAATTCGCCTATAATAACCTATTAACTTCCCGTTCACATAAGCCATCAATATTAAGTTGGCCAGACTTAACATCAACAGATATGCAACGGTAAGCTAACCGTGTTAATTAATAGGCAGTCATGTGCATAAAAATCTAATTCTTGTTACTTGGACAAGACCTACAACATGACAGACACTCAAAGAATGCAATGAAGCATAGTCGGTCCATCCCCAAGGCTCTAATTAGGATGAACTGCTCTGATACCATAATGTAACACCCTCATTACCAGAATATCACGCTTCCGGCAAACCCAACGGCGACAGCGGCGGCTCAACTGCTCGGCGACGGGATCATCATCAAAGACGGTTAGGCAGCGATGGCTTCGCGGTGAGGGCGCGATGGCAACGCGCGGTTCCCTCCTTCGTGTCTCTCTCTCTCTCTCTCTCTCTCGCCTCAGATCTGATCCGCGACGGTGGCTTCGAGGCAAGTCGGCGGCGACGCATGGTCTTGATTTCTTTGTTATGTTTTCGTTTCTAGAATAGGAGAAAGGGGAGGGTAATGGCGGCTGGGAAAAAGGAAAAAAATTATTAAAACTAGGGTTTTGTTGTATAAAAATTAGGATTTGTATAAAGTAAAATATTACTTAGATAACAGGGTTAAGTAATAATTCAAATTAAAATTTAATATAAAATGATTATCTTTGAAATACCATTTTATTATCAATTTGAAATCTATTTTCGAATAAATACTAATTCAACGAAAATCGATGGTAATTAGATTAATTCTCCTTCATTTATAAAATAAGGTTAAGAATCTATATATTAAAATTAAGACATATAAAATACTCATTATTTTTCAATTATAAGAATTCTAAATAATAAATAAGAGTTTACTAAATTTTTATATAAAAATATCTAAAATGTAGTCTTAAATAAATATAATACATCATAATAATTTATTAATAACTTTAAAAAATTTAGGGTCTTACACTGCCAAAGAGAAAAACATCAGAAATTATTTATGCCTTTTAAAATTTTAATTGGCCGAATTAAAGGAGAAGGAGGGCTACGTCACCGTCAACTTCTATTGAACAAAAATGACACCAACATATAAAGGAAGAGAATATAAATACTTTTATCAGATTAAATTTTTTATTAGAATTACGGATCACAAAAAATCGAAATCGAAAACTCGTGGGAGGTCACGGTTTTCTCAGGGAATACTCTCAATTTCTCTCTCTTTTAAAAGTTTAGTTCGGTTATGAGTTGAAGAAAGAAGATTAGAGGATGATAGTAAAATTAAACAAGAGATATGTGTCAAGGAGGAGTTTATAGGTCATATTTTCTTTCTTTTTCCTTTTTTTTTTTCTTAATCCATTCGGTCACAATAAATAGCATTAATCAAAGGATAATAGCATTAGATGATGACTCATGATTAAGTGCCTTTAGTTAATAAAGAAAAGAGATATATCTTATAGTTTTATATATGTATACATATGTATATAAGCCATGCTACTGAAAATCTAAGTGGTTGAATCATGAATCAAATGAATCAAAGTAAATGGCTTCTGTTTGTATTTTTCTTTCTTCTATTCTCTTGATGGCTCGGCGAAGAGAAGGTATAAGATGAATGTTGTTAAGTCATGTTGCTAATTAAAAGACATATGATGAGTTAAATAAATAATATATAAGGTTGAATAATACACACACTAACAATATGAATTACTAATATAAATAATATTAGTAACTTAGAAATTAAAAAATATTTGATGAAGTTTTAGTAACTCTAAACTCATATTTATTCTAAAGTATTGTTATTATATTTTTAAAAATTTTATATGCAGTTGATTTTTGTGATAGGATTATAGCACTAATGTTTGAAAATAAAAATTAGCGAGAAGGAGAGTAGGAGTTGTAGTAAAAAATCCAATATCAAAGATCAAGTTGTAATTACAATTAAAGTTTTATTTTTTTTTAATATGTCTTTTTTTTCCTTGCATAAATAACAGTTAAAAATCGTGAAAGTGTAATTTAAACTTTTCAAATGAGTAACTAAGTCTAATATTTTAATTCAGAGTTTGCTTCTACTAGCATTTTTTTTCTTTGTAAATTAGTTTGGCATTTTTTTTAAATACAACCAAACTACAACATTTATAAGGTGGAATCGTGCAGATATATTTATATTTATTTAAAAAAAATTGTTGATTGATTTTATGTAGGTTGTAAACCAAGACATTGTAACATTTTATTGTTTTGCTAGTATTATTTTGAGCTTTTTCTACCAATAGTTCAATACTTAATTTGTTGTTTTTTAAAATTTAAAATAACAAATCATATTACTTCTTTATTCATGTGTAAAATTATTTTTATTTTAGGTTCTTTACATATTCAAATTACAACTTTATTATTATGTTTATACTTCACATATGCTTGAGGATAATAATCTATTTTCTTTTTCGGTGACATAACGTACTAATGAATAAATAAGATTCAATTTTAAAAAGTGATTTTTGATTACTTACTTGCATTTTATCTCTTTAATTTTTATTTAATTGTCTTTAATATTATTTATTTATTTATTTATTCGAGAATTCTCTTAAAAAACTATCAATTTAATATTCAAATTATTTTCTAATTTTGTCTTTACATATGTTTTTAAATTACAATCACTATATTTTTGCTCAACTCTATCCTATTCAAGAGGAATAACCCAACAAATAATATCTAAATTTTTTCTCTTTTTTTTTACTATTTTAACTCTTAAAATTCATCATTATTTTTTCTTTTTTTTTAATTCTTCCATAGTTATTTATTGACTATCCTGATATTTATACTTCTTTTTACATAATATTTCATGAACAAGTTGATTCACATAAGATTTTTGAATTTTTTAGTTATTTTTAAAGTGTAATTTACTTTTAAGTGTAAATAAAATTAATAATTTAATATGACTTGATAAAGTATTTTGCTTTATTTATTATAAAATTATGATGTTATCGTTATTATTTGTCCATTCAACTAATTATAAAACTAAGAAAAATTTTTATTTTTCTGAAACCTCAAAAAATATGGATGCAATGATGATAAACCACAATTTTATGGTTTATCTTGTATTAAATTTGGTAAATTTTATCAACTTTTTTTACATTTATTCATTGAAATAGTATAGTTTTATGAATTTCTCCTAATTGTGCTTAATGGTTAAAAACATGTTTTTTAGACTCTTAATTTGCTAAATTTAATTTCACTTTGATTCCACTCGATGCTTTGATATGTTTATTAAGTGATTTCAGGTTTAAAAGGCAAGGATTGGATCAAGGAAGTGAAGAAAAAGCATGCAAAGTGGAGAATTCATGAAGAAATGAGGATTTGGTGGAACTCGAGGCCACGCGTACGCGTGACACTTGGTACGTGATCAGCTTAAAGAAAATGTGGCTGGCGATTTCTAAGCTCATCCAAGCCCAAATCCAACTCATTTCTAAAGTATTTGAGGTCAAATTCAAGAAGGAACAAGTAGAGAATAATTAAGTTTAGATTTTTATCATGTTTTAGGTTAGAATTCTAGAGAGAGAAGTTCTCTCTTCTCTCTAAAATTTAGGGTAGATTAGCTTAATTTCTCTTAGATTTAGAGTTTAATTCTTGTCTTAATTTAGTTTTTCTTGCAATTTTTTATTACTACATCTTTGCATACTGACGAAGTAGTCTTCAGGAACCATGGCTAGGGTTCAAAAGTTGTAAAGATGATGATGATGTGATGATTTATGTGAAATTGGTTAAAACAATGAACAACATAGTTTACTTTTTTTCATTCCACAAATAAAGGGGTTGATTTGTCCCTTATTATAAAATTATTTTCATGTTAGACTCTTGAGTCATATAACAGCCACATCGTTGACTTAACGACGGTAACTTATCAAATTTAGAGATTAATGTGTTCAAGTCTAACAGTTTTAATGTCTGAGAAAAAATTATCATTTTTAAATGTTTATCAATATTTTGCCTTTTAAAAAGCTAAAAACTTACGTACAGTTGTCTTCATGTAAAGATAGTTACGTAATTATCTTTTATGTGAAGATAGTTGAAAATCGTTAGATGACAATTTAGTCAAATATATCAAATAATCATCTAACATTTTTAGATTATAAATTTTGCATGAAAACATCTGCATGTGAATTTCTATATTTAAAAAACTAGTGAAAAAATAAAAAAAATTACTCTATAAATTACAAATTTTGATTATTATATATAATAAGTTAATTGAAAATAAGAAAAATAACTGTTTTTTGTACTTGTTATATAAGATTTATAATATATAATTATCTGATATTGGTGTCAAAATTAATTAATTGTTTTACCTAACATTCTTATCATATTATCAACTAAAAAGGGAAAAAAACATGTCAAGTTTTGTCTTCTATGTCTTTTTGCTGTTACATCTATGCAAAGGAATCATTTGCATACTTGCAATTATCGCCAGTTGGCTCAAAGCAAAGCTATGGTTTTTCGCATAATGCTTTAGTATAATTGTTATTTATTTATAAATTATTATTCTATTTCCATCACCAAGAGCAAAGAACACAACTCATGAGATGTCAGATGTGAATGTCCTATGTTCTACACATGTCATCAGCGTGATTAACTAGAGATCATGTCTGCAAAATTGTCTATCAAATCAAAAAATGAGGTTCAAAACAAATAATTAAATCACGTTTTTCTCGAATCAACTCACCTTATTTTTTATTAATTTAGAAACCCTCTTCATAAGTTTAAGCTTTTGTACGATATATGTAACATATGACAAGAGTGGAGACCACACCTCAATTAAGTGTTTGACTCTATTTTTGTAGGTAGCTCGTATTATTATAAAATAATCAAATGGGGTTCATAAGTTAAAATATTTGCAAATACCTAGGTTTACTTTTGTATTAGAATATCATTTCAGAAAGCATTGCTTTCACCAAATTTCTTTTGTCCCAACTTAAATTGGGGATAGGATGATGGAGTTGATCAACTAGGAGTTAGGTGTTTTTCTTTTTTTCTTTTTAATTCTAATCATGATCATTATTGACATTAATTTTTTACTCGCATGAGTGATAGATAAACAGTGCACATAATAGTGCATAATTTTTCATTTAGCTACCAATACCAAAATCATTCAATTTAGTAATTAAATCCGTCACTAAATTTTAAATTAGCCACCAATTTTAGCAACAGATTTAACAATCAACATCCAAATTACTTATGACATCAGAATTGTATAACAAAAAGAGCTAATCATAACATCATATATATAATTATATTCTAAATACGTGCATTTATATACGACCTTTAACTTATAATACTTCTTGCATCCATGTTAACATAAGTGTTTAAATTCTAGTAGGTAAATAACCACAATTAGAAATGACAAATTTAAAACTATAAGAACTTGAATTAGGAAAATCGTGATAATTTTGCATTTTTAATCTACTTTTTTTATAATTTTATTCAAATAATCTGCCAACTCAGAAGACATAAAACACTTCTAAAAAAAATAGAATGTTTTAGAATATGAGTTTAAAAAATGAGTTCAAAACTATGTTAAATAAGTTATAAGTGAGATTTTTAACCAAAAATTGTTAGGCCAACTATTAACAATAAAAAAAAGAAGAAGTTATTTTTCACAATTCTTCAAAAATATCCAACAACATTTTAAATTAGACTATTCAAGAGTGTGTGATTTCTTATAGTGTAAGGAGTTCACATATATTTTCCTCATTTCTCGCATACACCTTTAGTTTAACTTTTGCAGTCCAAAATTGTTGGAAGATATTTTTAATTAAAAGGTTACACCAAACCTTTAAATTTAAAAACCAAACATTCTAATCAAAACATAATTAATAAGGTCACTCCAAAAGAAAAGAAGCTAAGTAAACCACCGTCCTACTACAATAATAGTGCTCCTTTTACATCTAATATCTAATATCTTCTAATAATAATATATATATACATGGCCGGCGCTGGGGTCTAATTATCTCAAACTTCGCAGGTGCAACAGAAACTATATATTTATATACACCAAATTAAAATTACATTAACTACACTTATTATTTGATTGAAGACAATATAGGCTTACCAAATACAAGCACAAAAAGAATGTCATTAGTGTCTCTTCGAATCGGTTGAATTTTACTTGAAGCAAAAAATGAAAAGGAAGTATCGGTTGTAAAGTATTTTAATTCGGAATAGAGATATACCAGAAAGTAAACCGTTAAAGCTTATATACATATGTATCATTGAAGGTTTTAAGTGAGTTGAAAAAGGAAGGCGAATCGAGGAATTACTTTTAAAGATTATTTGTGATTTTGTCACCTGAATATGTAGAATAGAAAGTGTAAAAAATAGAAAAGTAAAAGAGTGACACTTCGTTATATTTTAGTTCAGCTATAAATTTAAGTGTAATATAGCTTACTTTCAATATTTATTATAATAATAGTACAATTTTTATTATAATCAAAATAGATTATAATTACTAATTTCAAGAGATTCACATTTTTGTAAATTATCTAAGTTATTACAAGCTTAGTAAATTATTTAGATACTAATCTAATCTAATTAACGAGAACTAAGTGCACTCTAACACAACATACTTTCGAAATCAAAATACTCAAACAAAAGTTAAAACACTTTTGTATGAATAACTCTCTTTATCTTTTATACCTCTCAATATAAACTTAAATCTAGACAATAAAAAAATATGAACACACTCAAAAATAAAGAAAATAAAGGCTATTTGTATGATTTGAAAATATGCATGAAAATGGTTACTTCTTTTTTGGATAAAATTTTCAGGAGAGTAGACCAGAAAAAAATGAATGGAAAGATCTCAAAAATTGAATGATACCACGATTTTTATAGAGTTTGATTGCTTTCTTCAATGTTAGAATCATTCATATTTTGATCAAACTAACCGTTTGCAAATTAATGGTTGTAGCCATTGGCATTAAAGAGAAAATCCTTTTTCTTTAATTCCATCTAATGTGCAGCAGCGTTCTCTCCATATATATATATGAATTGATTCTTGTTTATAAAGAATCAATCATGTTTTATTTTTACTTAATCATGGATTGCTTGATTTATGATATTTGATTGTCAATTCATTAATACTTACAATGTTCATAAAAAAAATAAGTATATTACAATATTATTAATTATATTTATCATCACAAAAAACCAAATTAATTCTTGACTAAAACATACTACAAAAATTTTTAATTAAAATGACAGTTTTTTGAGGTTATTATGGAGGTTTGAACGGCCATTATTACTTTGAATGATAGTAAAAAAAACCGCCATAATTTTAAGTATCATTTTGTTATTATAGCAATTTTTAAAAAACTGTCACAATTTTCATGGTTAAAATAGCGATTTTTTATGCGATTAAAACGGTAGTCGGAACCGCCATTTTAATAAGGTAAAATGGTAATTTTTAATTATTTAAAACGACGGTTTAAAATTGTTGTTTTGACCAGTTAAAATAGCAGTCTTTGACTGCCATTTTTAGCAAGTAAAGTAGCAATTTTTTTGTGTAAAGTAATGGTTAAAATTGTTATTTTTTACCCGTTAAAATGGCAATTTTACTCACTTAAAATGACAGTTTTATGCCATTCAAATGACAGTTTTAATCGTCGTTTCATCTAATTAAAATGATAATTTTATGCTATTTTTTGTTGGATTAAAATAATTTTGCTCGTTTAAAATGACGGTTAAATCAAGTAATTTTTATATCATATAGTTTTTATAAATCATACATACTCATCAAAAATTAAAAGTCATAATCCAAAAATAAAATATCACAGATAACATGATTTTTCAATAATATGTATTAACATATGATCCTTAATACATAAATATCATGCAAAATCATGCTTCTTTGTTATTCACTCCGAAAAATCTACTTTCTAACTTTTTTAGTGATAGAATCTCGTTTTCTAATCCAATTCTTACTACAAAAAAAGAGAGTTAAATGATTAAAACCGGTAAAAAATTAGATTCTTATTTGTCATTTTAGGCGTGCATGCATAGGTCATAGAATAAGATTTTTTTTCTTACAGGAATAGTGGTACTATAACAACTGATTATATTAAAAAAGTCATTTTAGTTTTTTTTTTTTCACTATTGACTTAGCACCTGTGGTATGAGAAATTATTTGTTTTTACCAAATTTTTTTATTCTTCTTACAAAGATTCTGTAAAATAAATTTAAAATAAAATTAATATTCAACAACAGCTGATAATCTTGATCTATGAATATTAGTATGAACAACTACATGAGTTAAATTGCAATCAAATACAACTATACTTTTTACTCTTCATTAATATTAGTCCTCAGAGAGAAAATTCATAATATCTAAAAGAACAAAACAATGGTTTAATCATTAGAATTCTCTTTTTAAATAGTAAAATATTACTATAATTATTAAAATTAAAATTGCAAAGTTTTGACGACAAATAATCACAGACTAGAAAACCAAAAATAAACCATGAAATGACACATAGAAAGACAAGCAGCGTTAGAAAAAAGGGTACGAACTTTGTACTCTTTGTTTTGATCACTAACCTCTGCACATATAAATTCAAGTACAACCATAATCAATAAATATATAGCATAGTTTATTTGATTTTTATAGTGTTACATGCTCCTTGCTTTTTGTTTATATATAGCTAGCACACTGGGTTTTTTCCCCTTCGAATGCCACCGCGCTCTACATAATTCATTCGAACATTTTTATGTTAATCTCAAAATAATCAAACAAATTAACGAAAAAATTGAGACACTTTGAAATTTCACAAACATTATGCACAAAATAAAATTATGTCAAATATAATACAAAATAATTTACTGTTGAATTTCTACTTTGCTATACTCCCATTGTTGAGCGAATACAGAAAATTTTTGACAACCTTGGCATTAAAACGCATAGTATACTGCAAAGCGAAGCAAAACAAAGCAATACATGAACCCATAATTAAAGACAAATTAGCAGCAATGTGTTCATACAAAGAACTGCACCAAATATAAATAAGAACATAATAATTATCAGAAGTGAACTATTGAATAGCAAAACAGAACATTTATAATATAAAAATAGAAACAAATCCATAATCATGGATTCACTTTTTTTCTTTTTTTGGAAGAATTGAAGCAAATTTAAGATGGATAGCCAAGAATACTGTTAGTATTATCTTCTAGTGTTATCAAGCTTTAGTGATAATCCTTTTATATTAGCTTCAAGAAAGAAATGTTTTTCCTGAATTTCTTCCATAGTTGCAATATCTCTAATTTCCTGAATTTTGCAAGGTGAATGAGAATGAAACCTAGATAGATATAAATTTATTACCAAAAGCCAAAGCACAAAGGTATCATCGATTATTCAAATAATGAGAAGGGAAAGGAGTTTCAAAACCTGTTGGATCGCTCCAAGAGATTTTCATTTAAAAACTAGAGGCAATGGAAAAAAAATTAAAAGGATTGAGGCGAGTTTAGGACTCGAAGTGGAATGATGGATTATTGATGAACTTAAAATGATTTCTAAAAATTACTGATTTTTTTTATACTGAGATTATTGAGACGCTATGCACCTGACAGGGACGGCGGTTAATCCCGCCTGTCGAGGTCACAGCGGCGGCGTAAGGGCTGTAGTTAGTCCCGCTTGCGTTGAGATGTGAGGTTCATGGCAAGAGTATTCTACTCGCATCCCTTCAAAATCACTAGAGTGTGCAGGCACTATATCCTAGACCGTATTCTGGGCATGATATCTCGGGGGTTCCCATTATGAGACCGAAGGGCGACATCTTCATGGAGATGTATCGGGTTGGCAGTTGAACCGACAAAGTGATATCACAGCCAAATAGGACAGGCATTCATCATATGCATTTTCTATCTGTTTGCTTGCTTTGCCGACTTGAATTGCTTGCCTAATTGTATCACGTGATTAATTGCTTCCTGAATTTCTTGATATATATGCTATACTTGTGCTTTACTTGCATTGTTATTACTTGTATTTTCTACTGGGATTGAGGAGGTTCGGTAGGCGGTGGCGATGGGATCGCATGACGGTTATGCTGGCGAAGGCTGTGAGACAGCGGTAAAATGATAGTTAGAAATCCCTTAAGTTAGTTTACCCCTTTTTATAAAAGTTTTAAAGTTATGGTATTAATTTTAGTATGCTTTAAGTTGAATCTTATGATTGATATGAAGCTCTAGGATTGTCTTTGGTGTCCCGGGGTCTTATATCTTACATTATTGGACACTGTTACCATACTGAAAACCTCTGATTCTCATTCCATACTTTGTTGTTTTTCAGATGCAGGTCGTAACCCACCTCGGTGAGTTACGTGATGGTGACAAAGCGGAGGACTTTTATCCCATTTTGGACTCTTTTGATTACTTTTGTTTAGAATTCTCTCACTTTTGTATTCATGCTTTGCCTTAGAGGCTTACTTTGAGAAAAATATTCCGTATATGATATTTTAACTTTCAAAACTCTGTATGTTTATATATACTAGCCGGCCTAAATTTTGCGGGCTGCGACTAGTTCTTTATGACTATTATACTTTTATATCTATATATGTTCTATTCTCTTGTATCTATACCTTGTATTTTATGTTTTTAGCTTCGTGTGAACGTTTGCGCTTTGTAATTCAGTATTTGAGCTTATTTTTTTTATTGGAATTCTAGAATTATTATTCTTTCCCTTATATATTTATGTATAAGTCTTAGAATTATCGTAACTTTTGATTAACTTTTACTTTACAGTTAGAAATAAGGCTTAAGATAATTAAAGTGTTACACACTATCTCTCCTCCAACTGATGCAGAGACCTTCCACCGCCGCCATTTCAACATCTCTCGCCTCTTGTCGTAGCTTGCCATCCCTTAGAATTTGCCTATCATGGTCCTCTTTAGCTTGTAGTATGTTGCATGGCCATGATGGCATTGGGATTTTCAAAATTCCATGAATTGGAACTGTGAATACTACCTTAGTTTAGCTTACATGTACCCGTTGCATACTTAATTAAACATATCAGAAACACGGGAAAACGGTACAAAAAAGATAAAAAAAAATTGAAAGAATAAAAAACAATAAATAAAAGTGGAGTGCTAGGGGCCAGCACTTTTGTTAAATTCTGGCCAGCACTTAACCATCAAAAGAAAATTGAATGAATGATTCTACACCATTAGATACAATCTCACACCATTAAAAATATCATTGATGGCTAAAAACCCCAAAATCTGTTGATCCTAGACTTTCTTTAAATTTAAAATGCATGAAATAAGATCTGAACCCATGTGTTGGAGTATAAAATGCCTTCCTCTAACCATTGAACTAGAAGGTATATTATTAAAAGATTTACACATTATATTATATATATTTTAAGTTTTAAAAATTTAGGGGAGCATGGCCCATACAGGTCCCTGAATCTGCCTCTGGTCATACACACGTCACTTTGAGATAATGTCACATACAAACCACATCCCATAGTGATTTTGCCAAACAGTACCACAAAATCTTTCATACAAAAATACTATAAACACTAAAAATCAGTTAATTAAATTAGTTAATATATATTTATATAT
>NC_029788.2:18616939-18617346 GCF_000816755.2 Arachis ipaensis
AAAGGCCGGATATCTATTTTACAGACTGACGATCCAACGAACATTCAATCCGAGCGTAAAGGTGACCTGCGCGTCGTTTCATACCTCGTTGAAGACCTAGATAACTGACAAAAATTTTTAGGCAGATGGGTTCAGGACAAAGGGCCCATTCGAAGTGTAGAATATAAATAGGGAGAGATCTATCCCTCTCCAAAGATACGTCACTTTTATACTAATTAGCCGACACATCATATGGACACTTACTTTAGCATCAGAATATCTTTGTAGGTGACCTCATACATCGATCTACCGACGATTTGAGCAATGCCTCCTCTTGTGGAGCTCACACCCAGGCCCAAATTCTCCTCTTTTCAACCCGTTGCTCACGATCCATCCTTCATTTGATCTACCTTTTCAACTAACAACTT
>NC_029788.2:18617800-18618792 GCF_000816755.2 Arachis ipaensis
GGAATATAACAATATTAAGTATGTGAGTTTGATGGTATCTGTCATGATTGTTGATTCATATGGGTAAACAAATTCGAATACATAGTCAAAATAAAGGCTTGTGATTTTGAAATATACGAAGGGCTTTAATTTATTCCCTTTTTTTTTTCTTTTTTTGGATGTTCAAATTATATTTTTTTTATTAAAGCAACTAGCTAGATAGAAAAAGTTTACTATCCTAAAATGATAAATACTACTATTTTTATAAGTGACCATTTGAAATCCTAAATCTGTAAAATTTCATTTGTCTATATGAATCAATGTTCAAACTATATGATAAATAATTAAATTCTCAATTTATTGATAACATTGCTGTTTTGTTAAGTTAATTTCTTTTTAAAAATATAAATTATGGAATTAAATTAGTTATCAAAAAAGTAAGTACATTGATTTCTTAACCAAATATCCCAATGAGGTAAATTCTTGACAATAGAAAAAAAATATCGTCAAAATAAAAGAAACTATCAGTAAAATTCATAATTTAATAACTAAATGGTAATCAAATTGGAGACATGCTAATTCTATACTAATAAACTAAGTGCAAATGGCACCCAACAACCTTGGAGCAGCTCATTGTTGTGTACGGCTCCTAAATTCCAATTCAATCCGCAACCAACATCTAAAATTGTCTTAAAAAAATTAGCTCGCTATCGTATAGGATGACGATGTAAAGATTAAGCATTCAAAGAACGAAACTAGAAAACAAAGTTAATTAATTGCATATTAGCTTGTAATTAATTAGTTAACCCCGGAACAAAATAAAAGATTAATCATCACTTTACTTTACTTTAGCTTTATTTATTGGGTTCTGTTAATAAATAATGTAACACGGCCAGAGACGATTAAGCAATAAAATTTAAAAGTTTTATGTTAATTAAAAAATTGAAGACAATTAAATCATTTTCAATATATAGTAAATATTTTTTTTTCTTTTCTAGAATTTTAGCTAATAA
>NC_029788.2:18618898-18622488 GCF_000816755.2 Arachis ipaensis
TTATATATTCTTTCTATTTTATTTTATTTTATTTTTCGCTATTTCTTTTCAGAGAGGTTGAGTTTGATTCAATCCATCATCAAAGCAAAGTGCACTAATATAAGTTATAACCCTCACACTGAAAACTCCTAATCATTCCTTAAACCATGTTAGTGTAACCTCATTGGTAGTTCAATTTTGGTGGGCATTGGCTCGTTAACTTTAGCAGCCATGATCAAACTTTGTGTCTTGGAGAGTCGAAAGGGCTATTTTTATATATTATTCATTTTTATTTTTTCATTTCAACTGTGCCTAAAAGCTATCTCTGATCATCAGTATCAGTCAACAGTAGTTGTATACCAATGAAATGCAAAGATTTCTTGCATTGGGTTGTGGACTTTGCCTAATTTTATGTTTGTTAATTTATTTATTTTTGCAAAGTAAAGTAAAATATTAAAATGACTTTATGTGCAACTCGAATGGATATTGAGCTGTAGCATTAGTAGACCACTATTATTTATTTATTATATTATTGTAAGAGAAATTCTTGTATGGTAGTCCTAGAATATCAAATTGGTTGCACTTACCATTATTATTTTATAAAATGACATTTAAATTTTATGTGTTTATATCGGGGACCAAACTAAATAACTAACTGTCAAATGTCATATTATATAATAAGTGCTTAATTAGAGTATTAATTAACCAGTACTATACGACTACACAAGAATTTGTTATTATTATTTTTCATTTTATAATAATTATTAATTTTGGGATATATTAGTGTTATACATTTAGATATTTATTTATTTAGACAATGGTTTGCATTATGTTGTGGTCTGATAAGTACTCTAAGACACAAAATATAAAAATATTGAGATACGAACGTTTTTTTTTAATGGGTCTTTATTTTTATTGTCTTTAGTCTTGTTGTAGTATATATACTATTACTAGTATACAAAAAGTTGAATAAATTATCTCGAAACAAAATATTATATATACTGATGTATATATTAAAAGAATAACTAGTAATTATTTTATCTATTAATGAATCCATATATATTTTTATTTATTAAATATGTATAGCAATAACAAATATGAGATTAATTAAAATGATGAACACCTTCGATTCAAATTTTTTAAAAAGCAAAATATATTTTTTATGGACTATATATGATAAAAAAATATTTTCAAAAACTAAATTATGTACTAAATTAAGCCTTTCACATATCCTTATGATATATAATAGATAGATCTAGATTTATTTATTTTTTAAAATGATTTTGTGTCCCTTACTTTTTCAATGTTTTGCTCTCAATGACTTAAATATAGAATTTTATCCAAATTAACCATCATTTTAAAACTAGAAACATTATTCAAAAGCCGACCAGTTTGGTATCAAAAATTCACATGTGACATGTCATGTAGAACAAGAATAAGACACAATCACTCTCAACTTTAATAAACTTTCATGTGTCATATTAAACTGCTTACACATGTATGCACTTAATCTTATATATAATGGGATTCGATCTCACCTCGATTCTCATTCTATTATATACTCAAAAAATTAAACCTTCATCAAAAGAGAAGAGTGTCTTATTGAATTATTCTTTGAAATTATTAGAAAGAAAAATGGTTGATAACATTGGAGGTAGTGGTTCTTCTAATAATGAAGGCATCATCAAGGAGCAAGATCGGTTGCTGCCAATAGCCAATGTTGGTAGGATCATGAAGCAGATTCTTCCTCAGAATGCGAAAATCTCGAAGGAGGCGAAGGAGACGATGCAGGAGTGCGTGTCGGAGTACATTAGCTTCGTGACGAGCGAGGCGTCGGAGAAATGCCGGAAGGAGAGGAGGAAGACTGTTAATGGTGATGACATTTGTTGGGCGCTCGCAACGCTCGGTTTTGATGACTATGCCGAAGGGATGAGAAGGTATTTACATAGGTATAGAGAGTTAGAGGTTGATAATAATAATAATAATAATAATAATAATAATAATCAAGAGAGAGGGAAATAATATATAACGTATAAAAGAAATTGAAGATTATGAACCATATTATTTTAAATTGCACTGGCAAATTGTTTCTGAAAAATAATGTTGAGGGTGAGAGTAGGTAGTAGTTCTTATGATACCATTTCCATCTGAAGGGTCAATGCAAGTTAAGGTTTTCGAGAATGAGATAATGTAATAGTTTTTTTCTTTATTGTTATGATCTACTGGATTTTGATTGACTACAAAACAAGTAGATTACAACTTTTAATTTACTTTTTCTCTCTCCTTTTTTTTTTTCTTTTTTTGGGGTATCCTGTATTCATACTTAGCTTCAAGTCTTTGCATGCTGCTTAATTTGGTTCATCAGTTGAATTTGAGAATTATATCATCTTGGCCATGGTTTAAATTCTTTGTTATATATATATATACACTATTTTCAGTTGGAATTGATCATAGTGTTTGTCTTATCTCCAAGAAAATGAAATAAAATGTGTTATATTCTAGGATTTTTTAAATGAGTGATACTATGTATACAAGTCTTTTTAACCAAATTCAATTAAGTTAGTGTAAAGGTTAGCGAAAAAAATGCGTACATAGGTCACTATTTTTTTTCGCATTTTCTGTAGGACACAATTTTTTGTAACTTATTGATAAAGAACATAAATTTTTAAAGCATAACATAAAAAATTTTGTACATAACACAAATTTATCAATAAAGCATATAAATTTTACTCATAGCACATATATTTTTTGTATATAACACACAAATCTTTATACATAGCACAAATTTTTATTGTGAATGCATTTTGTTAGTTGGGTGAGTCAATGTTCTAAGTATGTACGTAGTCCTTCAAAAATTTCTATGCTGCACATAAAAAATTTATGTGTTATACATCCAAATTCTATGCTCTACTTTCCTGAACATTTATAAGAGAAGAAGTTGAAGACGATGAGGACAATGATAATGATAATGATAATAAGAGAAGATGAGAAGGGAAAAAAAGAATAAATTTAAAAAAAAAAAAGAAGAAGACAGCGGTGGTGACAGCGATAATGACGATGGCGGTGGCGACAGTAATGACGACAACGATATTGAAGAAGGAAGAAGGAACGTAAGAAGAAGAAGAAGCGACGAACATTAAAGAAGAGAGAAGTGGCGCGTGAATAAGTTTTTATTTTTAAATAACTTGGTTAAACTTTGTTATTTAAAAGACTTAGACATCTAGTATTTTTGTTTTTTAAAATAAATAAATTAAAATTTTTTTATTTATTTAAATACGTAATTTAAGAAAATTTATGAGTTTATATTGTATTATTCATTTTGTTTACACAGTAAATGAAAAACATATACAAGTATCTCGCTTTAAATTAGATAAGTCAACTTTTTTAAACTTTATCTTAGATGCAAATGAAATAAGTGTGAAAATTTTACTTGATCATATCTTATTTAATAAAAGAGACACATATATTCTACATTGTAAAAAAGATATGAGTATTTGTAGTTGTAAAAAATTTAATTTCAAAATATAAAAAAATATTTATAATATGATTGGGATCGATTTACAAAACAAAAAAATTAATATAATTTATTATTATTTAGATTAAATTAGATC
>NC_029788.2:18622590-18670055 GCF_000816755.2 Arachis ipaensis
TAATCTCGCTAGTTATAAATTATTTCAATCCACAAATTTTTTGTTTTTTTCTTACATTCCCAACATTATAAATGGCATGCAATAAGCAAAATTTTGACAATATATAATTTAAATTTAAAATTTTTAAATAATAAAATATTTAAAGTTAAGAACTTTTTATGTACTCTTTTAAATACTAAGAGTAAATCCCCAACTTGCTTCCTAACAATTTCACAAATTTTCGTTCTCCTTCATTGATTGGAAAATGACATTGCGACCCCTCTCGATTAACTCCATCAGACATTATGCCTCCTCTATTAATGTCTCTGTCTGGAGATAACGGATCTTGTCTACGTATACTATTAACTCAACACCTATCAAGCAACCATTTAAAGGGACAAATCGCCCCCTAGTGAGTTAGCAGAACACTACTGTTTTGCACATTTCAAAATGATTACTTCTTCTTTTTCCTTTCGTGTTGTTCGTCCCACAACAATCACACCTCCTCACTCCACTCCAACTTCCACTACCTCACTCCCTCACCTCCATCATTATCTAACTTTTGTTGTTGCATCTCACTAACATCTTTTACTGTCACCATAAATTTACCTCCTCCATCATCTACATCATCTTCTTTCATTTTACTTCTCTTACTCCACTTTCATTATGTATGTCTAACTTTACCTTTCATCTCTCATTATCGTCCACCATATCACCATTTCTCAACTTTAACAACAACAAAATCATTAGTTGCAACATCAATTTTTTTCTTTTAAAATATATATCCAAAATTAATAAAAATTAAAAAATATCAGAAACAAGAGGGATGGATGGGAGAGAGAAAAAAAGAAAGAGAGGAGACGACGAAAACTAAGTGGAGTGAGATATGGAACTAATAGATAAATTGCATTGTTGTACCAGGGATAAGTGAGACCATGAGAATGGGCCGGGGACAAAGTTGAGAAATAGAAACAGAAGTGGCCATGGTGAAGTTGGAGGAGTGAACTACCAACCCGGCCCCTGTCCATTTCGCAGAATGACAAAGCAAACCCTGACGGATAAAGCAATTCACTTCAGTACCTGTCCCAAACTTTTGTGACACAAGACGGTCCCTGTGGGTGAATCTCTGGTAACTATGAATGGAAAACGCTAAGCTATCACGGTGAGCACGTGTTAGCTTGCTGATGTGGATGAATGCTGCAGACGTAGACACCTCAAATGGTCAGGGGGTTAGTTGTCCCCATTCACGTAAACCAAAACGACCTCCCTCTTTCATCTTCACTCAACTGCTATGCCGGAATCGAGGAACTGCCACCACGGCCCACCTCCGCCATCCCCAACGCCCACACTCGGAGCTACTAGCAGTGGAGTAAGCAAGACTTCTTTCCGGAGCCCTCATTCTAGAGCTTCACCACCTACCGAGCCGCCCTTGCCTCCGCGTGCCCCCGTCTAAGGGATTGCCTCCTCAGCCGCTCCTCTGACAACAATGAGCTCAACGTCCTCCCTCACGCTAGCGAGAATCCAATGCGCCGCTGCCTCATTGCCTGGGACCTTACTTGGCTCGCTTTCGGCTCCATCGTCGCCTCCAGAATCTTCGTAGTCACCGGCCAGGAAGCCCGCACCGACGCTGGTCCTGCCATCGTTCTCGCCTACGCCATCTCTGGCTTCTCCGCCATTTGCTACATCCGGATCCGGGTGAATTCCTTCCAAGGAGGGTTCAACATGATGGATCCAATTGTTGTTGTCATTTTTTTATCGCCAACAGTGTTGCAATGAGCAGCACTAGGAATACCTCAATCCTAAATTGGCTCAGCTCCATTACCACTACGCTTGTTATTGTGTTCATCATCGTAGTTAGATTAGTTCATGGTAAAGCATCAAAGCTGACGCCATTCTTCCCTATGGGGATGAAGGGAGTGTTCAATGCTGATGCGGTTGTGTATTAGTCTTATACAGGTTTTGTCATGGTGGCAACTATCACTACAACAAGAACGAAGAACATCGGCGATAAATTGGGGGCCGTTCCCTTGTCGCCGCAAAGCAAGGCTGCGGAAGAAGGATCTCTTCGTGTGCCGCAACATCAGCGGCGATTGCTTAGTGAAACGCCGCTAGATGAGGATCTAATAACTCAATTTCTATTTTACCCATTTTTAATTTATCTTATATCATCTAATTGATTCCTCCCCAAATTTTGTAGAACCCCACGAACAGTCCTTGGAAGCGCACGAACACTGCCGTCACTGCTCCACTGCGCCACTACTGCCAATCCATCATCCTCTGGCCGCCGTCGAGCCTTTGCCTCATCCACAGTTCCTGAAACCCATACTCTCTTGTCTAGGGTGTGCAAAATCTCTAAGATCTTCTCCACCTTGCGCCTCTGTTTGGGTTGTGAAGTCGCACAGCTCCCATACACGCTTCTCCCAACGGCGTCGAAGTCTCCCATCACCTAGGTCGTGCACGAAACTGTTACACCATCCTCCACCGTTCGCCATTCTGAGCTATCGCGGCCTCTCCCTGTCACTGGTTAGTTCTGACACTTTGAGCTTTCCTTCGTGTTTTCACTCTTGGTTCGGAATTTTGAACAAGAATTTGTCCATATCTTCTATTAATTAGGGTTATTGCTACTGTTTAGGGTTAGGAATTTGATTCATGTGACTTGGTCCCATATGAGCAAGCTCAGCTGGCTAATCATTATTCTGCTTTTGTCATAACTTTAACTACTAGAACACGTGAGAGTTGATTGGCTAGATAG
Organism: Arachis ipaensis; assembly: GCF_000816755.2. Lineage (NCBI taxonomy): Eukaryota > Viridiplantae > Streptophyta > Magnoliopsida > Fabales > Fabaceae > Arachis > Arachis ipaensis. The sequence continues at coordinate 18,625,322 of NC_029788.2, forward strand.
CTAATTGAGTTAGATTAATTAGCAGATTGTAATTCTATCTTTTAAGAGATAATGCTAATTAGAGTATACATACATCTGTGTTTGATCAACAAGAATGAATTGCTATATTATTTTGTTTCTCTTAAGTAATGAGACTAGATTGTAGCGAATTAATCTCGTCTATCTCTCCCCTTGAGTCACTCTCTTATTCTGTAAATAGCTCGAGTACTTTTCACATAGTGTGATGAGTGTGGAGTTGAGAAACAAGGTTGACTGGTTCAAGTGATCTAAAGAGCAAGTTGATCTCATTCAATTGAATTAATTTTTAAAGATCTTGTGATTCTCAATTGACTGTTCATTTTTTTTCTCCCATTTTTCTTATGATTGATCATCCATTTTTCCCTTCTCTCTTAAACCGGCCTTAGTTAGTAGAATTTGAAGGGAAATCATGTGAGTTAAAATGAATCAAGTAAGCTTTAGTACAAGTTAAAGGAAAACTCCATTATCCTTTAAACCCATACTGAACCCGCTCCGCATGCATGTTCCTTTTAAAGTGAAGATTCTTAGACTAATCTAGTTACAAGGTTTTGGACGAATCCTAATAAATAGAGGCCAAATGGTTGTCATCATTTTCTCTTTTTTGGTCTCTTCTACACGTGATCTCTACTTTTAAGTTTACCAGTTAACCCTTTAAATTAATTTTCCTTTTCAAATGAGTCATGAACATTAAACAAGCCTTAAACATTTCTGGCTGCCCCTAACAATACCATAATTCACTAGGCTAAAATCTCTCGAGATGATCACCTAACCAAGGTTTCGATTCATTTCTTCCAACTAAAGAAAACTTGTGTTGAGAGTGTTACTTGTTTTATACATAGGTAAGATAATCTAATTAAACTAGACCAGATTAATAGGACTACAAAGTAAGAATAATGCACACTATGGATTAAAAGATACATGCATTTGGTTTTTGGACATTATAAAAGAAAAATGCTGATCTCCACTATGCTCTTTGTATGCTACTAGCATCTATGTTCTGCTTCTAAGTTTTGAAATTTAAAGTCACTATACAGTTACACTCTATAAAGAGTTTTGGGAACTGAAATCTTGTTGTTTTAATGTAGATTGATTTGAAACTGAAAGTGTGTAGAGGCTCTTCAACAAACCTGGTTCTGGTGCAGGAAGCGACTTCGTTTGGTGTCGATTGCTAAGTACTGCGCAAGAAAATTGCCAAAGGTTGTTTTTGTTTTCACTGTTGATAAGAATTGCAAAATTACTTGCAGCAGAGAAGCTTCTAGAGCACACTCCAAACAAGGTTATTTTTTTTTCAACTTTCTTATTTGTTATGAATATGATGATTTTGATTTATTATTATTGTTCTATTCCTCTTTAGCCTTTGCGAGTAGTAGAATTGATTATTCTGTAGTAAGAAAAAGGAAAATAATAAGAAGGAATTGAGACTGATATAAACTATAATACTATTAAAGTGTTATAAGCAATATACAACATTGGCAACTGCTCAACACTACAACTTGGCCTTACTATTAGTTTTATCAAACTGTTATAATCAATATTCCGGTAGTTTTGGGTATTGTTGGATAATTGATACTATACTATATTGGGGATTATTGGGTTGGTGACCTGGATTTTAGATTCGTTATCAGCACAAGTTTAGAAAAATATACATTACTTGATGGGGACGTTAAATGGGAAGGGTATGAGTTAAAAAGACTGAAATTCTAATAATATTTTAAGGATAAAGGATGAAGGGTATATAGAGAATACATATCTAATCAAGCCAATTTTTACAAGAACTAGCACTTTGTTATTGACTCTTTCAAGTGATAATTATTTTTCATATGCTGTGTTGCTGGTCTGTTAATTGTGCTTTACACTTTGGTATTTTTTTAAACAATTTTGCTAGAAAAGGTTAACATTTTATTTTAGTAAAATTTATATCTGATAACTTTGATCCATCCAAATGCCTTTGATGGAACAATTTTAAATCTGCTTGCTTAGTTGAATTTCTTTGAAACTTGTACATGTCATTGTATAATTTTAATTTCTCCTTGCTATTTAGTTCCTGAGATGGCTGAATTATCAGAGTATTTGGTTTATTGTGTCCAGTTCATTGAATTTATGAAAGGTCATTGATTACACTTTCTATATATTGTGAACCTAGTTCTATTCCATGTTTTACAACATTCATGCATGTTATTATCTGATTGATGAATGAAATGTTAAAATCAAGAGAAGTTTCTAAGTTCTAACAAACATATAGACACGTGACCCTTTATCCTATTTTTTATTTGTCCGATTGGTAACTGTTATGTTCAACAAAATGGTATAGAATATAGAAGTTGCATTTGTATTATCCGCTATGTAAAATTAGAAAATAGTACTTAATTAATTTGTGCAGCTAGCTAGCTTAGCTGGATTATGTATTAATTATTGGTAGAGAAATTGTTGTACAGAAGAGAGGAAAGTTGATATTTTTACAAGCTAAGTATGAATAATAATGGAGTTATTATAAACTTTGCATATTTAATTTAATTCAACATTTATTTAATTGATTTCAATTTCTTTGCATGACGAAAGTTTTCTCTTTCTTTTTCTTTTTTGGTTAATACAATTTCTTGCTTCATTGCAAATGAAGCCAAAATTTCCACCGAACTCAATTATATGCTTCATTGTTATTACTTTAATTATTATTGTTAAAGCATCTTCCTTCCATGACTCAAATCCGAATAAGGGTAACCTAATAATTCAATGTACTAAGTCCATTTGTAACAAGGTCTAGTTTCATGCATTCATAGCCATGTCATTTTTTCTATTATTTCTCAAAATGTAGATTTTAAAGTTTAAATTTTCTTGTTCGTCTTTCTTTTTTTTTTCTAAGTAAAAAAAATATTACACTCATAGTCCTGCCTTTTCTATTCCTATTTTTTATGTTTTTTTTCATTGGACCAATTATTTGCACTTACACGGTAGATGATAGGATAGGGAAACTATAATACGACTTTCTTAGAAGTATATCTAAAATAAAATATCTACAATTTCAAGATTCTATTCCCTATCTGTTATAATTGTTTAGTTACATTTTTTTGATTTAATTGTTTTCTAAATCTAACTTTTAATCATGTTTTCTTTTTCGTTTTTTAAGATATTTTGAAGATTCTATTCTATTCTATTTTGATTGTTTAGTTATATTTCTTATTTTAACTATTTTTTAATTCTAACATTTATTCCTGTTTTCTTTCTCATTTTTTAAGGAAGCTTTTCTTTATCTTTTCATTTTTTGGACTTGGAACCAGAAATTCTTTCTACCAGTATTTTTTTAGAAAGCACAGAATTTTGCAATGAATAAGCCTCCTCCCCAATACCTTTCGTGTGCTATTTGTTATCCTGGATGCAAGAAACCTTCTTTCTGTTTGCGGTTTGAGTTATTCTATCGCTCCCTACATGGTTTTGCTTGTACTAAATTGTTTAGTTTAAGTCATATATTAGTCTTCCATTTCATAATTGTGATAAACTGTTATTGGTTCTTCTGACACAGCCATTTTGTCTTAGTTTTTTTAATTCATGTCCTTATTTACTGTTTATTCATTTGTTTGTGCTATTTCATTAAAGCCGATATTGATAAGGGCTGGATTATAAAGCCATGAGGTAGTGCAGAATATAGGGATGGTGTAAATAAATTCCTTGACTTCGCATTTGTCAATGCATCATCCGATAGGATGATACATTGTCCATGTCCTTTGTGTGGGTTCCGATTTTTCCAACTAGAGAGGATGCGTATGATCATCTTCTGATGAAACCCTTTCCCTCTAACTATACTTTTTGGTTATATCATGGTGAGAAAATCGTAGATGAGAGCTCTAGCGGCAGAGAAGAATTAGAACCCACTAAGAACTCAGGAGATCAAATGCGTGACATGGTCCACGAGGCATTCAACTTCTCGGGAATGCAGGGGGATGATGAAGACTCGATGGATGAACATGTCGGAGACGGTGCGAAGGGGTTGCCGTACTTATCCGATGAACCTAGCCACGAGGCTCGTTCCTTACATGACTTGCTTGAGAATGGCGAGCAGGAACTATATTCGGGATGCTTAGGATTCTCGAAGCTGTCTTTCTTGGTGAGACTGTACCATATAAAGTGCATGTGCAGAGTGAGCGACAAGGCTTTTGGTTTGATTCTAGAGCTATTTGGGGACGCCTTTGAGTATGCAAAGATTCCGAAGATCTTGAACGATGCCAAGAGGATCATAAGGAAGCTTGGTATTGAGTACAAGAAGATAGATGCATGTCTAAATGACTGCATGCTATACTAGGGCTCCGACCAAGACCTGTCTAGATGCAAACGGTGTGGAGCATCCAGGTGGAAGCAAAAGACCCAGAAAAATTCTTTAGTAAGGATCAACGTCATCGTCAAGAAGAATGGGAAACCTCAGGCAGCGAAGATTCTCCGCTACTTTCCTCTGATTCCACGGTTGTAGCAATTATTCATGTCCAACAAGACAGCCGTGGATATGTTGTAGCACAAGAGAGGAACCAAATCTGATGGTTCTTTGAGGCATCCCAGGGACGGTGAGGCCTGGAAAGCATTTGACAGGAGATATACTGACTTTTCTGGCAATCCGCGCAGTGTTCGCTTAGCCCTGGCCAGTGATTCTTATTCCGTACAACTTACCCCCATGAATTTGCATGAAACAAACCAACTTTATTCTCTCCATGATTATTCCCGGTCTTAAAATACCTGGCAATGACATAGATGTCTACCTACAGCCCCTAATCGATGAGTCGAAGCAGTTGTGGGCTGGTGTTGATACGTACGATGCCAGTGAGAAGAAAACATTTAAGATGCATTGCTACGTTGATGTGGACTATCAGCGATTTTCCTGGATTGGGCAATTTATCTGGCTGAAATATGTACGGCGGGAGAGCTTGCCCCACGTGCAATTTGGACGCCAAGACTAGGTGACTCACCTTCAGTCAGAAATGATGTTTCATAGGTCATCATCGCTTCTTGAATCATGATCACAGATATAGACAGGACCGGGGTAGATTTGATGGAAAGGTAGATGATAGATCTCCACCTGTCAAATTGACTGCCAGGGATATCTTGAGACAGTTGGAGGGTGTGCCAGTCTCACATGGCAAGGTGCAAGCAGTGGGCGGTAAAAGAAGGCGCGGACAGCAGATCGTGGTTCAAGACAAGTCTCTCTGAAAAAAGAGGAGTATATTCTTTGATCTTCCATACTGGAAGAACAACGAATTACGTCACAACCTTGACGTGATGCACATAGAGAAGAATGTGTGCAACAACATTGTCTTTACCATGTTGAACGAGAGTGGTAAATCCAAAGACCACCTAAAAGCTCCAAAAGATCTCCAGTTGATGGGAATCAGGCATGATATGTGGCCACTTGAAAGTGAAAAGTATCCCTCTGCAGTCTTTACCATGTCAAATCCACAGAAGGATGTCTTTCTTAGGACTATCAAGAATGTGGTCTTTCCAGACGGGTACTCTAGCAACGTCTCTCGTTGTCTTGATTTAAAACAGCGCAAGTTATCGGACTTGAAGAGTCATGACTGCCATATTCTAATGGAACATCTCTTGCCAATTGTGTCAAGACACGTATTGCCCACCCCAGTGTCCGCCGTCTTGGCTGAGTTATCAGCCTTTTTCCAACTAATATGCAGTAAATCCATAGATCCTTAGCAACTTCCTCTCCTTCAGGATCGTGTGGTCCATACTCTATGCCACATGGAGATGATATTTCCACCTTCTTTCTTCACAGTCATGGTTCATCTAACGGTGCATTTGGTCAAGGAGGCATGCCTCGATGGCCCAGTGTATTACCGGTGGATGTACCCAATTGAGAGGTAAAAATCTACTTAAGCTTTCTCGACCTATTTTATTAGGATAGCTATCATCTAGTACTTTATATGTTATGTTCTCGAAGGTACCTATGTCGTCTCAAGTAGTACGTGCATAATAGGGCACAACCGGAGGGATCGATTACAGAGGGCTACTTATCCGAAGAGATTCTCACATTCTGTTCAAGATACCTAGATAATGTCGAGACTAGGATCAACCGACGGCCGACCGATGCTCTGCCGAGCGAGATTGCCAGCATATTCCCAGAAGTTGGAAAGGCGGTCAGAGCTGCTTCATTTTTTACTCTAACAGCAACCAAAATCTTTCAAGCACATCATCATGTACTGGTCAATTGCATTGCTGTAGAGAAATTCTTGGAGTAAGTATCGAGACTGAGTTCTAAAATTATACAGTGAGCCAATATGGTATTGATAGTATTGAATATGAACAAACTTTTTGTATGCATAATGAGTACAGAGCCATCACAAAGAGAAAACTGCGAAATAAAACAAGGTCCCAGTCTCACATAGATAGTATTGTGCACAGAGAATTTCTCAACTGGTTTAGGCATGAGGTAATCCTTAATATCACAGGATCCCACTACCCTTGATGCTTTCTTGCCTTTAATGGTTCAATGCCAGTCCCATTTGGAAGCACCAGTCATTCAAATGAATTGCAGTGGCTTGCCTGTGGGCCCCTTGCTCAGGCCAGATGCTTTCAGGCTTACAACGTCAATGGATTTAAATTTAGAATCATGTCGAGGGAGGAAGGGATGAAAACACAGAATAGCGGGATTTATGTCACTTCGGATACTAGAAGTTACGCAAGCAAATGGGATGTCAATGTTGCCATTGGCGGTGTCTCGTATTACAGGCGATTAGTAGACATCATCGAGCTAAATTACAGTGGTCAATTCACTGTAGTATTGTTCAAGTGTCTTTGGGCAGACACCATGATGGGATAAAAATCGTCGGTAAAGAATTTCACAAAATAATCGCGTTGCAAGTATGGATCTAAACCGACAATTAAATCTCAATCAAATTTAATTTGTTTGTCACTTAAGCAAACCCAATAAAATTAACTGAAGTATTAAACCTTGGGTCATCTCTCAAGGAATTGCAGGGAGGTATACTTATAATTGGTTATGAGATTGTATCTTTTTGGGTTTTTGAAATAAGGAACATGAAAAGTAAATGACAAGAAAGTAAATGGAAATACAAATGATAAAAGCTCTTGGTAAGGTATGTATTCCGAGGGTTACCTGAAACTGGAGGTCGATCTCTGTTTGAGATCTTCTGGGCTGGTCGGTGCTGATGTGTCCGGCTGGTGGGAGTCGGCCAGAGCTGTTGTGTCCGACTTGTTGGACTGACTTCACTATTGATCCTTCGCCACCGGAGGGTGGGGGGGTACCTGCAAGGGACTCCGATGCTTAAGTTAGCAAGGGTATTAAGCAGGTTTTTAGTAGAATCAGAGTATGAGTTATACCTGGGTGCTCTAGTGTATTTATAGTAGTGTGGAGTGACCTTTTTAGATAAGATAAGTTAGTTATCTTATCTTATCTTATCTTATCTTTGGGTGAGGTCAGCTTATCTTCAACGGAACCGCCCTTCTCTCTGTAGGCTTGGGCTACCTTTGGATTGGGATGTGTTCCTTCGTTTTGGGCCCCTTGCTGGGCTTTCCAGTCAATTTGGGCCGACCTCTTTTAGGAAGAGATTGGATAGCCTGACCTAAAGAGGTCGGTCGCTTTGTCGCTAATCATCCCGGGTCGGATAGCTCGACCCAGGGTATGAACAGTGCCCCTGCTCGAGCTCGGTCTTTCTTTTGGAGGTCGAGTCTTGGTTTTAGGACTTCGATCCTTCTCGGGTGAAGCCGAACTCGAGAATTTTGTCGACTTCTTTTGTAGGTTCTTTTTGAATGTAGAACGTTTTTCTCTAAAAGCGCGCACTTTTGTATTAGCGCTTTGTTCTAGGGAACGTGCGAGGGTTTAATACCTTCATTAATTGGTATTAATTGCCCCATTTCCCTTGGCTTTATTTTGAATTTTGCTTCCTCAGAAAAACGGTTTCTCTTCTTCCTTTTTCTTTGTAACTCCTTCGTTCTCTCGCTCTCTGTCTCTGTCTTTTTCTTGCGTTGCAGTATCTTCCAGCGATCCGGCAATTCCTTCCTTTCCGGAGTTTCTCATTTCTCCAGGTTAGTTCTATTTTTGCGATTACTTTTCTCTTTCGTTGCTTTGGCTTTGGTTTTGTGGTGAAGTTTTGATTTTGCTTGGAGAAAGTTTGGATCTTTCTGTTTTTGTTGCGCCTAATTGCTGTTGTAATGTGTGTTCTGGGAGTTTCTTCGTCTTTCGTATGAACCTTTTCGCTTTTCTTGTTGCTTGATGCTTTTAGGACTTTTGCATGTTATCACCGTTTCTGCTTGCGCTTTCGATGATGGTTTTTGCTTGATTCTGAAAAAGGTTGTGTCTTTGATGATTTTCTGCTTGGCATTTTTGATGTTGACAATGCTTTTTGCTGGTAGACTGTAGAAAGATAGTGGCTCCAATGGACTTTTGTGTTTTTACTTCCCTTTTTCGAAACCGATGATTACTTGGAATCTTCTTTCTTTGTAAGCTGTAGATTTTTCCTGAAACCTTGCTTTGTTATTGCCTCCAAAGGATGCCCCAGGACTTTGGTTTGAGTTTTGGGGTTTTCCTTTTCTGTTTGTTCGTCTGTATCATATTAGTCGAGTTGTTTTGCCCCTCGCCCGAGATGTTTTTTAGTAATCCAATCTTCTTTTCTTATTGTAGGATTAGTTGGCCTCATGTCTTCTCGCAATAACATTGTAGAGATGTCTTCCCAGGTCTCTGAGGGCATGGCTGATTGGGTGGATTCAATGGTTCTTATGTGTGTCTCTTTGGTTGATTATGAGTTTTGTCAGCAGCTTAGGCAGTTTCATAGGGTCTGTAGTAGTGTTGGCGATGAAAAGAATTATGAACTTGTACCTCCTTTCTCTGAAGAGAGAGTTTGTTTCTCTACTCGGATTGTTAGAGATCCCCCTTTTTTCTATGCTAATGACTTCTTCTTTGGTCAGATGAGTATCACCCTTCCTTTTACTGATTTTGAGACCAACCTGTTATGGTCCTGTAATGTTGCTCCTTCTCAACTTCACCCTAATTCCTGGGGTTTCATAAAAATTTTCAATTGTTGTGTAATGTATTCGGTATTCCTGCCTCGCAATCTCTCTTTTTCTATCTATTTGTTTTGACGAAGCCTGGGGTAAGTAAAAAAGAAGGCATCTTGGGTCTCCTTTCGAGCTTCCCAGGGAAAGAAGGTCTTCTCCATGTTTGACGAATCGTTCCGTGACTTTAAAAATTACTTTTTCAAGGTCCGAGCTATTGAAGGAGCTCGGCCCTTTTTTCTGGATGAAAATGATGAGCCCGCCTTTCCCTTGGAATGGAAAAAAGATGTGAGAGTATCTAGATACACGTGGAAAATGTTGGATGAAGCTGAGCAAGCTTTTATGACCGTCTTGGAAGAACACTGGGGTCAACCTCCCCATCTTGATACAAAGAAATTTTTAACCAATCCCTCTCTTCTCCAAACTGAGCTGGGTATTTTGCGTTCCTGATTTTCCCTTTTTGTCTGTTCTTATATTTGCTCATAAATGCTTTTCTGTCTTGCGGCTTAATTTCTTACTATTGTGCTTTATTTGCAGAGACGATGAAGAATAACGAATCGATGAAGGCCTGAAAAGGGCGAGGAAGGCCACCGCCACCCACAATGTCTCGGCTAAGGCTGCCGGAGAGGGATCATCTCTGGCCCAGTCAAAGCCGGCAGTTCCGAGTTCACCTGGGGCGAGGAAAGCCATCCCGACTCCTCGGGTTCATTTGATTGATCTTTCCCAAGCCTCTGTCGCCACTTCTGGTGTCCCTCCTAATAAAAAGCAAAAAACAGTTGATGCTTTTAACCTTGATGCCCCTTATTTTAATGCAATCGAGTTCGTAGACCAGCAAATCGGTCCCTACGGTGCCCTCCCCATGGATGATGTATCAATCCTTCGCCATCTGGACTTTATGACCCAAAATAGTGTTAAAATGGCATATATGGGGGCTGCCCTGTACCGAACTGCTCAGAATCTTCCTCTCTACGCCACCAAAGAATTTATGGAGGAGGCTAAACAGGAGTTCGACCGGATGAAGGGCCTGAAGGAATAGCTCGAGGTAAAGGTAGCCAAGTTGGAGAAGGATCTGGAGAATGAAAAGGCAAGTTCCCTCGCTCTGGCGGCTTCTGTGTGGTTGGCCGAGGACACGGTATTGAGGCATAAGGATAGTTATGTCACATCCTATCGGGAGGGAATGCGCTTGAAGGAGGAGTTGGAGAAAGCCCGAGCTGATTACTCCGAGCTCCAGGGTCATCTTGTTGGCAGTGTGAATGCTGCTTACGAGAACCTGAAGGAGCAGGTTCGGATTATCGCTCCCGAGGCCGATCTTACTCTTTTTAGCTTGGATAATGTTGTGAGGGATGGTAAGATTGTCCCTGATGACCAGGATGATGATGATGTCGAGCCTATCCCTGTGCCTTCTGTCAAAGTGTCAACTTCCACAGTTCCCCCAGTTGAAGTCGGTCAATCCATTTCTGATCCGGATTGTCAGATCTTGAATCGGGATGATGGTAGCGTGGATGCCGTACCTATTAAGACTCGCCCCCTTCACCTCAGACTGATGCTGCCAAGAAGTCTTCCAACTTTAGCTGAATTTTCTTGGATATTTGTGTAGATGGCCCGGCTTGTGGGCTTTTAAACTCTTTATTGGTTTGTATATTTTGCTGACTGTTGATACTCTTTCTGGTTGCTTGTTTAGCAACCCTTTATTTTGAAGAAACAACAAGTAGCTTCTAAGCTTTTGGGCCTGACCCAGAAGCTTGTTATTGTATTTATATCATGCTTGTTTGCACTTGTCTTAGCTCCTTTCTGTGTTTTGTGAATGCTGGAGCCTTGCTGCTCGACCTCTTTGAACTGCTTTGTACTTGGAGGTTGTAGATGCGTGGATCCAATTTGTATTTCTAGCAATCCATAACCGATTTCTTTACGTTGGCCTTTTTTCCAGTGGTTTTTGTAGTCCTCTGTTTGGGCCTTTGTCCGACCTCTTTCTGGGGCTATTTTCATAACTTGTTTTTGTTGGGAGGCCGACTTCTTTATGTCGTCCTTTTCCAAGTTATTTTTGTAGTGGACCGACTTTGTCATGTCGATCTCTTCCTAAGTTATTTTTAGTAATCAAGTTTTTAATTAGACCCCACCGGATCTTTTTTATGGATTTACTTTTTATAACTCTATAGCTTTAATCATCTTTGGGCCGACTTCTTCATGTCGGTCGCTTCTAAGTTATTTCTAGTAATCCATTTTTAATTGGACCTTAGTGGGTCTCTTTTATGGATTACTTTTTATAACTTTTTGTAGCTTGGTTGGGCCAACTTCGTCATGTCGGTCCCTTCTAAGTTATTTTTAGTAATCCTCTTTTTTGGACCTTGTTCAGGTCTCTTTCAGGGATTACTTTTATAACTTTATGTTTTGGTCCGACTTCATCATGTCGGGCCCTTCTAAGTTATCTTTTTAATCCTCTTTCTTGAACCTTTGTCAGGTCTCTTTCAGGGATCACTTCTATAACTTTTATGTTTTGTAGGAGATCGACTTCGTCATGTCGATCTCTTCTAAGTTATTTTTGTAATCCTCTTTCTTGGACCTTTGTCAGGTCTCTTTCAGGGATTACTTCTATAACTTTTATGTAGGAGGTCGACTTCTTTACGTCGTCCTCTTTCTAAGTTATTTTTGTAATCCTCTTTCTTGGACCTTTTTCAGGTCTCTTTCAGGGATTACTTCTATAACTTTTTTGTTTTGGGCCGACTTCGTCATGCCGGGCCCTTCTAAGTTAAAGTAATCCTCTTTAATAGGGTTGGCCAGACCTCTTTCCAGGGTTTACTTATAACTTGGGTTGACTTGGTCCGACTTCTTAACGTCGGCCAGTCTTTACGTTATTATTTAGCAATCCATAAGACCTCGTCAGGTTCTTTTTTCGGATCACTTTCGATAACTTCTTGCATTATTCTGTGTTCATCTTTGCCGATTTGTAGGAAGTGGTTTCTATCTTTGTTTGATCGTCCTTTAGGTGAATCGCATTTTCACCTTTATCAGACGATTATCTTTATCGTGATCGTGCAGTGAATTTGTTTTTCACTTTCTGCCGATCTGTTGCTTTATAATCGGACGATGAATGCTTTAGATTAATGCGTCTTGAGAATTTGTAGAATATCTAAAATATATTTTATTCAAAAGAAAGTGCAAATATATACATGTGGGAGTTTTTCATCCCTTTAAGTCGGATAATGTCTGAATCTCATCTTGGTGCCTCATTAAAAAACCTTTTAAGGAAAAAGAGTGCATCCTGTGATTAGATCTTTTTCCTTCTCTAGCTGTAGTACCTTCTTAGGTTACAGGCGTGCCATGATCTGGGGAGCTCTCGTCCATCGAGTTCGGACAGTCTGTAGGAGCCCTTTCCAAGTACCTCTACGACTCGGTAGGGTCCTTTCCAGTTTGCTGCCAGCTTTCCTTCTCCTGGTCAAGTTGTTCCAATATCATTTCAGATTAGGATGAGATCATTCTTAGCGAAACCTCTTGGCACTACCCTTTGATTATATCTGGAAACCATTCGACGTTTTAGTACTTCTTCCCTGATCCGAGCTCTTTCTTGGATTTCAGGAAGTAGGTCGAGCTCTTCTTTTTGAAGTTGGGAGTTGGCTCCCTCATTGTAATGAACCACTCTAGGCGACCCTTCCTCAATCTCTACTGGGATCATTGCTTCCATTTCGTATGCTAACCGGAAGGGGGATTCCTTTGTTGTGGAATGTGGCGTCGTTCGATACGCCCATAGGACTTGTGGAAGCTCTTCTGCCCAAGCTTCCTTTGCATCTTGTAATCTCCGTCTTAACCCAGCCAATATGACTTTGTTGGCAGCTTTGGCCTGTCCATTGGCTTACGGATGTTCAACGGAGGTGAACTGGTGCTTTATGTTCAAGTCGGCTACTAATTTTCTGAAGCTTGCATCTGTGAATTGAGTGCCATTGTCTGTGGTGATGGAGTGTGGGACCCCGAACCTTGTGACAATGTTCCTATATAGGAATTTCCAACTTTTTTGAGCAGTGGCGTTGGCTAGGGGCTCTGCCTCGATCTACTTTGTGAAATAGTCTACCCCTACTATGAGAAATTTAACTTGTCCCGATCTCTGGGGGAAGGGTCCAAGAAGATCGAGTCCTCATTTTGCAAACGGCCAAGGTAAAGTAACACTGATGAGCTCTTCTAGCGGGGCGATGTGAAAGTTGGCATGTTTCTGACATGCTGGACATGTCTTTACAAATTCTGTAGCTTCCTTTTGTAGAGTTGGCCAATAAATCCCGCCCGTAGTACTTTTTTGGCGAGAGCTTGTGCTCCGAGATGATTGCCACAAATGCCGCCGTGTACTTCTTCTAGCACTTCCCTTGTGTTGGAGGTCGGCACACATTTTAATAATGGTATTGAGATCCCTCTTTTGTACAGGATGTTGTTTATGATAGTGTAGTACTGTGCCTCCCTTTTTAATCTCTTTGCCTCCTTTTCATCTGTGGGGAGTGCTTTTGTTTTGAGGTAGTTAATTATGGGGTCATCCATCCTTGATCCCGACCTGTTATGGCTAGGACTTTTTCTTCTTTCGAGATTGATGGGTTTTGTAGCATTTTCTGGATGAGGCTTCTATTGTTGCCCCCTGGTTTGGTGCTGGCTAGTTTTGAGAGTGCGTCAGCTCGGGCATTTTGTTCGCGGGGTATGTGGCAGATCTTATATTCCCCGAGTTGTCCGAGCTATTCCTTAGTTTTATCCAAATACTTTTTCATGGTAGGATCTTTGGCTTGGTAGCTCCTTGTTATTTGTGAGGTGACTACTTGTGAATCGCTGAAGATGTTGAGTTTTTGAGCTCCAACCTCCTTAGCCAGCTTCAAACCAGTTAGTAACGCTTCATATTCTGCCTGGTTGTTTGAGGCCAGGAATCCAAATTTGAGGGAGAGCACAACTTGGGTTCCTTGGTTGCTTTCTATTATCACACCTGCGCCGCTTCCAGTCTTATTCGAAGAACCGTCCACGTAGAGATTCCACTCTGTGGGGGTTTCCAGGGTATCTGTGAATTCTGCGATGAAGTCGGCCAAGTACTGTGACTTGATGGCTGTTCGAGCTTCATATTGGAGGTCAAATTCGGATAACTCGACTGTCCATTGTAGAATTCTGCCTGCTAGATCTGTTTTCTGCAGTATCCCTTTTATGGGCTGGTCGGTTTGAACCTTAATGGTGTGAGCCTGGAAGTACGGGCGAAGTCGTCGAGATGTTAGTATGAGAGTATAGGCAAACTTTTCTATTTTTTGGTAGTTCAGCTCGGATCCCTGCAGCGCTTTGCTAATGAAGTAGACGGGTTGTTGCCCGCTTTCGTCTTCTCGGACTAGTGCTGAGGCTATTGCCCGACTTCCTACCGCGAGGTATAATATGAGTGGTTCTTCTTCTCGTGGCCGAGATAGGATAGGTGGTCGTCCCAAGAATTCTTTGAAGTCTTGGAAAGCTTGCTCACATTCTGTTGTCCATTCGAACTTCTTTCCCTTCCTTAAAGTAGCATAGAAGGGGAGAGATCTTATCGCCGATCCTGCTAAGAATCTGGATAAGGCTGCCAATCTCCCGTTGAGTTGCTGCACTTCTTTAACACAGGCTGGGCTCTTCATGTTGAGTATGGCTTGACATTTATCCGGATTTGCTTCAATTCTTCTTTGTGTGAGCATAAAGCCCAAGAATTTGCCCGCTTCTACTGCGAAGGTGCACTTTGCAGGATTGAGTCGCATGTTATGCTTCCTTATAGTGTCGAACACTTGGGCCAGGTCGGACAACAATGTCTCTTCACTTTGTGTCTTTATCAACATGTCGTCTACGTAGACTTCCATAACTTTTCCGATGTGATCTGAAAAGACTTTATTCATCAGCCCTTGATAAGTGGCTCCCGCATTCTTGAGACCGAAAGGCATCACTATGTAGCAGTAATTTGCTTTTGGTGTTAAAAACGAGGTCTTTTCTTGATTTGGTGGATACATGGGGATTTGATTATATCCGGAATATGCATCCATAAATGAGAGGTATTTATATCCGGATGAGGCGTCCACTAGGACGTCGATACTTGGGAGTGGATAAGGATCTTTTGGGCAGGCTTTGTTGAGATCTGTATAGTTGGTGCACATTCGCCACTTCCCATTTGATTTTTTCACCAAGACGACGTTAACTAGCCATAGCGAGTACTTCCACAGCTTGGGATCGTTCTAGCCCGAGTTTTCTTCGTCTCTGCTGTACCGGCCGAGATCCTGGATAGACTGCCAACTTGTGACACATTAGATTGGGATCGATGCCTGGCATGTCTGCGGCTTTCCATGCGAAGAGATCGACATTATCTCGTAAGAATTGTACTAGTAATTCTTTTGTGTCTCCTTTCAGGATCGTGCCAATGTTAGTCATTTTGTCCGAGGTGTCTCCGATCTGAACTTTCTCTACTTCACCTTCGGGCTGTGGACGGAGTTCTTCTCTTCTCTGAATTCCACCAAGCTCAATTGTATGGAACTCTTCTCCTCTGTCTCTGAGGTTTAGACCTTCATTATAACAGCGGCATGCCGTCTTTTGATTTGCTTTTATCGTGGCTATCCCTTCTGAAGTTGGGAATTTCATGCATAGATGTGAGGTGGAGACTATTGCGCCGAGTTGATTGAGTGTTATCCGACCTATTAAGACATTGTAGGCTGAACTCACGTCGACCACGATGTAGTCTATCTTGAGTGTTCTGGATTGGTTCCCTTTTCTGAAGGTTGTATGTAGTGACACGTACCCCAGTGGTTGTACTGGGGTATCTCCCAGTTTGAACAAACTGTTCGGGTATGCTCTAAGCTCCTTTTCTTCTAAGCCGAGCTTGTCGAAGGCAGTTTTGAACAAGATGTCGGCAGAGCTCCCTTGGTCTATTAATGTGCGGTAGAGATTGGTGTTTGCTAGTATTATGGTAATGACCATGGGATCGTCGTGTCCAGAGATAATACCGGATGCGTCTTCTTTAGTGAATGTGATTGCAGGGATGTCGGGTGCTTCCTCCTTTCCTTCGACATGATATACTTCTTTGAGATATCTTTTGCGAGATGATTTGGAGATTCCTCCCCCTGCGAATCCGCCGTGTATCATGTGGACGTGTCTTTCTGGTGTTCGAGGTGACCGCTCAGTTCGCTCGACATCTTCGTCCCTTCGTCTCTTTCTTTGGTCATCATCTCGGGTGGCCAGAAACCGATCTAATTTTCCTTCTCTCACCAATTTTTCTATGATGTTTTTTAAGTCGAAGCACTCGTTGGTGGAGTGCCCTCGGACTCGATGGTATTCACAATATTCATTCCGGTTTCCTCCTCCTCTTTTGCCTTTTCGGGGTCGAGCTGGGGGTATTTTCTCTGCATGGCAGACTTCTTTGTAGACGTCGACCAGGGATACCCTGAGAGGGGTGTAATTATGGTATTTTTTCATTTTCTCCCCTTTTTGATCTTCTTTCTTTTTGGATTCTTTATCTTTATCTCGGTAGGGGACTTCGGATCTTGAGGTTTCTCCCAACCGAGCGTTTTCTTCCATGTTGATGTATTTCTCCGCTCGTTCCTGCACTTCGTCTAGAGATGTAGGGTATTTCTTTGATATAGATTGGCTAAAAGGTCCTTCTCGTAGGCCATTGATGAGACCCATGATGGCGGCCTCTGTTGGCAAGCTTTGTATGTCCAGGCATGTTTTGTTGAATCTTTCCATGTAGTTACGAAGACTTTCCCGATCTCCTTGCTTGATCCCTAGTAGACTAGGGGCGTGCTTAGCCTTGTCTTTTTGGATGGAGAACCTGGCTAGGAACTTTTTGGCCAAGTCGTCAAAGTTTGAGATGGACTTTGGAGGTAGGTTGTCGAACCATCTGATTGCTGTCTTCGTGAGAGTTGTTGGAAAGGCTTTGCAGCGAACGGCATCGGAGGCGTCGGTGAGGTACATTCTGCTTCTGAAATTGCTGAGGTGATGGTTGGGGTCTGTAGTGCCATCGTACAGAGTTCGGGAGTTTGAAGTCTTTAGGAATTTTGGTTTTCATGATTTTCCTAGTGAATGGATCTTGCTCTTTGCGTGAATTCTCCTCAGGGGCAGTCCGAGTAGCTTTTGCTTTGAGATCGGCTTCGAGTTGTAGGAGCTTATCTTCCAATTCTCGACGCCGCTGTACCTCTCTTTGTAGATCCTTTCCGACTTCTCGTTGTTACTGGGTTTCTTTTTCAAGTTGCTTCAAATGGTCTTGAAGCGCTTTTATTACCCCTGGATTTGACGAGTCTTTGTCCTCGTTCGATTCCGGAGTATCTTTTAGCGTAGTGTCCGCGTTCTTGTGCGGTGTCCTATCTTCCAAACCTGAATCGTGGTCGTTGTCACGGTCGTCCGCCATGGTGATGGGATGACTTCCAGATTTCCCGGCAATGGCGCCAATGTTCCGAGGGTTACCTGAAACTGGAGGTCAATCTCTGTTTAAGATCTTCTGGGTTGGTCAGTGCTGATGTATCCGGATGGTGGGAGTCGGCCGGAGCTGTTGTGTCCGACTTGTTGGACTGACTTCACTGCTGATCCTTCGCCACCGGAGGGTGGGGGGTACCTGCAAGGGACTCCGATGCTTAAGTTAGCAAGGGTATTAAGCAGGTTTTTAGTAGAATCAGAGTATGAGTTATACCTGGGTGCTCCAGTGTATTTATAGTAGTGTGGAGTGACCTTTTTAGATAAGATAAGTTAGTTATCTTATCTTATCTTATCTTATCTTTGGGTGAGGTCAGTTTATCTTCAACGGAACCGCCATTCTCTCTGTAGGCTTGGGCTACCTTTGGATTGGGCTGTGTTCCTTCATTTTGGCCCCCTTGCTGGGCTTTCCAGTCGATTTGGGCCGACCTCTTTTAGGAAGAGATCGGATAGCCTGACCTAAAGAGGTCGGTCGCTTTGTCGCCAATCATCCCGTGTCGGATAGCTCGACCCAGGGTATGAAGAGTATGAGAACTAGAAGTCCTATCCTCATTATCCTCCTCAATTGTGACATAACAATTGTCCATTGCTCCCACTTAGTCAACCTCTAGCTATGAAGGAAAGTCAAGTGGATGAATCAACTTGATTCCTCAAGTCCTAGTCAACTCCTAAGGAAAGACTAGCTTTAGTGGAATTCAAATCAATTAGCAACTTCTAATTATCAATCAACAAAAGAGTTTGATAATTCAAGAGTCTCCAATTACTCAACCAAAGCCAAGAGGAGAAAAACCTACTCTAGCATCCTTCCAATCATTTTATCAAACACTTGGAAGGCACATAATAAAAGCATAGAAAAGTAATAAGAGAATATTAAATCTAAACAGATGAAAAGAGAAGCAATAAACATAAAATACCTCAATTTGCATTGAAAGGAAAATTGAATCTAACATAAAGAATTCATAAACTAAATTGACAAAATAAGGAAATCACAAAGGGAAATAGATAACTAAAGTACTAGAATAATAGAATGTAGAAGATAAAATAAATTAAAACAACATGGAAATCTGAATTAGAGAAGAAATAAACCTAAGACCTAAAACCTAGAGAGAGGAGAGAGTCTCTCTCCCGAGAAAACTACGTCTAAACCTAAAATTATATGAATGAGAAGTTGCATTTCTGATTCCCCCACTCTGCAACCTCTAATAAGTATTTTCGGGCTTGAAACTGGGCCAAAATAGCCCAAAAATTGCGTCCAGCATTTTCTGATATGTGCAACACGTGGCTCTATCACGCGTATGCGTCGCCCACGTGTACGCGTCACTGAACTTTTGCAAGGTCACGCGTACGCGTCATCCATGCGTACGCATCGCCTAACCGCATGGCAACTATGGAAAATTGCATATCATTTCGAAGCCCCGGATGTTAGCTTTCCAACGCAACTAGAACCATTTCATTCGGACCTCTGTTGCTCAAGTTATGATCGATTTAGTACAAAGAGGTCAGGCTTGACAGTTTAGCAATTCCTTCAATTTCTTGTATTCCTTCCACTTTTGCATACTTCCTTTCCATCCTCTAAGCCATTCCTACCCTATAAACCTTGAAAATACTTAACAAACATATCACGGCATCAAATGGTAATAAGAGAGGATTAAAATTAGCAAATTTAAGGCCAAAGAAGCATGTTTTTAATCATAGCACAAAATTAGGAAGGAAAATGTAAAACATGCGAATTATATGAATAAGTGTGAGTTTAGTGGATAAAATTCACTAAATTAAGCACAAGATAAACCCTAAAAATGAGGTTTATCAGTCTCCCCACACTTAAACATTAGCATGTCCTCATGCTAAGCTCAAGAGAACTAAAAGAGTGAAGAGGAATGGTAGAAATTATGAAATGCAACCTATCTATATGAATGCAGCTAAATGCAAAATGCTTTTACCTACTTGGTTAAAAGTAAACAAATCCTTCAAGAAGAAATATGAACTGGATCTCACTAATTCAAATAATAAAATAAGGTACAAGTAAACTTGCAAAAGAAGATAGCTCATGAAAGCCGGGAACAAGGAATCGAGCATCGAACCCTCACTGGAAGTGTATACACTCTAATTACTCAAGTGTTTAAGGTTCGATTCTCTCAATTCTCTACTAACCTTGCTTTCTTAAGACTTGCTCTTCTTCTACCAATCAACAGAAATTTAATGCACAAATACACAAATCAAGAGGTCTTTTAAGGGTTGTAATGGGGTCAAGGTCAAGGTAGGATTGTATTTGGTTAAGTAGACTAAAAATCTGAATCCTTAATTAACCTAAACATCTCACCTAACTTAGGACAATCCATGTAATCATAATATAAAGCCTAACTACCCATTAGCTATGTTTTGCCACATATTCATGCATCCCAATTTGAGTACAACTCGTATGCATTGCTATCACCATTTACTTTGGGGCATTTTGTCCCCTTTATTATTTGCTCTTTTTTTTTCTTTTCTTTTTTCTCTTTTTTTATTTTTCTTTTCTTTTCTTTTGTTTTTCTCAATGCATATGATTAAATTATTGAATGCAATAATATGTGCTCAACTATTGTTTTGCACATTTTCACAGGAATATACAACACCCAATTCTCAAACCAAATATTGGCAAACCCAACTTCCCCACACTTAAATTATGAGCACTCTCATTAGTCTAAGCTAACCAAGGATTCAAATTAAGGACATTATTGTTTTTTGCTTAGAGTTAGTGATGAGCTAAAGTAAAGAATAAAAGGGATAAGTAGGCTCAACATTGGTTTACAAGGGATAATTAAAAGGTTAAGGCCATATGGGTATGTAAGCCTAGTGAAACAAAGGCCTCAATCATATAAGTGCATGCATACATCAAACAATGGAAATATAGAATTAAGCAAGACAAAGATCACAATTTTAGAGAGAATAATACACACCAAAAATAAAGTGTTGGTTGATAAAATGCAACCAATCAAATAAGCTCAAAATCTCACTGGTTTTGTGTGTTCGAGCTCTAAACCATGTTCCAAAATAAATTTCTTCAAGCAAGGTTTAACAAAAATTTTAATTTAAATTAGTGAAATGCTATAAAATAGTTTCTTGAAAAGAAATTATCACTTCAACCAAGTGGTACATACATGTAAGCAACTAACTACACATGCAATCTATAATGCAATGCAACAACTCAGTAACAAAGAAAACTAAACATTGGTGCTGAAAAGAAAGCAACTAACCCATGGAAGTCAGTATCGACCTCCCCACACTTAAAGATTGCACCGTCCTCGGTGCATGCTAAGATGTGAAAGTGGACGGGTTGCTACAACTGTGGACTTCCTTCAAAAGATTGTACAGAGCGACTTGTTGTTTGCCCCTCTTAAAAGTGTTCCATTTCTCTTCTTGGTAGCCATCCTGAAAGAAGAGAAAAGGGAAGAAAAGTAACCCAGAAACAAAGATAGAAAACAAATAAAATATGGGTGGGTTAATGCCAAATAATGAGGGTCTCAATTACATGGTAGTTACAACATGCAAGTGAGAAAATAGTAGAACCAAATGGCATATCAATAGTGCAGGAATTGCAACAATGAGGGAGAGAGAGTGGGTCATGACAGACGATATAAATTCATGTCAATGCAAAAGGAATACAAGTATCATAAAAGATTGGTATTGACATATAAATAATATCACCAAAAATATAAAATAAGTCACTAAGCACCAAAATAATGCAAGAAAAATGCAACCGCTGAAGAAGAACATTGAACACCAATGATAAAATAGGAAATTAGAAAAGAAAATAAAAAAATGAATAAAATTAAAATGCAATGAAAGGCAATATGAAAATGCAATATGTAAAAGAGAATGAAAGAGAATAAGGATGAGAAGTTAAAGAAATGAAGAAGAAGAAAGTAAGAAAGAAGGAAGAAAGAAGTAGAAAGGAGAGAAGAAAGAAGTAAGAAATGGAAAATAGGGTGTGACGCGTGCGCATGCATCACGCGTACGCGTGATAAACTGAAACAGCCACGCGACGCGTACGCATGGGTGGCCAAAAATGAACACGGATGCGTGAGCATCGGTCACTCATACGCATGACTACTCATGTGATTCCAGCACAGTGGCAGCCCAACTCTCTGTTCAATTCACTATTAACGCCGATTTTCAATCCCACGCGTACGTGTCGCTGACGCTTATGCGTGGATTGACAAAACTGCTTGCGACACGTACGCGTGGGTCACGCGTACGCGTGGGGAGGCTTGTGCGCCAGGCATTCATCCCGCACAGTTCCAGCGTAACTATCTGTTCAATTTAATAGAGAGCGAAATTGCGCATCGACGCGTATGCGTGGGTTACACGTACGCGTCACATCCTCCTTTTTTTTAAAGCAAAATAAAGGTAAACATGCAGAACTGGAAATAAATACTGATATTAATAAAATAAAACTAATAAACAGGAAATATCATACCATGGTGGGTTGTCTCCCACCTAGCACTTTTAGTTATTGTCCTTAAGTTGGACATTTGGTGAGCTCTTTGTCATGGTGGCTTGTGCTTGAAATCATCCAGGAATCCCCACCAATGTTTGCAATTCCAATAGCCTCCGGGATCCCAAACTAGGCGCATAAAGCCTTCAAGCAAGTTAAAGCAAGTGACAAGGTCCCAAGAGTGTTGATTTCTAGAATGAATTCTGGGGTCCCAAACCTTGCTTTTGCACCCGTCTTCGTATTGATCATCGTTGTTCCAACCGGGTGGCAAGCAATCTGAATTCTCACTGAGACATCCAAACAACTTCCTGGACCCATTTAATCGAGTTCTACACCAATCCTTGCACTTCAACTTTGAGCATGCAACCGTATTGAACCTTGCTTGACAACTCCAACCACTACCCATCTCCCTCTTATTCTTAAAGCCACAAAGAGCTCTAAGTTGACCATCCGTCTCAAGTAACCCATATTTAAGTGGGAAAGTAAAGGTTAAGGATAAGAATTTTACCCACTTGAATGTTGTATTGGATGGTAATGGCTTTGGGAGAGGTGTTTCTAATGATCTTGCAAGCTCCACTCCCTGATGCTTTTCCTTGATAACTTCCACCTCTTTGCGAGCTTCTTCAATTTCAACCTCTTCCTCTTGGTAGCTTTCTTCCAATTTGATCTCTTTTTCATTACTTACCAAGGGCATGGGAGGTTGTGCCCCTTCTTCTTTAATCTCCATGTCAAGTCTAGTGGGAGAGGATTCAATTGTAGATAAGAATTCATCAATGATTGAGTCCATCTCATGATCAACCTCCTCCAAGTCTTCAACCATGATATGCCTTGGAGGTTGTACACCCTCCTGAACATCAAATTCAAACATCTTGGAAGGAGGCTCTATGACTTGAGTTTCCCATGGAGGTTCTGCATCTCCTAAGTCTTCAACCACTTCTTCTTCTTTGATAATTTTGGCTTTCTCCACTTGCTCTAGTACAAAATCAAACTCCTCCTTGATGTCTTCCACCTTTTAACATCTTTCTTCAAGGATCTCTACTACCTCCACCTTTTGGGCCTCCTCTTGCTTCTTTTGAAGTATGGATTCGTGAACCCGATCCATTAAGTCCCTAAGACGATCCCTTCTCTCTTGTTCCATGTCAATAGCATAATTAGGATTATGTTGCTCTTGGATTGATGGATATGGGTGAAAAGGAAGTGCACTAGAGCTTGAGAATTGAGTATTGGGAGTAAAGGATGGATCCACACGAGATATAAGAGCTTGGAGAGTAGAGGTGAGACCGGTGAGAGCAGAGGTAAGTGTGGTTTAAAGCTCCTATTGCCCTTGACGAATAACAGTAAAGGTATCATCTATGGGAGCTTGGGGTAGATAGGAGGGTTCATTTGTTGGAAGAAAGGGCTCATAATACGGAGGTGGTTCTTCTTGATAAAGGTATGGAGATGGTGTATATTGAGGTGGTGGTTCTGGGTATGGTTCATATGGTTCGTATGGTGGTTGGTATGGTGGATAAGGGTTAGGGTCATATGGAGGTGAATGGTGGAAAGGGACTTGTGAGTATGGTGGTTCATAACTATATTGAGAAGGGGGTTCATAGGCATATGGTGGGGCTTGTTGGTAACTACAAGGGGGTCCACCATATCCATTGTCTTGGTACGCACCTTGGAATGGCTCTTGCTCATAGTAAATTGGTGGAGGTTGATTGTCACGAAAAGGTCCACCATAACTATTATCTTGGGATGCATCGTAAAATGGTTGTTGCTCATGGCACATTAGAGGAGGTTGTTGCCGAAAGGGTTGATCAAATCCTTGTGGCTCCTCCCATCTTTGATTGTCCTAACCTTGATGCATGTTCTCAATGTAGCTTCCATTCCCTACAACATAATTTGAACCAAACTCATAGCCAAAGAGGTGAGAATTCATAGTAACTAATAAAAATAAAAACTAATAAGAATAAGCACTAAAGTCCTAAAACTAACAAAAACTAACAAATAAGCAAAAATCAAATATGTACAATAACCAATAATAAGGTACACGTTTGCAATTCCCTGGCAACGGCACAAAAAATTGATGGGGGTAAAAATCGTCGGTAAAGAATTTCACAAAATAATCGCGTTGTAAGTATAGATCTAAACCGACAATTAAACCTCAATCAAATTTAATTTGTTTGTCACTTAAGCAAACCCAATAAAATTAACCGAAGTATTAAACCTCGGGTCGTCTCTCAAGGAATTGCAGGGAGGTATACTTATAATTGGTTATGAGATTGTATCTTTTTGGGTTTTTGAAATAAGGAACATGAAAAATAAATGACAAGAAAGTAAATGAAAATTCAAATGATAAAAGCTCTTGGTAAGGTATGAGAACTAGAAGTCCTATACTCATTATCCTCCTCAATTGTGACATAACAATTGTCCATTGCTCCCACTTAGTCAACCTCTAGCTATGAAGGAAAGTCAAGTGGATGAATCAACTTGATTCCTCAAGTCCTAGTCAACTCCTAAGGAAAGACTAGCTTTAGTGGAATTCAAATCAATTAGCAACTTCTAATTATCAATCAACAAAAGAGTTTGAGAATTCAAGAGTCTCCAATTACTCAACCAAAACCAATAGGAGAAAAACCTACTCTAGCATCCTTCCAAGCATTTTATCAAATACTTGAAAGGCACAAAATAAAAGCATAGAAAAGTAATAAGAGAATATTAAATCTAAACAACTAATTTCAAGGAATCAATAATAACAAATGAAAGGAGAAGTAATAAACATAAAATACCTCAATTTGCAAAAGGAAAATTGAATCTAACATGAAGAATTCATAAACTAAATTGGCAAAATAAGGAAATCACAAAGGGAAATAGATAATTAAAGTACTAGAATAATAGAATGTAGAAGATAAACTAAATTAAAACATGAAAATCTGAATTAGAGAAGAAGTAAACCTAAGACCTAAAACCTAGAGAGAGGAGAGAGCCTTTCTTCCGAGAAAACTACATCTAAACCTAAAATTATGTAAATGAGAAGTTGTGTTTATGATTCCCCACTTTGCAGCCTCTAATTAGTATTTTTGGGCTTGAAACTGGGCCAAAAACAGCCCAAAAATTGCCTCCAGCATTTTCTGATACGTGCAGCACGTGGCTCTGTCACGCGTACACGTCGCCCACGCGTACGCGTTGCTGAACTTTTGCAAGGTCACGCGTACGCGTTATCCATGCGTACGCGTCAACTAACTGCATGGTAATAATAGCAAATTGAATATCATTTTGAAGTCCCGGATGTTAGCTTTCCAACGCAATTGAAACCGCCTCATTCGGACCTTTGTAGCTCAAGTTATGATCGATTTAGTACGAAGAAGTCAGGCTTGACAGCTTAGCAATTCCTTCAATTTCTTGTATTCCTTCCACTTTTGCATATTTTCTTTCCATCCTCTAAGCCATTCCTGCCCTATAAACCCTAAAAACACTTAACAGACATATCACGACATCGAATGGTAATAAGAGAAGATTAAAATTAGCAAATTTAAGGACAAAGAATCATATTTTCAATTATAGCACAAAATTAGGATGGAAAATGTAAAACATGCAAATTATATGAATAAGTGTGAGTTTAGTGGATAAAATCCACTAAATAGAGCACAAGATAAACCCTAAAAATGGGATTTATCACACCACATCGGGCAGAGGCATACGACAAGACGTTTTGGGCCACACCTGTGTCAATTTTGCTACTCCGATTCACACTGGTGATCGAGAAGACTGATGAGCGGATAATTTATACGCTTTTTGGCACTGTTTTTAGTATGTTTTTAGTGTGTTTTAGTTAGTTTTTATTATATTTTTATTAGTTTTTATTTAAAATTCACTTTTCTGGAATTTACTATGAGTTTGTGTGTTTTTCTGTGATTTCAGGTAATTTCTGGCTGAAATTGAGGGACCTGAGCAAAAATCTGATTCAGATGCTGAAAAAGGACTGCAGATGCTGTTGGATTCTGACCTCCCTGCACTCAAAGTAGATTTTCTGGAGTTACAGAAACCCAATTCGCGCGCTCTCAATTGCGTTGGAAAGTAGACATCTAGGACTTTCCAGCAATATATAATAGTCCATACTTTGCCCAAGAATTGATGGCCCAAACTGGCATTCAAAGTCAGCATCAGAATTCCCAACGTTAAACGCCGGAACTGGCACAAAAGTGGGAGTTAAACGCCCAAACTGGCACAAAAGCTGGCGTTTAACTCCAGAAAAAGTCTCTACACGAAAATGCTTCAATGCTCAGCCCAAGCACACACCAAGTGGGCCCGGAAGTGGATTTTTACGTCATTTACTCATTCTTGTAAACCCTAGGTCACTAGTTCTCTATAAATAGGACTTTTTGCTATTGTATCTTCATCTCATGACACATTACACGTTTCATATTGTATGTTCTACGGCATGAGTCTCTAAACCCCATGGTTGGGGGTGAGGAGCTCTGCTGTGTCTTGATGGATTAATGCGATTACTACTGTTTTTCATTCAATCACGCTTGCTGCTATTCTAAGGTACCACTTGTTCTTCAACCTGATGAATGTGATGATCCGTGACACTCATCATCATTCTCACCTATGAACGTGTGCCTGACAACCACCTCCATTCTACCTTCGATTGAGTGTGTATCTCTTGGATTCCTTAATCAGAATCTTCGTGGTATAAGCTAGAACCCATTGGCGGCCATTCTTGAGAATCCGGAAAGTCTAAACCTTGTCTGTGGTATTCCGAGTAGGATTCAGGGATTGAATGGTTGTGACGAGCTTCAAACTCGCGAGTGTTGGGCGTTAGTGACAGACGCAAAAGAATCACTGGATTCTATTCCGACATGATCGAGAACCGACAGATGATTAGCCGTGCTGTGACAGAGCGCGTTGAACATTTTCACTGAGAGGACGGGAGGTAGCCATTGACAACAGTGAAACCCAACATACAGCTTGCCATGTAAGGAGCCTTGCGTGCATGAAGAAGAAGACAGTAAGAAAGCAGAGATTCAGAAGATGGAGCATCTCCAAAATCTCAACCTATTCTCCATTACTGCAAAACAAGTATTTATTTCATGTTCTTTTGCTTTTTACAATTAAATCTGAGAATTATTGATATCCTGACTAAGAGTTACAAGATAACCATAGCTTGCTTCAAGCCGACAATCTCCGTGGGATCGACCCTTACTCACGTAAGGTATTACTTGGACGACCCAGTGCACTTGCTGGTTAGTTGTGCGGAATTACAAAAGTGTGATTGTGATTTCGTGCACCAAGTTTTTGGCGCCGTTGCCGGGGATTGTTCGAGTTTGGACAACTGACGGTTTATCTTGTTGCTTAGATTAGGAATATTTTATTTTTGTTGGTTTAGAGTCTTTTATTTGAGTCTAGTTTCATATTTTAAGTTTGGTGTCAATTGCATGCTTTTACTTTCTCTTAAATTTTCGAATTTGCATAGTCTAAGTTGTTTCTTTACCTTTAAAAATTCTAAGTTTGGTGTCTTCTTTGTGTTTTCCTTTAAATTTTCGAAAATTTGTGTTTGATTTTCTAAAAATTTTTAAGTTTGGTGTCTTTTGTGCTTTTATTTACTTAAAAAATTTTTAAAAAAATTTGTTCTTGGTGTTCATCTTGAACTTCAAAGTGTTCTTGGTGTTCATCTTGACATTCAAAGTTTTCTTGTTTGTTCTCTTTGTTTTGATCTAAAATTTCTAAGTTTAGTGTCATTTTGTTATTTTTCTCTTTCCTCATTAAAATTCAAAAATAAAAAAATATCCTTTCCTTATTTTACTCATAATTTTCGAAATTTTGCATTGATTTAGTCAAAGATTTTCAAAATCATATCTTTCTTTTAGTCAAGTCAAAATTCTAATTTCAAAAGAATTGATTTTTTTCAAATCTTTTTCAAAAATCAAATCTTTTTTTAATTTCTTCAATCATATCTTTTCAATCAAATCTTTTTCAAAATAATTTTCAATCATATCTTTTTAATTAAGTAATTAATTTAGTTTTCAATTTGCTTTGATTCTATTTTATTTTAGTTTTCGAAATTTTATTTTATTTTCCATTTATTTTATTTTACTATTTTCGGTCACTTTTAATTAAAATAAAATAAAAAAAAATATCCGCATCATCTCCTTTTCTCCATCATGGACCTAAGTGGAATTGAGCAGTCCAGAAGGACTATGGGGTCATATGCTAACCCCATTACAGCTGCATATGGGAGTAGCATCTGTATACCTCCCATCAAGGCAAGCAGCTTTGAGCTAAATCCTCAACTCATTATCATGGTGCAGCAAAACTGCCAGTATTCCGGTCTTCCACAGGAAGAACCTACTGAGTTTCTGGCACAGTTCTTACAAATTGCTGACACAGTACGTGATAAAGAGGTGGATCAGGATGTCTACAGATTATTACTATTTCCATTTGCTGTAAAAGATCAAGCTAAGAGGTGGTTGAATAACCAACCCACAGCAAGCATAAAAACATGGAGACAGTTATCAGACAAATTTCTGAATCAATTTTACCCTCCAAAAAGGATGACACAGCTAAGGCTGGACATCCAAGGCTTTAAACAAGAGGATCATGAATCCTTTTATAATGCCTGGGAAAGGTACATAGGTATGCTAAGGAAATGCCCCTCTGAAATATTTTCAAAGTGGGTACAGTTAGACATCTTCTACTATGGGCTTACAGAAAAAGCTCAGATGTCTCTAGACCACTCAGCAGGTGGATCTATACACATGAGGAAAATGATTGAAGAGGCTCAAGAGCTTATAGATATGGTTACTAGAAATCAACATCTATACTCAAGCAGTGAGTCCTCTATAAAAGAAGAAGCTATGGCAGTAACTACTGATCCTAATCCTCAAGAACAGATTGTTGAACTTAATCAACAATTACTCCTGATGACAAAATAGTTAGCAGAATTCAAAGAGATGCTCCAAGAAACTAAAATTGCTAACAAGAATATAGAATCACAGTTGAATCAAACAAAATAGCAGCTATCTAAACAGATAACAGAAGAATGCCAAGCAGTTCAACTAAGGAGTGGGAAGACATTGAATAATTCAGCTCAAAATGGCAAAAAGCCAAGAAAGGAACAACTGACAGAGGATGACCAAACCACTTCCCAAAACCCCTCTGAGGACAGTAAGAGCCCAGAGAGGAATACTTCTGGCGTTCAAACGCCAGAAAAGGGGGAAAAGTTGGCGTTAAACGCCCATTCTGTACCCAGTCTTGGCATGCAAACGCCAATGAGTAATCAGACACCTGAGAGTACTGATATTAACCCCTCTAAGAAGGCTTCTCCAACCACCTCTGTAGGGAATAAACCTGCAGCAACTAAGGTTGAAGAATATAAAGCCAAGATGCCTTATCCTCAGAAACTCCTCCAAGCGGAACAGGATAAACAATTTGCTCGCTTTGCAGACTATCTCAGGACTCTTGAAATAAAGATTCCATTTGCAGAGGCACTTGAGCAAATACCTTCTTATGCTAAGTTCATGAAAGAGATCTTAAGTCATAAGAAGGATTGGAGAGAAACTGAAAAGGTGTTTCTCACTAAAGAATGCAGTGCAGTCATTCTGAAAAGCTTACCAGAGAAGCTGCAAGATCCAGGAAGCTTTATGATACCATGCACATTAGAGGGTGCTTGTACCAAGACAGCCCTATGTGACCTTGGAGCAAGTATCAACCTAATACCTGCATCCACTATCAGAAAGCTTGGGTTGACTGAAGAAGTCAAACCAACCCGGATATGTCTCCAACTTGCTGATGGCTCCATTAAATATCCATCAGGCATGATTGAGGACATAATTGTCAAGGTTGGGCCATTTGTCTTTCCCACTGACTTTGTAGTGCTGGAGATGGAGGAGCACAAGAGTGCAACTCTCATCCTAGGAAGACCTTTCCTAGAAACTGGACGAACTCTTATTGATGTACAAAAAGGGGAAGTAACCCTGAGAGTCAATGAGGATGAGTTCAAGTTGAATGCTGTCAAAGCTATGCAGCATCCAGACACATCAAATGACTGCATGAGCACTGATTTTATTGACTCTTTGGTGGAAGAGATCAATATGACTGAGAGTATCGAATCAGAGCTAGAGGGTATCTTTAAAGATGTTCAGCCTGACCTGGAGGAACCAGAGGAAATAAAAGAACCTCTGAAAATTCCTCAGGAAGAGGATAAGCCTCTTAAACCCGAGCTCAAGCCACTACCACCATCCCTGAAGTATGCATCTCTGGGAGAAGGTGACACTTTTCCAGTGATCATAAGCTCTGCTTTAAATTCACAGGAAGAGGAAGCACTGATTCAAGTGCTAAGGACACACAAGACAGCTCTTGGGTGGTCCATAAGTGATCTTAAGGGCATTAGCCCAGCAAGATGCATGCACAAAATCCTATTGAAAGATAATGCCAAGCCAGTGGTTCAACCACAGAGGCGGCTAAATCCAGCAATGAAGGAGGTGGTGCAGAAAGAGGTCACTAAGTTACTAGAGGCTGGGATTATTTATCCTATTTCTGATAGCCCCTGGGTGAGCCCTGTCCAAGTTTTCCCCAAGAAGGGAGGTATGACAGTGGTTCATAATGAAAAGAATGAACTGGTTCCTACAAGAATAGTTACAGGGTGGCGTATGTGTATTGACTACAGAAGGCTCAATACAGCCACCAGAAAGGATCATTTTCCTCTACCATTCATAGACCAAATGCTAGAAAGACTAGCGGGTCATGATTATTACTGCTTTTTGGATGGCTATTCAGGCTATAATCAAATTGCAGTGGACCCTAAAGATCAAGAGAAAACAACATTCACCTGTCCTTCTGGCGTATTTGCCTACAGAAGAATGCCTTTTGGTCTATGCAATGCACCTGCAACTTTTCAGAGGTGCATGCTCTCCATCTTCTCTGATATGGTAGAGAAGTTCCTGGAAGTCTTCATGGATGACTTTTCAGTATTTGGAGACTCATTCAGCTCCTGTCTTGATCATCTAGCACTTGTCCTGAAAAGGTGCCAAGAGACTAACCTGGTCTTAAACTGGGAGAAATGTCACTTTATGGTGACTGAAGGAATCGTCCTTGGACACAAAATTTCAAGCAAGGGAATAGAGGTGGATCAAGCAAAGGTAGAGGTAATTGAAAAATTACCACCACCTGCCAATGTTAAGGCAATCAGAAGCTTTCTGGGGCATGCATGATTCTACAGAAGGTTTATAAAGGATTTTTCAAAAATTGCAAAACCTCTGAGTAACCTGCTAGTTGCTGACACACCATTTGTGTTTGACACAGAGTGTCTGCAGGCGTTTGAGGCCCTGAAAGCCAAGCTGGTCACAACACCAGTCATCTCTGCACCAGACTGGACATTACCATTCGAACTAATATGTGATGCCAGTGACCATGCCATCGGTGCAGTGTTGGGACAGAGGCACAACAAGCTTCTGCACGTCATTTATTATGCTAGTCGTGTTCTAAATGACGCACAGAAGAATTACACAACCACAGAAAAAGAGTTACTTGTAGTGGTTTATGCCATTGACAAGTTTAGATCCTATTTAGTAGTGTCAAAAGTGATTGTGTACAATGACCAAGCTGCTCTTAAATACTTACTCACAAAGCAGGATTCAAAACCCAGGCTCATAAGATGGGTGTTGCTTCTGCAAGAGTTTGATATAGAAATAAGAGACAGAAAAGGGACAGAGAACCAGGTAGCTGATCACTTGTCCCGGATAGAACTAGTAGCTAGGGCGTCCCTCCCCTCTATTGAGATCTCTGAGACCTTTCTAGAGGAGCAACTCTTTGCCATTCAGGAAACACCATAGTTTGCAGATATTGCAAACTATAAAGCTGTGAGGTTCATACCCCAGGAGTACAGCAGGGTGCAGAGAAAAAAATTAATCTCAGATGCCAAGTACTACCTATGGGATGAGCCATATCTCTTTAAGAGATGTGCAGACGGAATGATTCGAAGATGTGTACCTAGAGAGGAAGCACAAAAGATCCTATGGCATTGCCATGGATCACAGTATGGGGGACATTTCGAAAGTGAGCGAACAGCTACTAAGGTCCTCCAATGTGGTTTCTACTGGCCTACTCTTTATAGGGATGCCCGAGAGTTTGTGCGTAACTGTGACAGTTGCCAAAGAGCTGGTAACTTGCCTCATGGTTACGCCATGCCTCAACAAGGGATCTTAGAGATTGAGTTGTTTGATGTATGGGGCATTGACTTCATGGGTCCTTTCCCACCATCATACTCAAACACTTATATTCTGGTGGCAGTAGACTATGTATCTAAATGGGTAGAAGCAATTGCCACACCCAATAATGATACTAAGACTGTGCTAAAATTCTTCCAGAGACACATCTTCAGCAGGTTCGGTGTTCCCAGAGTACTAATCAGTGATGGGGGCACTCACTTCTGCAATAAACAGCTGTCCTCTGCTATGGTCCGATATGGGATTAACCACAAAGTGGAAACTCCGTATCATCCACAGACAAATGGGCAAGCTGAAGTCTCTAATAGAGAGCTAAAGAGAATCTTGGAACAGACTGTAATTGCCCGTAGAAAGGATTGGGCAAGGAGCTTGGATGATGCTCTGTGGGCATATAGAACAGCATTCAAGACCCCTATAGGAACCTCTCCATACCAACTTATGTATGGCAAGGCCTGTCATCTGCCCGTGGAACTGGAACATAAAGCCTACTGGGCAACCAGATTCCTAAACCTGGATGCTAAGTTAGCTGGTGAAAAAAGATTGCTTCAGCTAAATGAGCTAGAGGAATTCAGACTCAGTGCCTTTGAAAATGCAAAAATCTATAAGGAAAAGGCAAAGCAGTGGCATGACAAGAAGTTGTCATCCAGAGTCTTTGAGCCAGGACAAAAAGTTTTGCTCTTCAACTCTAGGCTCAGACTATTCCCAGGAAAACTGAAATCCCGATGGAGGGGTCCGTATGTGATTACAGGAGTGTCACCATATGGATATGTTGAGCTTCAAGATATTGATTCTGACAAAAAGTTCATTGTTAATGGACAGAGAATCAAACATTATCTTGAAAGCAATTTTGAGCAAGAATGCTCAAAACTGAGGCTTGAATAAAGCTCAGTCAAGGTCTAGCTAAAGACATTAAAGAAGCGCTTATCTTGAATGAGTCTCAGCAGAGGTCCAGCTAAAGACAATAAAGAAGCGCTTGATGAGAGGCAACCCAGTCATTGGAAGGTTATTTGATTTACTTAATAGAAGTTTAATATATATTCTTTGAGGTTGATCATCAAAATTGAAGGAATTCACAGAGTTACAGAAGGATTCAGTGAAAAAAGCAGAGAAAAGGAGCTTGCTGGCAAGAAAATGCCAGTAAAGGCACCATTTTGGGCGTTAAACGCCAGAATTGCAGCATCCTGGGCGTTCAGCAAAACGCCCAATGATAAAGGGGTTTTCTGGCATTTAACGCCAGCCAGGGCACCTGGCTGGGCGTTAAACACCCATAATGGCCAACAATTGGGCGTTAAACGCCAGAATGGATACCATTCTGGGCGTTTAACGCCAGAGAGGCAGAGGAAGGAGATTTTGTTTTCCACTTCAAATTTTTTCAAATCTTCATGTTTTGATCCATAATTTTCTACATAAACATGTTACAAATTTTCATCATTCACCCTCAAATTTCAAAAATTCAACAATTTTCTCAATTATTTTTCAAATCTCTTTCAAATCCTTTCCAAATCTTCTTCAAAAACTCAAGTATTTTCTCAAATTCTTTCCATATCTTCTCAAATCTCTTTCAAAACTTTCGAAGTCCCTCCCCCTCCCTTATAAATACACATTCGGCCATCCCCCTCTCTTCACCATTCGAATTTGCTTCTCCTCCTCTCTCTTCTCTTTCCTTTCTTTTGCTTGAGGGCAAGCAAACCTCTAAGTTTGGTGTACTTTTCCATGATCACTAAGCTAAGGCTCATCAAGATCATGGCTCCCAAGGAAAAACAATCCAATTCAAGAGGCAAGAAAGAGAATACTCCAAAAAATTTTTGGAGTCAAGAGAGGTTCTTAACCAAAGAACATGCAGACCATTACTTCAAAATAATGGGTCTAAGGTCAGTGATCCCGGAAGTTAAATTCGATCTGAAAGAAGATGAATATCCAGAGATCCAAGAGCAAATTCGAAACAGAGGATGGGAAATTCTAGCCAATCCTGAGACAAGGGTTGGAAGAAACATGGTTCAGGAATTCTACTCAAATCTGTGGCTGACAGATAAGCAGAGAATGACTGGAACTGCTTTCCATACCTACAGAACCATGGTCAGAGGGAGAACTATTTACTTCCATCTAGACAAAATAAGAGAGGTCTTCAAACTGCCTCAACTACAAGATGATCCTGAATCCTTTAACAGGAGAATGGTGAGAGCAGATAAGGGGTTAGATCAAGTTCTAGAGGACATATGCCTCCCTGGAACTAAGTGGATAACCAATTCAAAAGGTGTCCCAAACCAACTCAAGAGGGGAGATCTCAAACCAGTTGCAAGAGGTTGGCTAGACTTCATTGGGCGTTCTATATTGCCCACTAGCAACCGTTCTGAGGTCACTGTCAAGAGGGCAGTGATGATTCACTGCATTATGCTGGGAAAAGAAGTGGAGGTTCATCATCTGATTTCTTGTGAGATTTACACAATTGCAAACAAGAACTCCACTGAAGCCAAACTGGCTTACCCAAGCTTAATCTTTCTGCTATGTAAAGATGCTGGGGTGAGGATGGGAGTAGATGAATTCATCCCAATTGATCATCCAATCACCAAGAAGTCAATGGAAGGACAAATGCAAGACAACTCTATCAAGAGGAGGGCGCAGGAATTCCTCCCTGAACTTCCTGAAATTGACTACTGGGCCCGCCTAGAAGCATCTGTTGCCAAGCTATAGGAAGCCATGGAACGAATCAAGGAAGAACAGGATAATCAAAACTGCATGCTCTGCAAATTGCTGAAGGAACAAGAGAAGCAGGGGCGTGAGCTACAGGAGCTAAAGTGCCAGAAGCTCTCCCTTGAAGGGTCAAACACCCCACCAATTGAGGGAGCATCCACTTCTCAAAATCAAGGTTGTTGAGTCCTAACTCTGTGATACCCTTTATTACTAGGAATCTATTTTAGAGTCATTTAAATTTCTGTTTTTATTTTTCTGTCTTATATTATTATTGGTCTTCTCTTATATTTAATTTTGAGTCTTGTTTTATTCCATAATTAATAAAATTTAAAGTTTATGTCTTAAAGCTATGAATGTACTATGAATCCATCACCTCTCTTAAATGAAAAATGCTTTAATCACAAAAGAACAAGAAGTACAGGATTTCGAATTCATCTTTGAAACTAGTTGAATTAGTTTGATGTGGTGACAATACTTTTTGCTTTCTGAATGAATGCTTGAACAGTGCATATGTCTTTTGAATTTGTTGTTTAAAGAATGTTAAATTTGTTGGCTCTTGAAAGAATGATGGAAAAGGAGAAATGTTATTGAGGATCTGAAAAATCATCAAATTGATTCTTGAAGCAAGAAAAAGCAGTGAATTCAAAAAAAAAAGAGCAAGCAGAAAAAGCCAATAGCCCTTTAAACCAAAAGGCAAGGGTAAAAATAAAAAGGATCCAAGGCTTTGAGCATCAGTGGATAGGAGGGCCTACAGGAACAATATCCTGGCCTAAGCGGCTAAACCAAGCTGTCCCTAACCATGTGCTTGTGGCGTGAAGGTGTCAAGTGAAAACTTGAGACTGAGCGGTTAAAGTCGTGATCCAAGGCAAAAAGAGTGTGCTTAAGAACCCTGGACACCTCTAATTGGGGACTCTAGCAAAGCTGAGTCACAATCTGAAAAGGTTCACCCAGTTATATGTCTGTGGCATGGATGTATCCGGTGGTAATACTGGAAAACAGAGTGCTTTGGGCCACGGCCAAGACTCATAAAAGTAGATGTGTTCAAGAATCAACATACTTAAACTAGGAGAATTAATAACACTATCTAAATTCTGAGTTCCTATAGATGCTAATCATTCTGAACCTCAAAGGATAAAGTGAGATGCCAAAACTGTTCAGAGGCAAAAAGCTACTAGTCCCGCTCATCTAATTGGAGCTAAGCTTCATTGATATTTCAGAGTTTATAGTATATTCTCTTCTTTTTATCCTATTTTATTTTTAGTTGCTTGGGGACAAGCAACAATTTAAGTTTGGTGTTGTGATGAGCGGATAATTTATACGCTTTTTGGCACTGTTTTTAGTATGTTTTTAGTGTGTTTTAGTTAGTTTTTATTATATTTTTATTTAAAATTCACTTTTCTGGACTTTACTATGAGTTTGTATATTTTTCTGTGATTTCAGGTAATTTCTGGCTGAAATTGAGGGACCTGAGCAAAAATCTGATTCAGAGGCTGAAAAAGGACTGCAGATGCTGTTGGATTCTGACCTCCCTGCACTCAAAGTGGATTTTATGGAGTTATAGAAGCCCAATTGGTGCGCTCTCAATTGCGTTGGAAAGTAGACATCCAGGAATTTCCAGCAATATATAATA
The DNA here is from genome assembly GCF_000816755.2 of Arachis ipaensis. NCBI lineage: Eukaryota > Viridiplantae > Streptophyta > Magnoliopsida > Fabales > Fabaceae > Arachis > Arachis ipaensis. The sequence goes on from NC_029788.2 coordinate 18,661,764, forward strand.
ATCCATACTTTGCCCAAGAATTGATGGCCCAAACTGGCGTTCAAAGTCAGCATCAGAATTCCTGGCGTTAAACGCCGGAAGTGGCACAAAAGTGGGAGTTAAACGCCCAAACTGGCACAAAAGCTGGCGTTTAACTCCAGGAAAAGTCTCTACACGAAAATGCTTCAATTCTCAGCCCAAGCACACTCCAAGTGGGCCCAGAAGTGGATTTTTACGTCATTTACTCATTCTTGTAAACCCTAGGTCACTAGTTCTCTATAAATAGGACTTTTTGCTATTGTATCTTCATCTCATGACACATTACACGTTTCATATTGTATGTTCTACGGCATGAGTCTCTAAACCCCATGGTTGGGGGTGAGGAGCTCTGCTGTGTCTTGATGGATTAATGCGGTTACTACTGTTTTTCATTCAATCACGCTTGCTTCTATTCTAAGGTACCACTTGTTCTTCAACCTGATGAATGTGATGATCCGTGACACTCATCATCATTCTCACCTATGAACGTGTGCCTGACAACCACCTCCGTTCTACCTTCGATTGAGTGTGTATCTCTTGGATTCCTTAATCAGAATCTTTGTGGTATAAGCTAGAACCCATTGGCGGCCATTCTTGAGAATCCGGAAAGTCTAAACCTTGTCTGTGGTATTCCGAGTAGGATTCAGGAATTGAATGGTTGTGACGAGCTTCAAACTCGCGAGTGTTGGGCGTTAGTGACAGACGCAAAAGAATCACTGGATTCTATTCCGACATGATCGAGAACCGACAGATGATTAGCCGTGCTGTGACAGAGCGCGTTGAACATTTTCACTGAGAGGACTGGAGATAGCCATTGACAACAGTGAAACCCAACATACAGCTTGCCATGGAAGGAGCCTTGCGTGCATGAAGAAGAAGACAGTAGGAAAGCAGAGATTCAGAAGATAGAGCATCTCCAAAACCTCAACCTGTTCTCAATTACTGCAAAACAAGTATTTATTTCATGTTCTTTTGCTTTTTACAATTAAATCTGAGAATTATTGATATCCTGACTAAGAGTTACAAGATAACCATAGCTTGCTTCAAGCCGACAATCTCCGTGGGATAAACCCTTACTCACGTAAGGTATTACTTGGACGACCCAGTGCACTTGCTGGTTAGTTGTGTGGAATTACAAAAGTGTGATTGTGATTTCATGCACCAAAGACGATGAGCCGTACATCCTAGCATCTGAGGCGCGTCCTGTGTTCTACGTGGAGGATGAGGTAGACAAAGGATGAAGTGTAGTAGTCCATGTGAAGCCAAGAGATTTGTTTGACATGGGCGAAGATTATGAACATTGTGAGGTCGACCTTCATCCCCAGTCTTGTATGACTAGCTTTTCTGAATTTGATGTTGAAGGCCTGCGATTGACAAGAGACGGCGATTTAGAGGAATCCACTAACGACGAGGTTGAAGATTGTGATGAGGCTGCCGATTCCTGAAATACATTTCTTTATCATGCATATAGCTCATATTCATGGGAGATTCTGCATATATACCACTGTCATGATTCACCTATGATAGATAATGGATTGTATTCTAGTCATATCATTAGACAATAGATTGAATTGATTGAGTTATTTTAGATTTTTTAAAACTTATCATCTCATATAAAGCTCTTTTATTTGACTGGTTTCTCATATAAAGCTCTTTTATTTAACTGATACCTCTCCTTCAAGACTTCTTACAATCATATTTTTTTATTGTCCCTATACATTCTTTCTATGTTCGTGGCCTATTAGGGAAATTGGAGAGCCGAGACTTCTTTCTCATTTGCAGAAGCCATTGGTTTATAGAGAAGATGATAGATGCGTCTCCATTCTCTTCATTGGACCATGCAACATCCTTCGCAAGGCAGTTATGGTTCAAAGAGTCCCATTTACAATCATGGCTGGATGCCTTCTCTGGACACAGTCACCTCTATCGAGCCAATGGTTATGCACCGGCTTCAATGATGAGGGTTTGATTGCTACTGCCTAATTTAATTTTCAAAATCCTTTTCATATTCGTGGATGAAACCCTTTTCATGTGGTTATGTTAAAATTTTAGGAATTGCTTCAATAGGACCGAAGGTACCGGGCTAAATTTGGGTTTGAGTTTATAACAAGTACGAAAACATGGTGCTCATAGAAAATACTTGATGAGGTAAAGGTAAAAATTCATGTTTTACTTTTGTATTTATCTAATGTATATAATAGTTCTATATCTATATAGCTAAATTCTAATCTTTGTTTTGTAAAATTGATACATTAGAATCATTTATCTATGTTTACGTGCAAAAAGATTATGAAATATTGATAAGAATAAAATAAGCCGAATCACCATTGAGGGTGGATAATTTAATTGTATTTTGTAGATCAAGATAAACTCTATTTGCCCTTTGATGAATCCATATCTGACGATATATTTTGGATTGATTTGGATGGATTTCATCACATAAACTCACACTTATTCACCTAAATAGCATGCTTTTGTATTTTCTCCCTAAATTGTGCTTGATTAGGAAAACATGCTCTTTTGTGCTTATTTTGACTAATTTTATTCCATTTACCTTTCGTTCGATACCTTGATGTTATTTGTGAGTGATTTTAGATGAATAAGGTAGGAATCACTTAGTGGGAATGGAAGAGGAGCATGCAATTGGGAGAAAGCATGAAGAAAATAAAAGAGAAGAGAACAGCCATGCGTGCGTGCGCACAAGGATGCGTGCGTATGCAAAAGGAGGAAATCAGCATGCGTGCGTGCGCACAACCCTCTGTGCGTACGCATAAGTGGAAATTTGGTGAAGTGTGCAGACGCACACGCCTGTGCGTCCGCACAGGTACCAGTGCGTGCCTTCATTAAAAATGCACGTGCACTCGCATTTTGGGGCTCTTTTTGGCCCATTTCTGAAGGCTTGGAGGCTGAATTCAAGTGCTATATGAAGGGAACTTCATGCCATATGAAGGGGAGCCATCTTAGAATAGAAAAAACACATAGTAGGAGTAGGAGTAGTGTAGATTAGCTAGAAAATTCTCTCTTAGGGTTTTAATTAGGGTTTGTAGAATTTTATACTTCAAGTTTGATTTTGGATTCTAGCAATTGCATTGTAAGTATTTCTTTAATTGTCTCTTTTAATTATATTACTTGTTCTACACTTTCATCTATTTTAACTTCTCTTGTCAATATATGCATAGTTTGCAATTTTGGATTCCTAGTTGTTGAATTTGATGTTTGATGCTTATTTTATGCTTGTTGAGTTGCTTTGGTTGTTTGTTATCATTTATGGTTCATAGATTTCATTATTTTCCCAATTTTGTCATATTTTATGATTATGCATATTAGGTGTTTGATGAAATGTCAATTTTGATTATGGGGTAGATTTCCACCCCTTGGCTTGGGGAAAATGAGTTTATGGATTACTAGAGCCATAATGTCCAACATTTAGTGATAATTCTTGGGTTGTTAGTTATTGTTTCCACTAACGCTAGCTTTTTACTAAGGTAATTAGTAAGTTAGCTAGGACTTGTGGATTAATGACAATTATGCTCACTTGACTTATCCTCCGATATTAAGGGTTGACTTAGTGAGATTAATCCATCATATTTGGGGTGGTAAAAGCGTTGCTTTTTGTTTTTCCATAACCATTTATGGCACCAAAGGCCGGAGAAACCACTAGAAAGAGGAAAGGGAAGGCAAAAGCTTCTACCTCTGAGTCATGGGAGATAGAGAGATTCATCTCAAAGGTCCATCAAGACCACTTCTCTGAAGTTGTGGCCAAGAAGAAGGTGATCCCCGAGGTCCCTTTCAAACTCAAAAAGGGTGAATATTCGGAGATCTGACATGAGATTCGAAGAAGAGGTTGGGAAATTCTCACCAACCCCATTCAACAAGTCAGAATCTTAATGGTTCAAGAGTTTTATGCCAATGCATGGATTACCAAGAACCATGATCAAAGTGTGAACCCGGACCCAAAGAATTGGCTTACAATGGTCCGGGGAAAATGCTTAGATTTTAGTCCGGAAAATGTAAGGTTGGCATTCAACTTGCCCATGATGCAAGGAGATGTATGCCCCTACACTAGAAGGGTCAACTTTGATCAAAGGTTGGACCAAGTCCTCATAGACATTTGTGAAGAGGGCGCTCAATGGAAGAGAAATTCAAGAGGGAAGCCGGTTCAACTAAGAAGGCATGACCTCAAGCCCGTGGCTAGGGGATGGTTGGAGTTCATCCAACGCTCAATCATTCCTACTAGCAACCGGTCTGAAGTTACTATAGACCGGGCTATCATGATCCATAGCATCATGATTGGAGAGGAAGTAGAAGTTCATGATGTTATATCCCTAGAACTCTACAAGGTGGCGGACAAGTCCTCTACTTTGGCAAGGTTAGCCTTCCCTCATCTCATTTGTGACCTCTGCAATTCAGCTGGAATTGACATAGAGGAAGACATCCTCATTGATGAGGACAAGCCCATCACTAAGAAAAAGATGGAGCAAACAAGAGAACCTCACCAAGAGCATGAGGAAATTCCTCATCATGAAGTTCCTGAGATGCCTCAAGGGATGCATTTTCCTCTACAAAACTATTGGGAGCAAATCAACACCTCCCTAGGAGAATTAAGTTCTAACATGGGACAGCTAAGGGTGGAGCACCAAGAGCATTCAATCCTCCTCCATGAAATTAGAGAAGACCAAAGAATCATGAGGGAGGAGCAACAAAGGCAAGGAAGAGACATTGAGGAGCTTAAGCACTCCATAAGATCTTCAAGAGGAAGAACAAGCCGCCATCACTAAGGTGGACCCGTTCTTTAATTTTCTTGCTCTCTATTTTCTATTTTTTGTTTGTTAGGCTTTATGTTTTATTTATGTTTGTGTCTTATTACATGATCACTAGTGTCTAAGTGTCTATGCCTTTAAGCTATGAAACGTCCTATAAATCCATCACCTTTCTTAAATAAAAAATGTTTTTAATTACAAAAGAAAAAGAAGTACATGAATTTTGAATTTTAAAACAGATTAATTATTTTGATGTGGTGGCAATACTCTTTGTTTTCTGAATGAATTCTTGAACAGTGCATATTTTTGAATTTGTTGTTTATGAATGTTAAAATTGTTGGCTCTTGAAAGAATGATGGACAAGGAGAAATTTTATTGATAATCTGAAAAATCATAAAAATTGATTCTTGAAGCAAGAAAAAGCAGTGAAAAGCTTGCAGAAAAAATATATATGAAAAAAAAAGAGAGAGAAAAAGAAAGAAAAAGAAAAAGTAAGCAGAAAAAGCCAATAGCCCTTTAAACCAAAAGGCAAGGGTAAAATAAAAAGGATCCAAGACTTTGAGTATCAGTGGATAGGAGGGCCTAAAGGAATAAAATCCTGGCCTAAGCAGCTAAACCAAGCTGTCCCTAACCATGTGCTTGTGGCGTGAAGGTGTCAAGTGAAAAGCTTGAGACTAAGCGGTTAAAGTCGTGGTCCAAAGCAAAAAAAAAGAGTGTGCTTAAGATCTCTGGACACCTCTAATTGGGGACTCTAGCAAAGCTGAGTCACAATCTGAAAAGGTTCACCCAGTTATGTGTCTGTGGCATTTATGTATCCGGTGGTAATACTGGAAAACAAAATGCTTAGGGTCACGGCCAAGACTCATAAAGTAGCTGTGTTCAAGAATCAACATACTGAACTAGGAGAATCAATAACACTATTTAAATTCTGAGTTCCTATAGATGCCAATCATTCTAAACCTCAAAGGATAAAGTGAGATGCCAAAACTGTTCAGAAGCAAAAAGCTAATAGCCCCGCTCATCTAATTAAGACTGATCTTCATAGATGTTTTTGAAATTCATTGTATATTCTCTTCTTTTTATCCTATTTTATTTTTAGTTGCTTGGGGACAAGCAACAATTTAATTTTGGTGTTGTGATGAGCGGATAATTTATACGCTTTTTGGCACTGTTTTTAGGTAATTTTTAGTATGTTTTAGTTAGTTTTTATTATATTTATATTAGTTTTTAATTAAAAATCACATTTCTGGACTTTACTATGAGTTTGTGTATTTTTCTATAATTTTAGGTATTTTCTGGCTGAAATTGAGGGACCTGAGCAAAAATCTTATTCAGAGGCTGAAAAAGGACTGCAGATGTTGTTGGATTCTGACCTCCCTGCACTCGAAGTGGATTTTCTGGAGCTACAAAAGCCCAATTGGCACGCTCTTAATTGCGTTGGAAAGTAAACATCCTGGGCTTTCCCTTAATATATAATAGTTTATACTTTGCTTGAGATTTGATAGCCCAAACCGGCATTCCAAGTCAGCATAAAAATTCTGGCGTCAAAACGCCAAAACTGGCATAAAAGCTGGAGTTAAATGCCCAAACTGGCACAAAAGCTGGCGTTTAACTCCAAGAGAAGCCTCTACACATGAAAGCTTCAATGCTCAGCCCAAGCACACACCAAGTGGGCCCGGAAGTAGATTTCTGCATCATTTACTCATTTCTGTAAACCCCAGGCTACTAGTTCTCTATAAATAGAACCTTTTGCTATTGTATTTTCATAATCGATTAGTCTTATGCTATCTTAGATCTTTTTGGGGGCTGGCCTCATGGCCATGCCTAGACCTTGTTCTTATGTATTTTCAACGGTGGAGTTTCTACACACCATAGATTAAGGTGTGGAGCTCTGGTGTTCCTCGAGAATTAATGCAAAGTACTATTGTTTTTCTATTCAATTCAAGCTTATTATTATTCTAAGATATTCATTCGCACTCAAGAACATGATGAATGTGATGATTATGTGACACTCATCACCATTCTCACCTATGAACGCGTGCCTGACAACCACTTCCATTCTACATGCAACAAGCTTGAATGTATATCTCTTGGGTTTCTAATCTAAGATTAGAACCTTCGTGGTATAGGCTAGAATTATTGGTGGCCATTCCTGAGATCCAGAAAGTCTAAACCTTGTATGTGGTATTCTGAGTAGGATCTGGGAAGGGATGGCTGTGACGAGCTTCAAACTCGCGAGTGTTGGGCGTAGTGACAGACGCAAAGGGATCAATGGATCGTACTCCAACATGATCGAGAACCGACAGATGATTAGCCGTGTGGTGACAACACATTTGGACCATTTTTACTGAGAGGACGGGAGGTAGCCATTGACAACAGTGAAACCCAACATACAGCTTGCCATGGAAAGGAGTATGAATGATTGGATGAAGACAATAGAAAAGCAGAAGTTCAGGAGGAACAAAGCATCTTCATATGCTTATCTGAAATTCTCACCAATGTATTACATAAGTATCTCTATCTTATTTTATCGTTTATTCATCTTTTAATTATCAATCCTCTATAACCATTTGAATCCGCCTGACTGAGATTTACAAGATGTCCATAGCTTGCTTCAAGCCGACAATCTCCGTGGGATCGACCCTTACTCACGTAAGGTTTATTACTTGGACGACCCAATACACTTGCTGGTTAGTTGTGCAGAATTGTGAAAAAGAGTTGAGATTACAATTGTGCGTACCAAGTTGTTGGCGCCATTGATGATCACAATTTCGTGCACCAGTATCTATGGTCTTTACGTCACCTGTCGCTAGCTCCTCTTCTCTGGTCATCAATCGCTAGCATGGTTCTGAAAATCGGACCAGTCGGACCGGTCTAATCGTGAACCGATATGTTTTATGGTTCGGTTCTTTAAGTAAAATCGTTGATTCAAAAACTGGATGCAAATCGCTAAACTGGCTGGTCAGACCGAACCGGAATCCGGTCGGTTCAAACGAAACGACACCGTATCGCTTCAGAAAGCATGCGAGTGCCCCTAGCCCTAGAGCCTCCTTTCTCCCTTCTCCTTCCTTCTCCCCAATCCCCAAAGAAAAAGGAAGCCCTAGCCTTTATCACCGCCGCGTCCGTCGAACTCAACCCTAGCCTCCATCGTCGTTGCCATTCTTTTCACCGCCGCCGTCCCTATGGTCTGGTCGTCTCTTTACTGTCCAACCGGTCGCCTCCAGCCCCTCTGTACACTCGCGAATCACAAGCTTCTCTGCGTCGTTCATTGCACGTCGTGGGTCGTCATGCTCGTCTCCCGTTGTCCGTCGTCACTCCGAATTTTTGAAAATTAAATATTAAATTATTTATAAGATTATATTTTTAAGAGATTTTATATATAAATTAAATATTTTTTTATTTATGATTTAAAGTTTTAGTAATTGAATAATAATAATAATAATAATAATAATAATAATAATAATAATAATAATAATAATAATAATAATAATAATAATAATAATAATAATAATAA
>NC_029788.2:18673874-18700201 GCF_000816755.2 Arachis ipaensis
ATAAAAAGTTATTTATGAGATTAAATTAATAATCTCTATTATTTTAGTTAAAGGAGATATTAGTATTTTATTTCAATTTTAGATTAATAAGTTGAATTTCACATATTTTAAGAATAATAATAATAAGTTAATGATTTTGAAATTTAGTATTTATTTTTTTATAAATTAAATATATATTTTAGAGAATTTTTATATTAGAATATTTATTAAATTATAAATTAAAAGTTTTTAAGCCTCACTGCTGCCTGTTGCCCTCTGCTCGTACTGCTGGGTGCTGCACGTTACTTGCTGCGTCTCTTCGAACACTAAGCGCTCACATGTCTCCCCGACCTCCGCTGGCCAACCTGTCATTTCTCTGCTGGTCTGGTATCCCTGCCGCCGCCACTTTTCTTACCGTTGCTGCTACCTCCGATCCCAACTCAAGCTGCCTGCGCCGCCACTATTTCCGATCCCGAAGGAAAAAGAAACCCCTAACCCCTCTTCCTTCCTCTTCCCTCTTTCCTCCGAGATCCCGATCCCCGTGAGCGTACGAAAGACTTCGCTATGCCACAGCAAAGCAAACTTGGCTGGCCTAAGGCCAAGCCAGACTGGTCGGTCAAATCGCTAAACGTAGGTCAAAAACTTAGTTGCTAAAATGAATTTCTTGGCTTGGTATTTTGTATAGCCAAGTGCTAATCTGGCCAGGCTGACCAGGCTAAAAGTCTTGGTACGATCGCTAACTACTGGTCTCTTCTCCTCGATCGCTGTCCACTGCATTTCTGGTATCTATGACCACGTGCTTTAACACTAGTAGTTACCGCGGTTGTTGAACCATGCGTGTTAACATTAGAGTTGAGAAAAAGTGTTAAGACGTGTTGATTGGTCGTTCACATAACCCAGCAGGTTCATTATTTGGAATGCACTCATTCCCAGCTAGGGTGCCTCTAACAGCCGAACTTCGTTCGATACCTGTAGAACATTTAGAGTCAGTCCGCCTAAGTTTACCAATATCTCCTAACTATTAATTTTCTACTTATTTGCTATTTTATTCTATCTCTATGAATACATTATGTAACCACTCTTAAAGTCTATTCGTATACTTCTACGAAACAAGGAGGACTTGAAGACGAAAAGATAACAGAAGTAGGTTAGTAAGTATGAGGAAAGGTACCGTTCGACATACAACCCAAAGTGACAACAGTTACCGATGGAGGGCAGGAGAGTCATTTTTACCAGGTTTACACAACAGTGGTGTGCCGATTAGTAGACAGCCAAGAGCTAGTACAACCTCATGCTAGGTAACTAGGGAAACGCAGACAGTGATGCGGGTTGTGAGCGCTCAAACTTCGAGCAGTGTCGGTAGGGAAGGGTCTAGGATGAGTCTTATGGTGTATGTTCCAAATCTGAAAGACCTAGAGTCCTTACCGGTGGTTATTAAGATCGGATATGGTGCTTCCAAGATTAGAATCTAATCTTTGGGTTCTCTATATGTAAGTTCGAACAACGTACATCTTACCTTCACCAACAGTCCGTGCGCAAGTATCCACTCTTACCACTACTCACAGTGTATTAGTAGTGTAAGTAGTACAAGAACTCACGCTTACTTATAGAATCTTATTATTATTCGAACTTAACTTATCTTTTTGTTATCATGAAACGTAATTAAGAGCTCCTTGTGGTCTCGAGGTGTGGAATTAGATACCACACATCTTTGAGGTGGCAACTTTTATGTATTCTTGTTCCAGATCCGTACCGGTACTCCGGTCGGGGGTTTTTCTAGATTCTATCGTATTCTGATTAGCTAATACTTTTATGTTATCGTTTTCCAAGATAAATATCTCTTGATCATCGGACCCCAAATGTCTTTACTCATTTACTACGTCTTTAGATGAAGGCCCGGGTGAACCACACACGAACCCGACTCGTAACTTCGAAAGTACACATCTCCGAAGAGAACCTCAATTTGCGGTCGAAAACACGGTCAAACCCGTAAATTGAGGTCGAAAATACGGTCAAAACCGCAAAACTGCGGTCTTAAAAATACGACTGAACCTTACGGCCAAACCCGATAGTTTAGAGTTCGTTTCATATTTGATAATATATAATTCCCTTTCGGGTCCTACAAATGAAAGGTTGCGTTAATTCTCGCACGGTTAACCCGAAAACATCGAGGTCTTTTAGGTGAAGCTCACGAATTTTAAATTAATAATTAAATAGTATTTTTATAAATATTGTTATTGGATTAAATTTTGTTTTAAATTAATATTCTACCTAAATTCTAATTCCCAAATCAAAACCTTAATTTGATCCTAAATTCCCAAATCAAAACCTTAATTTGATCCTAAATTCCCAAATTAAAACCCATTAACCCTTACCTAACCCTAATTTCACTGCCTCACCGCCATTCACTGCCACACTTTCCCTTTTTACCATCAACAGCCACCAAACCTCCCATTTCCCTTTCCTTCCACACCGCAGCACACACATACATGGACCTCCCTCTCGACACCCACACTCAGCTTCACACACCTCCCTCACCTTCCATTGCCGCGCCAGCCAACCACGTAGAGAGAGAGAGAGAGAAAGAGAGAGAGAGAGAGAGAGAAATAGAGGAGCGTCACCGGCAGAAGGAGAGGTCATCAAGTCGTCGCGCCCTGCCACCGTGAAGCTGCCGAACTGAATGTGTCGTCGCCGCAGTTGGAGGAAGCCCGCGTCACCGTCTTTCTCGCCGTTGCCGGAGAAGCCTGAGGAGACGGGGGAGAGAGAACACGGAGGATGCCATCTACGTCACTGCCATCGAGCCACATCCGCCGTTGTGAAGGCTCCGCCATTGCCGTTGCTGCTACGGGAGAGGGAGAATGGAACGGGTAAGAATGAGGAACTGGGATTGCTGCTGTCGCCACCGCTGTTGAGGGCCAGCCACCGCACCGAGCTTCTGCCGCCATCAGGTCTGCCGTCTTGTCACCGAGTATCACGCGGGTGTAGCCGGAATCACTTCCAGTCCTTTGTTTGTGCGGTGAGTTATTTACCCCTGTTCTTTCTGTTTCAATTTTGTTGCTGCATCACTGTACTTTGATTTTCTTGCTGAAAGTAATTTGTTGTTGAAAGTTGAATGTGTTGCTGAAATTTGTTACTAATTATCATGAACCTTGAATTTGTTGTTGGCTTTCCAAAATAATTACTTAGCTTCGCTTAGCTTAAGTTTGTTGGTTGTCGAAAATCATTACTGAGTTTATTGAACCTTGAATTTGGTGCTGTTTTGCTCAATAATCACTTAGTTAATTTTGGCCATCAATGCCTCCTTCGCCGTGAGTTGGTCTCTGGACAGGTGGGTTTCAGCTTCGGACTTGTTATTTCTCTTTCAATTTTATTATTGTAAATCATTATTACATCTTGAATTTGTTGTTGAAAGTTGAGTTTGTTGTTGAAATTATGATTTAGCTAATTTTGTTTTGCTGAATACTAGGGATTCGAAAACTATCATAGTTAAATTTGTTGTTGCAAATTATGATTTAAGATGAATTTGTTGTCGTATGTTGAATTGTTGCTGAACATATCACTAAGCTATAGTTTTGAAAGGCAGAATGGAGATGTACCCCAAGTAAGTTAAATACTTTTGCAATAAATAATTCATGTCAATGCTATTTCCTGTGCTTGCCAAATTGGTTTTGTTGATAAATAGTTGTTTAGTTTATTTGCATGTTTCTAGGCTCAACGTGCATGTTGCCTGTTGAAGAAAATTCTGCAAGTCATTGAGTTGCGTGTTTCACATCAAGCAGAAAGGATAAAAAATGTAAAATTAACTTTATATGTTCAATCCTTCCCTAGTAACTGTTTGAGTGATTGAAACTATAGAGACCCTGCCTGCCTCCTCTCACTTGTTCAATTCTTGAGGTGAAATGAAATTAGATAAAACACATATTTGAATTTTCGATGCTATATATGTAATGAATATAGATATGATTGATCCTTCCCTTGATTGAGATATGTCTGAATGTGGAACTTTACTGCAGGGAAGAAATGCATATGAGTTCTGTTGCTGAGAAGGCATTTCTTTATAGACCCTCATTTTTGTTAGAAGTTAAAACTTGAAGTTGTTATTTTCAGCATGATTAAGTAGCTCAAATTGATTGGACTGCATACTTTTTAAATTTATTTAATACTATACTAGATACCTTTATAAAGTTGAAATGTAGCAAAACCAAATCTAGTGGAATTCAAGTCACCAAATAAAAAAATCTATTTGAATTGTATGGCTGCTGAAATTAAGAGTAGGCTGCTGAAAATAAATATGAACTACTAACAAGCTTTTAATGATGTTAATTAAGGTATGCATAGCAAGGAAAAGAAATGAAAATGTCTTAGTTTGGCTGTCTCTTTTCATTTTTTCTCTTTCTGAGAGTTGGGTAAAAAATGTGACTAATTTAACATACATTTGCAGCTTGAACAAAGTAAATTTGAGGAGAAGAAGAAACTTGAAAATTAGGATTTTTTTCAGAATCCAGATCTGTGAATTGGAAGAATAAGGAGCATACTTACCTAAGTTTTGTCGATTGCCAATCTAGAGCTTTTCAGGTTTGCTTTGTTGATTATGTTGCTTCATTTTTTATTTCCATTTTCTTTTTACTTGTGCTATATTTATATTATTTGGTGCTTTATAGGAATTGAGAGCTGCAATGAAGTCTATCAAAAATGACGTGTTAAAAACGAAATGAAGTGTGTACTAGCTATTATATGTGTGATGTATATATGTTTTAATGATATGTTTTTTTTCAAGTTGAAAAAGAATAAATGTAGGTGTTTATGTCTAATGTGACTTTACTTTGCATGTTAATGAAGCAGGTGCTGAGCTTTCAAATGGTAAAGTAGCTGAAACAAAAGTTCTCGAGCGTTAAAAAAAAGATTAGCAATACCAGAAACAATCTATCCTGGCAGAGTCTAAATTGTATTACTCTCACAGCTATGGAACAATTCTGTTAATAGTGTCTACTTAGTGTTAGTGTATATATCACTATATAAAACTAAGATTGAGACAAGTGTATTTACTCAACTATATTGATATGTTAGCTGGTTACTTTAATTACAACTTATCTTAATTGTTGATTATCATTTTTTATTTTTAGATTTATTTTGTGATTATCATCATTTTGGGATGTGATTATGCTTTAAAAAATTAAATCTCATAAAACAAAATAGGGTATGATCACGGTGAAAAACCGTGACCATTGATAAGGCTATGGTCACGGTTTTGTGGGGTGACCATAGATAAGTTATGGTCACGGTGAAAATCCATGACCATAGATAAGGCTATGGTCATGGTTTTAAGATGGGGTGACCATAGAGGCTATGGTCACGGCAAAAAATCGTGACCATAGATAGGGCTATGGTCACGGTTTTAAAGAGGGGTGACCATAGAGGCTATGGTCACGGTGAAAAACCGTTGCCATAGATAGGGCTATGGTCACGGTTTTAAGTGGGGTGACCATAGAGGCTATGGTCACGGCAAAAACCGTGACCATAGATAAGGCTATGGTCACGATTTTAAGGTGGGGTGACCATAGAGCTATGGTCACGGTTTTAAGGAAGGGTGACCATAGAGTCTATGGTCACGATTTTAAGGAGGGGTGACCATAGGGGCTATGATCACGGAACCGTGACCATAGCTACTATGGTCACGGTGAAAAAACGTGACCTAAAGTGTCAGAATCTGAAAATTGAAACTGTGACTATAGAAACCGTGACCATAGATAAAAAAAACCGTGACCATAGACCTATGGTCACGAGAGAATAGACCACGGTAAAAAACCGTGACCCCAGGTCCAAAATATGGTCACCCTTTTTATAGTTATGGTGACCATAGGCCTTTTTTTTTTGTAGTGAGATGTCAAAAAATATTCATACCTATTAAAACACAGTGTAATCATTTTAAGATATTAATAATTTTTTAATATACTTTTATACAATGGTATAATTTGAAATTTTTTTAATCCAATTATATCTTAAATATATAACGACCACAATTTTGTATTTCCTATATTTATATAAATGGTGGTCTCCCCATAAAATATAAAACCTTTGGAAGGACCAGTATTTAATAAAAAGTAACAAGAGTAAATAGTTGGTTCTTTTGCAGTTTCATATTTTTCATGCAACGTACATAAAACTAACATGACCACCAGCATTTATGGCTTAATTACTATGTACGTATGAAACCTAAAATAGACTCGTACCATAATTTATGTTATGAGGAGCAGAAATCACCTTCTCTTGTTCTGAATACAACTGTGCAAAACCTGCTTAAAGAAACAAATTGAATGGGGAAAAAAAAAGTGTCCATCAAAGATATGCATACATATCAGGCCAACCCTTTAAAAATCCAAATTAATACTTGTAAATTAAATGCCTAAAGAATAAGTGACCAAATTTGATATACAAATAAATAACATTTTTTAGTTTGTAGTTGTAGCATAAATATTTATTTTTATTGCTAAACTTATCAAATCTTAAAACATAAATTCTAAATAAAAAACACAAAAGAACCAACTAACACTACAAAAAAAAAAGATTTAAAATGGCATTAATAAAATGGCAGTTTTATAAATCTGCCATAATATTCTGATACTATGGCATAATCTGTTATTGCCGTAATGAGTTTGTGCAAAATGGCGGTTTAAAACCGCCCTTCTCTGGGGCCATGATGTAAAAATACCCACACACTATCTGATTCCAACCCTAATTGAAGAACTAACGCGCTGCCGCTTACACTGTTTCTGTAAGGTAACGACGCCTACCACTGGGATCTACTCCGGCACGATCTGCTCCAGCGACAACTTTCTCCACCAAGGATCTCCTCAGCGGCGTTCTCCTCCGACTAGAATCTCCTCGCCATTCACCGCCATCGTTCATCTCCTCGCTGCTGCCTTCAATGAGCTTCTATAATCTTGTTCTGGCTTCGCTCTAAAGGTTAGCCATCGCCGCTCATCTCCCTTGCTGCTTCGTTTATCACCTCGCCGCCGCAAGCAACATTGTTGCAGCTTTAGCGAGTGGTGCACGAAATCACAATCACACTTTTGCAATTCCGCACAACAAACCAGCAAGTGCACTGGGTCGTCCAAGTAATACCTTACGTGAGTAAGGGTCGATCCCACGGAGATTGTCGGCTTGAAGCAAGCTATGGTTATCTTGTAACTCTTAGTCAGGATATCAATAATTCTCAGATTTAATTGTAAAAAGTAAAAGAACATGAAATAAATACTTGTTTTGCAGTAATGGGGAATAGGTTGAGGTTTTTGGAGATGCTATAACTTCTAAATCTTTGCTTTCCTACTGTCTTCTTCTTCATGCACGCAAGGCTCCTTCCATGGCAAGCTGTATGTTGGGTTTCACTGTTGTCAATGGCTACCTCCCGTCCTCTCAGTGAAAATGTTCAACGCACGCTGTCACCGCACGGCTAATCATCTGTCGGTTCTCGATCATGTCGGAATAGGATCCATTGATCCTTTTGCATCTGTCACACGCCCAACACTCGCGAGTTTGAAGCTCGTCACAGCCATCCCTTCCCAGATCCTACTTGGAATACCACAGACAAGGTTTAGACTTTCCGAATCTCAAGAATGGCCGCCAATAGTTCTAGCCTATACCACGAAGGTTCCAATCTCAGATTAGAAACCCAAGAGATACACATTCAAGCTTGATTGCATGTAGAACGGAGGTGGTTGTCAGGCACGCGTTCATAGGTGAGAACGATGATGAGTGTCACGGATTATCACATTCATCAAGTTGAAGTGCGAATGAATATCTTAGAATAGAAGCAAGCGTGATAGAATGGAAAACGGTAATAATTGCATTAATTCATGAAGAACAGCAGAGCTCCTCACCCCCAACCATGGGGTTTAGAGACTCATGCCGTAGAAGATACAATATGAAACGTGTAAAGTGTCATGAGGTACCAATACAATAGCAAAATGTCCTATTTATAGAGAACTAGTAGCCTAGGGTTTACAGAAATGAGTAAATGACGTAAAAATCCACTTCCGGGCCCACTTGGTTTGTGCTTGGGCTGAGCATTGAAGCTTTCATGTGTAGAGACTTTTCTTGGAGTTAAACGCCAGCTTTTGTGCCAGTTCTGGCGTTTTGACGCCAGAATTTTTATGCTGTCTTGGAACGCCGGTTTGGGCCATCAAATCTAGGGCAAAGTATGGACTATTTTATATTGCTGGAAAGCCCAGGATGTCTACTTTCCAACGCAATTGAGAGTGCACCAATTAGGCTTCTGGAGCTCCAGAAAATCCACTTCGAGTGCAGGGAGGTCAGAATCCAACAGCATCTGTAGTCCTTTTTCAGCCTCTGAATCAGATTTTTGCTCAGGTCCTTCAATTTCAATCAGAAAATACCTGAAATCATAGAAAAATATACAAACTCATAGTAAAGTCCAGAAATGTGATTTTTATTTAAAAACTAATAAAAACATAATAAAAACTATCTAAAATATACTAAAAACATACTAAAAACAATGCCAAAAAGCGTATAAATTATCCGCTCATCACAACACCAAACTTAAATTGTTGCTTGTCCCCAAGCAACTGAAAATCAAATAGGATAAAAAGAAGATAATATACTATAAATTCTAAATTATCAATGAAACTTAGCTCCAGTTAGATGAGCGGGACTAGTAGCTTTTTGCCTCTGAACAGTTTTGGCATCTCACTTTATCCTTTGAAGTTTAGAATGATTGGCATCTATAGGAACTCAGAATTCAGATAGTGTTATTGATTCTCCTAATATAGTATGTTGATTCTTGAACACAGCTACTTTATGAGTCTTGGCCGTGACCCTAAGCATTTTGTTTTCCAGTATTACCACCGGATACATAAATGCCACAGACACATAACTGGGTGAACCTTTTCAGATTGTGACTCAGTTTTGCTAGAGTCCCCAATTAGAGGTGTCCAGAACTCTTAAGCACACTCTTCTTGCTTTGGACCACGACTTTAACCGCTTAGTCTCAAGTTTTCACTTGACACCTTCACGCCACAAGCACATGGTTAGGGACAGCTTGGTTTAGCTGCTTAGGCCAGGATCTTATTCCTGCGGGCCCTCCTATCCACTGATGCTCAAAGCCTTGGATCCTTATTTTACCCTTGCCTTTTGGTTTAAAGGGCTATTGGCTTTTTTTGCTTGTAATTTTTTTTTGAAATGTTCACTGCTTTTTCTTGCTTCAAGAATCATTTTGATGATTTTTCAGATCCTCAATAACATTTCTCCTTTTTCCATCATTCTTTCAAGAGCCAACAATTTTAACATTCATAAACAACAAATTCAAAAGACATATGCACTGTTCAAGCATTCATTCAGAAAACAAAAAGTATTGTCACCACATCAAAATAATTAAACTAATTTCAAGGATGAATTCGAAATCATGTACTTCTTGTTCTTTTGTAATTAAAACATTTTTCATTTAAGAGATGTGATGGATTCATAGGACATTCATAGCTTTAAGACATAAACTTTAAATTTTATTATCATTGAATAAAAATTAAGACTCAAAATTAAATATAAAGGCAGACCAAAAATACTAGAAGACAGAAAATTAAAAACAGAAAATTAAAAACATAAAATTAAATGACTCTTAAGATAGATTCCTAATAATTAAGGTTATCACAGAGTTAGGACTCAACAACCTTGATTTTGGGAAGTGGATGCTCCTTCAATCTGTGGGGTGTTTGATCCTTCAAGGGAGAGCTTTTGGCGCTTCAGCTCCTGTAGCTCACGCCCCTGCTTCTCCTGTTCCTTCAGCAGTTTGCAGAGCATGCAGTTTTGATTCTGCTGCTCTTCCTTAAGTTGTTCCATAGCTTCTTGGAGCTTGGAAACAAATGTTTCTAGGCGGGTCCAGTAGTCAATTTCAGGAAATTCTGGGAGGAACTCTTGCGCCCTCCTTTTGATAGAGTTATCTTGCATTTGTCCTTCCATTGACTTCTTGGTGATTAGATGTTCAATTGGGATGAATTCATCTACTCCCATCCTCACCCCAGCATCTTTACATAGCAGAGAAATTAAGCTTGGGTAGGCCAGTTTAGCTTCAGTGGATTTCTTGTTTGCAATTGTGTAAATCTCACAAGAAATCAGATGATGAATCTCTACTTCTTTCCCAAGCATAATACAATAAATCATCACTGCTCTTTTGACAGTGACCTCAGAACGGTTGCTAGTGGGCAGTATAGAATGCCCAATGAAGTCCAACTTAGTTGGTTTGGGACACCTTCTGAATTGGTTATCCACTTAGTTCCAGGGAGGCATATTTCCTCTAGAACTTGATCCAACCCCTTATCTACTCTCACCATTCTCCTATTAAAGGATTCAGGATCATCTTGTAATTGAGGCAGTTTGAAGACCTCTCTTATTTTGTCCAGATGGAAGTAAATAATTCTTCCTCTGACCATGGTTCTGTAGGTATGAAAGGCGGTTCCAGTCATTCTCTGCTTATCTGTCAGCCACAGATTTGAGTAGAACTCCTGAACCATGTTTCTTCCAACCTTTTCTCAGGATTGGCTAGAATTTCCCATCCTCTGTTTCAGATTTGCTCTTGGATCTCCGGATATTCATCTTCTTTCAGATTAAATTTAACTTCCGGGATCACTGACCTCAGACCCATTATTTTATAGTAATGGTCTGCATGTTCTTTGGTTAGGAACCTCTCTTGATTCCAAAGATTCTTTGGAGCATTCTCTTTCTTGCCTTTTGATTTGGTTTGTTTTCCCTTAGGTGCCATGATCTTGATGAGTCTTAGCTCAGTGATCACGGAAAAACACACCAAACTTAGAGGTTTGCTTGCCCTCAAGCAAAAGAAAGGAAAGGGGAGAGAGAGAATAAGAGGCAAATTCGAATGGTGTATAGGAGGGGATGGCCGAATGTGTATTTATAAGAGGAGGGGGGGTGATTTCAAAAAATTGAAGAAGATAGGAAAAGATATGGAAAGAATTTGAGAAGATACTTGAGTTTTTGAAGATGATTTGAAAAGGATTTGAAAGAAATTTAGAAAATTATTGAATTTTTGAAAACTGAAGGTGAATGATGAAAATTTGAAACATGTTTATGCAGAAAATTATGAGTTAAAACATGAAAATTTGAAAAAATTTGAATTTGGAAACAAAATCTCCTCCCCCTGCCTTTCTGGCGTTAAACGCCCAGAATGGTATCCATTCTGGCGTTTAACGCCCAATTCTTGGCCATTATGAGCGTTTAATGCCTAGCCAGGTACCCTGGCTAGCGTTAAATGCCAGAAACCCCTTTATCACTGGGCGTTTTGCTGAACGCCCAGGATGCTGCAATTCTGGCGTTAAACGCCCAGAATGGTACCCATTCTGGCGTTTAACGCCCAAAATGCCCTCTACTGGCATTTTCTTGCCAGCAAGCTCTTTTTCTCTGCTTTTTGCACTGAATCTTTCTATAACTCTGTGAATTCCTTCAATTTTGATGATTAACCTTTGAAGAAAATGTATATCAAATTTCTACAAGTATTAATTAAAACAAATAACCTGCTAATGGTTGGGTTGCCTCCCAGCAAGCGCTTCTTTATTGTCTTTAGCTGGACCTTTACTGAGCTTCATTCAAGCCTCAGTTTTGAGCATTCTTGCTCAAAAGTGCTTTCAAGATAATGTTTGATTCTTTGTCCATTAACAATAAACTTTTTGTCAGAATCAATATCTTGAAGCTCAACATATCCATATGGTGACACTCCTGTAATCACATATGGTCCCCTCCATCAGGATTTTAGTTTTCCTGGGAATAGCCTGAGCCTAGAGTTAAACAGAAGGACCTTCTGTCCTGGTTCAAAGACTCTGAATGACAGTTTCTTGTCATGCCACCTTTTTGTTTTCTCCGTGTAAATTTTTGCATTTTCAAAAGCATTGAGTCTGAATTCCTCTAGCTCATTCAGCTGGAGTAATCTTTTCTCTCCAGCTAACTTAGCATCCAGGTTCAGGAATCTGGTAGCCCAGTAAGCTTTATGTTCCAGTTCCACGGGCAGATGACAGGCCTTGCCATACACAAGCTGGTATAGAGAGGTTTCTATAGGAGTCTTGAATGCTGTTCTGTATGCCCACAGAGCATCATCCAAGCTTTTTGCCCAATCCTTTCTACGGGCAATTACAGTCTGTTCCAGGATTCTTTTTAGTTCTTTATTAGAGACTTCAGCTTGCCCATTTGTTTGTGGATGATATGGAGTTACTACTTTGTGGCTAATTCCATATCGGACCATAGCAGAGTGAAGCTGTTTATTACAGAAATGAATGCCCCCATCACTGATTAGTACTCTGGGAACACCAAATCTGCTGAAAATATGTTTCTGGAGGAACTTCAGCATAGTCTTAGTATCATTAGTGGGTGTGGCAATTGCTTCTACCCATTTAGATACGTAGTCTACTGCCACCAGAATGTAAGTGTTTGAGTATGATGGCGGGAAAGGACCCATGAAGTCAATACCCCATACATCAAACAATTCAATCTCTAAGATCCCTTGAGGTATGGCATAACCATGAGGCAAGTTACCAGCTCTTTGGCAACTGTCACAGTTACGCACAAACTCTCGGGCATCTCTATAGAGAGTAGGCCAGTAGAAGCCACATTGGAAGACCTTAGTGGCTGTTCGCTCACTTCCGAAATGTCCCCCATACTGTGATCCATGACAATGCCGAAGGATCTTCTGTGCTTCCTCTCTAGACACGCATCTGCGGATCATTCCATCGGCACATCTCTTAAAGAGGTATGGTTCATCCCATAGGTAGTACTTTGCATCAGAAATTAATTTTTTTCTTTGTACCCTGCTGTACTCATTGGGTATGAACCTCACAGCTTTATAATTTGCAATGTCTGCAAACCATGGCGCTTCCTGAATGGCAAAGAGTTGCTCATCTGAAAAGGTCTCAGAGATCTCAGTAGGAGGGAGGGACGCCCCTGCTACTGGTTCAATCCGGGACAGATGATCAGCTACCTGGTTCTCTGTCCCTTTTCTGTCTCTTATTTCTATATCAAACTCTTGCAGAAGCAACACCCATCTTATGAGCCTGGGTTTTGACTCCTGCTTTGTGAGTAGGTATTTAAGAGCAGCATGGTCAGTATACACAATCACTTTCGAACCTACTAAATAGGATCTAAACTTGTCAATGGCATAAACCATTGCAAGTAACTCTTTTTCTGTGGTTGTGTAATTCTTCTGTGCATTATTTAAAACACGGCTAGCATAGTAAATGACGTGCAGAAGCTTGTTATGCCTCTGTCCCAACACTGCACCAATGGCATGGTCACTGGCATCACACATTAGTTCAAATGGTAATGTCCAGTCTGGTGCAGAGATGACTGGTGCTGTGACCAGCTTAGCTTTCAGGGTCTCAAACGCCTACAGACACTCTGTGTCAAATACAAATAGTGTGTCAGCAGCTAGCAGATTGCTCAGGGGTTTTGCAATTTTTGAAAAATCTTTTATAAACCTCCTGTAGAATCCTGCATGTCCCAAAAAGCTTCTGATTGCCTTTACATTGGCAGGTGGTGGTAATTTTTCTATTACCTCTACTTTGGCTTGATCCACCTCTATTCCTTTGTTTGAAATTTTGTGGCCAAGGACAATGCCTTCAGTCACCATAAAGTGACATTTTTCCCAGTTTAAGACCAGATTTGTCTCTTGGTACCTTTTCAAGACAAGTGCTAAATGATCAAGACATGAGCTGAATGAGTCTCCAAATACTGAGAAGTCATCCATGAAGACTTCCAGAAATTTCTCTACCATATCAGAGAAGATAGAGAGCATGCACCTCTGAAAGGTTGCAGGTGCATTGCACAGACCAAAAGGCATTCTTCTGTAAGCGAATACTCCCGATGGACATGTGAATGTTGTTTTCTCTTGGTCTTGAGGATCCACTGCAATTTGGTTGTAGCCTGAATAGCCATCCAAAAAGTAGTAGTATTCATGACCTGCTAGTCTCTCTAGCATCTGGTCTATGAATGGTAAAGGAAAATGATCCTTTCTGGTGGCTGTATTGAGCCTTCTGTAATCAATACACATGCGTCACCCTATAACTGTTCTTGTAGGAACTAGTTCATTCTTTTCATTATGAACCACTGTCATTCCTCCCTTCTTGGGGACAACTTGGACAGGGCTTACCCAGGGGCTATCAGAAATAGGATAAATGATTCCAGCCTCTAGTAACTTAGTGACCTCTTTCTGCACCACCTCCTTCATGGCTGGATTTATCCGCCTCTGTGGTTGGACCACTGGCTTAGCATCATCCTCCAATAGGATTTTGTTCATGTATCTTGCTGGACTAATGCTCTTAAGATCACTTATGGACCACCCAAGAGCTGTCTTGTGTGTCCTTAGCACTTGAATTAGTGCTTTCTCTTCCTGTGAATTTAAACCAGAGCTTATGATCACTGGAAAAGTGTCATCTTCTCCCAGAAATGTATATTTCAGGGATGGTGGTAGTGGCTTGAGCTCGGGTTTAGGAGGCTTATCCTCTTCGTCCGGTTCCCCCTGATCAGGCTGAACATCTTTAAAGATGTCCTCTAGCTCTGATTCGAGACTCTCGGTCATATTGATCTCTTCCACCAAAGAGTCAATAATATCAGTGCTCATGCAGTCATGTGATGTGTCTGGATGCTGCATAGCTTTGACAGCATTTAACTTGAACTCATCCCCATTGACTCTCAGGGTCACTTCCCCTTTTTGTACATCAATAAGAGTTCGTCCAGTTGCTAGCAAGGGTCTTCCCAGAATGAGAGTTGCACTCTTGTGCTCCTCCATTTCCAGCACCACAAAGTCAGTGGGAAAGGCAAATGGCCCAACCTTGACAATCATGTCCTCAATTACACCTGATAGATATTTAATGGAGCCATCAGCAAGTTGGAGGCATATTTGGGTTGGGTTGACCTCTTTAGCCAAGCCAAGCTTTCTAATAGTGGATGTAGGTATTAGGTTGATACTTGCTCCAAGGTCACATAGAGCTGTCTTGGTACAAGCACCCTCTAATGTGCACGGTATCATAAAGCTTCCCGGATCTTTAAGCTTCTCTGGTAAGCTTTTCAGAATGACTGCACTGCATTCTTCAGTGAGAAACACCTTTTCAGTTTCTCTCCAATCCTTCTTATGACTTAAGGTCTCTTTCATGAACTTAGCATAAGAGGGTATTTGCTAAAGTACCTCTGCAAATGGGATCTTTATCTCAAGAGTCCTGAGATAGTCTGCAAAGCGGGCAAATTGTTTATCCTGTTTCGCTTGGCGGAGTTTCTGAGGATAAGGCATCTTGGCTTTATATTCTTCAACCTTAGTTGCTGCAGGTTTATTCCCTACAGAGGTGGTTGGAGAAGCCTTCTTAGAGGAGTTACTATCAGCACTTGCAGGTGTCTGATCCCTCGTTGGCGTCCGGGAATGGGGGCTGAATGGGCGTTTAACGCCAGATTCCCACCATTTTCTGGCATTTGAACGCCAGATTTGGGCAAAGAATGGGCGTTCAACGCCAACTTTTCTCCCTGTTCTGGCGTTTGAACGCCAAAATTATTCCTCTCTGGGCTCTTCCTGTCCTCAGAGGGATTTTGGGCAGTGGTTTGGTCATCCTCTGTCAGTTGTTCCTTTCTTGGCTTTTTGCTACTTTGAGCTGAATTATTCAATGTCTTCCCACTCCTTAGTTGAACAGCTTGGCATTCTTCTGTTATCTGTTTAGATAGCTGCTGTCTTGTCTGATTCAATTGTGATTCTATATTCTTGTTAGCAATTTTAGTATCTTGGAGCATCTCTTTAAATTCTGCTAATTGTTTTGTCATCAGGAGTAATTGCTGATTAAGTTCAACAATCTGTTCTTGAGGATTAGGATCAGTAGTTACTGCCATAGCCTCTTCTTTTATAAAGGACTCACTGCTTGAGTATAAATGTTAATTTCTAGCAACCGTATCTATGAGCTCTTGAGCCTCTTCAATCGTCTTCCTCATGTGTATAGACCCACCAGCTGAGTGGTCTAGAGACATCTGAGCTTTTTCTGTAAGCCCATAGTAGAAGATGTCTAACTGTACCCACTCTGAAAATATTTCAGAGGGGCATTTCCTTAGCATACCTCTGTACCTCTCCCAGGCATTATAAAGGGATTCATGATCCTCTTGTTTAAAGCCTTGGATGTCCAGCCTCAGCTGTATCCTCCTTTTTGGAGGGTAAAATTGATTCAGGAATTTGTCTGATAACTGTCTCCATGTTTTTATGCTTGCTGTGGGTTGGTTATTCAACCACCTCTTAGCTTGATCTTTTACAGCAAATGGAAACAGTAATAATCTGTAGACATCCTGATCCACTTCTTTATCACGTACTGTGTCAGCAATTTGTAAGAACTGTGCCAGAAACTCAGTAGGTTCTTCTTGTGGAAGACCGGAATACTAGCAATTTTGCTGCACCATGATAATGAGCTGAGGATTTAGCTCAAAGCTACTTGCTTTAATGGGAGGTATACAGATGCTACTCCCATATGCAGCTGTAATGGGGTTAGCATATGACCCCAGAGTCCGTCTGGACTGCTCATTTCCACTTAGGTCCATAATGGAGAAAGGGAGATGATGTGGATTGCAAATAAAATATATTTTTATTTTTATTTTATTTTAATTAAAATTAACCTAATAAAATAAAACGAAATAAATGAAAAATAAAATAGAATTTTCGAAAATTAGAAGGAAATAAAAGCAAATTGAAAACTAAATTAATTGATTAAAAAGATTTTGGAAAGAGCAACCAAAAAGATATGATTTAAAATTATTTTGAAGAAGATATGATTAAAAAGATATGATTGCAATTAAAAAAAGATATGATTGAAGAAATTAAAAAGATTTGATTTTTGAAAAAGATTTAAAAAGATCAATTTTTGAAATTAGAATTTTGACTTGACTAAAAAAAAGATATGATTTTGAAAATATTTAACTAATTTAATGCAAAATTTCGAAATTTATGAGTAAAATAAGGAAAGGATATTTTTTTGATTTTTGAATTTTAATGAGGAAAGAGAAAAATAACAAAATGACACTAAACTTAGAAATTTTAGATCAAAACAAAGAGAACAAACAAGAAAATTTTGAATGTCAAGATGAACACCAAGAACACTTTGAAGATCAAGATGAACACCAAGAAAAAATTTTTGAAAAATTTTTAAGTAAATAAAAGCACAAGAGACACCAAACTTAAAATTTTTAGAAAATCAAACACAAATTTTCGAAAATTTAAAGGAAAACACAAAGAAGACACCAAACTTAGAATTTTTAAAGATAAAAAAAGGACTAGGAACATGCAAATTCGAAAAATTGAAAGAAAATAAAAGTATGCAATTGACACCAAACTTAAAATATGAAACTAAACTCAAATAAAAGACTCTAAACTAACAAAAATAAAATATTCCTAATCTAAGCAACAAGATAAATCGTCAGTTGTCCAAACTCGAACAATCCCCGGCAACGCCGTCAAAAACTTGGTGCACGAAATCACAATCACACTTTTGTAATTCCGCACAACTAACCAGCAAGTGCACTGGGTCGTCCAAGTAATACCTTACGTGAGTAATGGTCGATCCCACGGAGATTGTCGGCTTGAAGCAAGCTATGGTTATCTTGTAACTCTTAGTCAGGATATCAATAATTCTCAGATTTAATTGTAAAAAGTAAAAGAACATGAAATAAATACTTGTTTTGCAGTAATGGGGAATAGGTTGAGGTTTTTGGAGATGCTATAACTTCTAAATCTCTGCTTTCCTACTGTCTTCTTCTTCATGCACGCAAGGCTCCTTCCAAGGCAAGCTGTATGTTGGGTTTCACCGTTGTCAAGGCTACCTCCCGTCCTCTCAATAAAAATGTTCAACGCACGCTGTCACCGCACGGCTAATCATCTGTCGGTTCTCAATCATGTCGGAATAGGATCCATTGATCCTTTTGCATCTGTCACACGCCCAACACTCGCGAGTTTGAAGCTCGTCACAGCCATCCCTTCCCAGATCCTACTCGGAATACCACAGACAAGGTTTAGACTTTTCGGATCTCAAGAATGGCCGCCAATAGTTCTAGCCTATACCACGAAGGTTCCAATCTCATATTAGAAACCCAAGAGATACACATTCAAGCTTGATTGCATGTAGAACAGAGGTGGTTGTCAGGCACGCGTTCATAGGTGAGAATGATGATGAGTGTCACGGATCATCACATTCATCAGGCTGAAGTGCGAATGAATATCTTAGAATAGAAGCAAGCGTGATAGAATGGAAAACGGTAGTAATTGCATTAATTCATGAAGAACAGCAGAGCTCCTCACCCCCCAACCATGGGGTTTAGAGACTCATGCCGTAGAAGATACAATATGAAACGTGTAAAGTGTCATGAGGTATCAATACAATAGCAAAATGTCCTATTTATAGAAAACTAGTAGCCTAGGGTTTACAGAAATGAGTAAATGATGTAAAAATCCACTTCCGGGCCCACTTGGTGTGTGCTTGGGCTGAACATTGAAGCTTTCATGTGTAGAAACTTTTCTTGGAGTTAAACGCCAGCTTTTGTGCCAGTTATGGCGTTTTGACGCCAGAATTTTTATGCTGTCTTGGAACGCCATTTTGGGCCATTAAATCTCGGGCAAAGTATGGGCTATTATATATTGCTGGAAAGCCCAGGATGTCTACTTTCCAATGCAATTGAGAGCGTGCCAATCGGGCTTCTGAAGCTCCAGAAAATCCACTTCAAGTGCAGGGAGGTCAGTATCTAACAGCATCTGCAATCCTTTTTCAGCCTCTGAATCAGATTTTTGCTCAGGTCCCTCAATTTCAGCCAGAAAATACCTGAAATCACAGAAAAATACACAAACTCATAGTAAAGTCCAGAAATGTGATTTTTATTTAAAAACTAATAAAAACATAATAAAAACTATCTAAAATATACTAAAAACATACTGAAAACAATGCCAAAAAGCGTATAAATTATCCGCTTATCAGCAAGCTTCAACAAATCTCTTCACTTTTGTGATTACGTCCTTGCTCTCACCATCGAGAACTTCCTTGAGCGCCACCTCCAGACTCTCGTCTTCAATCCTAGCATGGCCAAGTCAATCCACCACGCCAGGTCTTGATCCGCCAGCGCTACATTAGGTCTTCCTTTCTTCTGTTCACTTTTTTTTTTCTGAAATTTAGGGTTTTTAAATTCCTAATTTAATATCAATTGTTGTTTGCTTTTGCTTACTGTCAAATTAAGAATCTAATTTCCTTGATTTCTAGGCTTTTGATAATTTTTCTAATGTCAGATTAACCTCTTTGTATAATTGCTCTTAGATATAAAATATCAGTCTTACTGAAGGCATAGGATCATCACAATTCCGGTTAGATCTTCTATAATTGCTCTTAGATTTTTTCACTCAAAAATCTAACCAGAATGCCTTATTAGCTTAAGAATATTTTGAAAATATTAAATTTTGTGATTATAGAAGGTCTGTTCAATATAAAATTAGGCAGATAATTGCTTCTGAGCATTTTTTTTTGCTGAAATAGGAGATCTTATGTTATGTTTTGATCTTTGATTTAGTAATTGAAAGTTGAAACACTTGCCTGATTTGCTACACTATCTAACACTTTGTGATTGATATTAGATAGATGAGAGGTAGGCTTACACTAGAGAAGGTGAATGCAGCCATCAATGACATGGCATCCTATGCTGAAGCAAATGCTTACACTAGAGAAGTTGAAGCTTTCTGATGCATTTATGGAACTCTTATCGCAACAACAATTTCAATGGAGAGAAGTATGAATTTTCTTTTATAATTTTATTCTATTTAAGTAGTTCTATTTAATGTCTTATTTTGCATCATTCTTTTATTAGTCAATTGATAATTTGATATTTATGCGGATGCTGTTTACTATATTTTTGTATATCTTAATTCACAAACTGAGGAGGTGATGAATCTAAAAATGATTAGTGTTGCATTTGAGAAGGGGAGAGTGATGTGAATGACAACCCTAATCTCTTGTCGCCGTTCATCTTCCACCTCTCTCATACATCTCTTTGCTGCCGCTTGTTGCACCTCATCTCCTCGCCAACTTCGCCGCTGCAAACAATGTCGCTGTTGCTGCCTTGAACGAGTTCTGCAATTTGGTTGCGCCTTCTCTGTCACTTTCAATAGGTATCTATTTCATCTTCTTCTTTTGATTTTTCTTCTCACTACATACTTTTAGATCTAGTTTATGATCTAGTAGGAAAAAATAGTGTGTGTTTTACTTAGATATGGGGCAATGGTGTTGTCATTCAGTTTATTTTATGCTGCACTGATTTGAGATTGAACCAGATACGTGAATGTCTACTCTGTTATTTGTAGGGATGCAAATACTGTATCTGATGCTGTAGAGCTTGTAATCCAAAATTTCACAGAAATGAACAAACTTTGGGTGCGGATGCAACATCAGGTTGGTTAAATTGCCTGCAGAGTGTTTCTGCTCTCATGTTTGGACATGCATGTCGTCACAATAGTTGCATGTCATGAGGGCATGATTTCTGGTCACGCAGGTTTAGTAATGCATGTGAATCATTCATACTCTTAGCTGACCCTGAGTTGAGGCTTGCTGTCGGGCTTTCTGGTCTGCAGGGGCCTGTCCAGAAGAAGGAGAAACGGGAGAAAGAAAGAGAGAGCTGCGCGATCTTGTAATATCTGAAGCCTGTAACTGGTTTAGTTGGCTGCAATGGGATTGTTTACATGATCAAATGCTTATAGAAGGTTTTGCTTGCTTCTTTATCCTTATTTGTTAGGTTGGGAAGAATCTCCATGTTCTCAGTCAGATAGAGAGTGTTGATCTTGATATGTACAAAGATATTGTGCTTCCCAGAGTATTAGAGCAGGTCTTATTTGTTGCTTTATTATTTCTATTTTGTTTGTCAAAGACATTATTCACTTTTTAACTGAATCTTTCTTTTTCCCTTGTGCTTGATTATCTTTGACAGGTTGTAAACAGCAAAGATGAGTTGGCCCAGTTTTACTTGATGGATTGCATAATTCAAGTCTTCCCTGATGAGTATCACTTGCAAACTCTTGATGTATTGTTGGGTTCATGCCCTCTGCTTCAGGTTAGTGAACTTGGTTAAACACGAGATTTTGTTCAATAAATAGAGTTGCAAAGAAGCTCCAAAAAAGTATCAGCAAGATGATTACCAATAGAAAGATTTGACAAAACAGCTACAAAATAACATGTGGACCCTCAATTTTTTAAAAACTGCTGCAGATGTTTCTGTAAGTCGATGTTGTTCAACTTGTAACTTGAGGAGTAGCTCATTTGGCATCTCCAAAATTTTACTTAATAATGTGATATACAACAAATGGAAGCCAACCTAGTGATATTCTTAATGCATTTATTTGCAAATTATCTTACAGCCAATAACTCTGAAATTGACAGGTTGAAGCAAGGTTGTTGACTGTTTTATATTAACATTATTTCTGTTTTTATATCACTTCCTCCCTCTTTCAAGAGATCAAATAGCATGTTGATCAACTATTCTTCATTGGTGTTTAATATGAAAACAATGTATCTTTTATTTATCCTTTGCAGAGGTATATGCTGCAAGAGAGAAGAACGGAATCTATATACCACGTGATCGTTATCTTAGTGAAGAAGCAGAGAAGAAGGTTATTTTACCTGTGTTCTTAATATAAATTGAAATTAGTCACACTTATGAGAAATTTGATAGTTTTTAATCTATTTATCTCAATAGGTCATGGCTGAAAAGATAGAACGCATGGCACTAGAGGCAGACTCTAAAGATAAGGTATATGCTGTCCTATATTTTTGTAGGAGACACGATCTGAAACTATTCTTTGATACTCTGTTTTGAATCTTATTTTGGTTGAGATTCAAACTTACTTTTGGTATCTGTAATCTCAGAAAAATCTGGAAGAAACTGAGCGGTCATTAGTTGATCTTGAGGAAAGACAAAAACAAGCAAATGCAACAATAAAGGAAAATGTTTTTTAGGGTTTTTTAGATGGTTCGTTAGATACAAGAGATGAAGGATGTGATGTAGGTTCATTTCATTTGCCTTATAAGCTGAGCTGTATCCTAGCTTCGATTATATCTGACCATGTCTTTCTTTGTCCTATTAGTCTTCTCTATCTCAGGAACATTTGTCTAATTGTCTTTCTAATTATTTTTTTCTTTAATTAAATATTTAAATATTTGATCTTCTATTTTATAATTATTACTAATTATTAGCGGCAAGCGTCAAGTAACGTGCTTATCTTGCAAGCCAGTTTTCTTAATTCCGAGGAACCAGAAAGTTCGTTGTCTCTTCCTAACTTTGAAGAATTCAACGTTAACTTTCTTCCTCCTTTTGTGTTGCTTGCTTGTAGTTATCTTTGTATGATTTAGCCGACAAAGTTGGTTGGTGACCTCCTTTTATTTGGTTTCTTTGTGATTTTGGAGCTAATATCTTCTGATGATTGAAATTTTCAGGCTACTGCTACAAGTAATATACAAGCAACTCTGCGTCCAACAAGAAGTGTAGAAGGAGAAAGGTGAATCTAGTTTGACAATTGTCTTTGACTTTATTTCTAGACTTCATATGGGAATCATAGTCAATGGTTTCTGGGTTGACTTGTTCAGAGCTCTTTCACTTTCATCCATTGCCTCATGAAAATAAATTTATTATGTGTACTCAATTTGTTCTGTATACGGAGCCAATATCTGACGGTAGAAAAGTGTATGGCTATGGCTGTTCGGTGTACAAGACTAGATGAGTAGGCATAATACTATTTTTTTTCAATGAATAATATATGTCATTGTCATGTCACACATGTGTTATTAACTATTGACTTGATTTTGTTTCATCTTCTAGACGTTATCTCAACTTCAGGAAGAGGAAAGCTCCCTGCTCCAGGAAAAAATATATTTAACAAAGGTATTAACGTGATTTATCTTTTTCCTCCATTAAGAAAAGTGATCTTTCTGTTTCGGGGTAACTGGCTTGTGTGCTAAGTGCTTCTTTTTCTATTCTAATATAACTCCCTAAGTGCGTGCTAAGTGCTAAGTGCTAAGAATATATATATATATATATATACTTTTTAATGAATAAATTTTTTAATATCTAGTCCCTCTTGTGAGACTGTTGGTTTAGTTTTTAATTCTTCAAAATGCTGGTAGTTTGCTATTTATTTGAGCAATTATTTATTTCTAACGTTCAATTTTTTTTTGCAGGTAATATTTATTTACAAGGACATGAACAATGAAAATGTTGGAATGATCTGTAGCAAATTTGTTGAGCATCTCTAGGAAAATTCCCAATGTAATAGAACTAACAATATTT
This sequence comes from Arachis ipaensis, assembly GCF_000816755.2. NCBI lineage: Eukaryota > Viridiplantae > Streptophyta > Magnoliopsida > Fabales > Fabaceae > Arachis > Arachis ipaensis. The sequence goes on from NC_029788.2 coordinate 18,697,185, forward strand.
CTTAGTTTGATACTTTGTATAGGAGTTATTATTTTTTATTTGTAATACTAAAAAATCATATATTATGTTTAATACTTTGAGTTATATAATATTTTGTCTATAGATTATAATTTTGTTATTGTGGAATTTTAATAAAAAAATTATTTGTTTAGTACGATAAAAATAACAGTAAAAACTACATTTTTAAAAGATAAAAAAATATCATTTTTATCCAGTAAAAACGGCAGTTAAAAAATGTCATTTTAAACGAAAAGGATGCCATTAAACTCTGGTAAAAATGGCGTTTAGAAATGCCATTTTAAACAAAAAGGATGCCATTAAATACAGGTAAAAACGGCGGTTATAAACGCCATTTTTAACGAGAAGGATGCCAATAAACCCAGGTAAAAACGGCGGTTACAAATGCCATTTTAAACGAGGAGGATGCCATTAAACCCAAGTAAAAACGGCGGTTACAAACCGCCATTTTAAACAACAACAAAACCGCTGTTTTATTTGGTTAAAATGGCGATTTAAACCGCCGTATTATCCACTGGTTATTACGGCGGTTTTCAGAAAACCGCCGTAATAACCAGAATGGCACCCAAAATTCCGGCGTTTCTTGGAGGCGCCATTTTCGGCAATAATGGCGATTGTAACTGCCGTAATTACCTTAAAAAACCGCCATTTTAACCTTTTTTTTTTTGTAGTGTAATATGTGTCACCGTTATTTTTTAAAGAGAAATATTAGAAGATCTTTAAAATTTATTATTTTTTGCTATTATTTTTAGCCATCAATTCAATTCTTTTAGTCCAGTAATCTAATCGTCCACAATTTTAAACATTGATGGCTGACTAATAATTAAAAACAATAAATTTTGATAGCACTTTAGCATTCTTTTTTTCAAATATAAAAAAGAAGACTTTATCCTATCCATCTTTTTTGGTCCAAAACAAGTTTGAAAAAATTGTGATAGAACAATCAAATAAAATATCAATTCTGCTTGTATATTCAGTATTTTCATTTTCAATTCAATATTGGAAAAATGATATATGACGAGTATTTTTATCTTGCATTTATCCTTTTTCATTTGAATTAATATTAATAATTTTTTAATTTTTAAACTAAAAGTGTTGATTTTTTTAGTATTTACCCTTGTTTTTTTTCACTAAAAATATTGATCTCTTAGTATTTTCCAAGCAAATAAAAATAAAATCCATAAAAATGCAACAAAAATTTTTAACATTTATTTCTTGTTTTAATTTTTATTGAAGAATTTTTAAAATATAAAAAAAAATACAAAAATAATAGAACAAAAAATTAAAACACAAATTAAATCAAAGAGGACATATGACTTTTATTTGGTTTTCCAATTTATGAAGTAAATCATGTTGATTTTTGTGTTTATGCTCCTCATAAGTCACAACGTAAATTGAGTCTATTTCATGTTTCATACGTGTATGTTAATTGACCCATAAATCTTGGTAGCAAGTTAGTTTTATGCATCCTACATGAAAAACATGAAACTAACTACAAAAGAGCCCATGATTTACTCTTGTTACTTTCTATTAAATCATGGTCCTTCGAAAGGTTTTATGTTTTTTTTGAGAAAACTTGTAAAGAGGCCACTATTTATATAAATATAAGGAGGACAAATTTGTAATCTGTTACAGATTTAGGATAATCTGACAGTATGCTACTTCAATTGATTTATATAAGTAAATTATCTTTTAAATTATATATCGTCTAAATTTTGTTTGCTGCATAGCTATTTATTACGTTGGGAACCGTCAGAAAAACAAAAAATTTGTGGATTAAAATAATTTATACTTAGCGGTAGGAAGAAATAATGGGTATATCGATCTAATTCGATCTAAATAGTAATATAATATATCAATTTTTATTTTATAAATCGATCTAAATCATACTATAAATATTTTTGTATTATTTTAGGATTAAATTTTTTAAATACTCATATCTCATTTACAGTGTACTATATATGTATCTCGTTGATACAGTAATTCACATATATCTTGTTTGTATCTGAGATATAGTTTGAAAAAATTGATTTATCTCTAAACGAAATATTTGTACTTTTTTTTATTTACAGTAAAAACAAAATAAATAATACGAGACAAATTAGTAAAGGTTTAATTATTTTGTCAGTCCTTATAATTTCACTGAATTTTTAATTATGTTTCCTATATTTTTTTTTCTTTTTGATTGAGTCCCTATACCATAATAAGTTTTATAATTAAGTCCCTGTCGTGACAAAAATGTTAGAATTAACAGAATATTTTGTTAAATAAAATGAATATAGCTAATCTTTAACTGAATATTCTGTATAATTTCACATAATATTCTATTAATTCCAATGTTTTTATCATGGTAGAGACTTAATTATAAAATCTGATATAATATAGGGACTCAATTAAAAAAATATATAAAGACCTAATTAAAAATTCAATAAAACTATAAGGATCGACAGAATAATTAAACTATTAATAAAAATTTTCAAACCATAATGACATTAATTTCTGATTCATCATTCATGTAACATTCTTACCACTAAAATATCATGCTTTCGATTACGTTATTCTGATAGTAAAAATATTACTGTGACATATTCATATATATCTATATAAGTAGGAGCCTTTATTTGTAATTCTTTTTTATTTTTCTTTGAACAACCGATATGTATTTTTTTTTATACACTTTATTTTCTTCGAAAAAAAAAATCACACAAATATACATAAATAATACATCACTATTCACGACCTCACTTTTTATTTACAATAACAGTTTATACAAATAATATACAAATATATATTATATAGTTACAATTTTTTATCCCTCTTTACAAGATGTAAAATAATAAAGGCAAAAAAAATCTAATAAAATAAATAAAGCACGTCTAATACTTGCCTTTTTCGTCTGTTTTCTTGAAAAATATTGAATGTAGGGGGTGAGAACCAAATTATATGGTCCTTTATAGAAAAAGGGAATGCCACAAAATTTATAAAAATAAGTACACTTA
>NC_029788.2:18700235-18714937 GCF_000816755.2 Arachis ipaensis
AAAAAATTACATTAAGTCTTTAAATTTTTTTTAGGGCTCAAAGACACACTTAAGGGTGTGCGTGGTTCAAGTATTAATTTTTATTTCTATTAATATCATTTCTAGCTAGGAGTATAACGCCTAGAAATAAGATTACTTGGCATATATTTCTATGTTTGCTTTGTAAAATTTAATACTTTAAAATATTATGTAATAATCTTAGGAATGAATAATTTATTGTTTATTTGAATTTAAGTTTCTTAATCATATTATATAATATGTCAAAATTACTCTTAATCATTTAAATTAAAAGATTAATGATTAAAATTCAATAGAAACCTCACTCAATATTATTACTTTTTACATTGAAATTTTTTGAATTTAAAAAAATACCTCTAATAATAATTAAATTTACCAAAATCTCGCTAATAATAAATATGATTAATTACAATTATTATTGTAACACCCCGTTACCCTAAACCTTACCTCTAGCCGTAAAATAAGGGATAACAAAATGCCATGACAGTTCTAAAACTTATAATATATATAATATATCCAAGAATTTGTATAACTAGAACCCCGATGAAGGAGTAAAAACCTGCGAAGTTTAGGCCATCTAGTCAAACTGAAATACAAAGGAGTTTTGGAAGTTTAAAACAGCTTATACAACCTATCTCTCAAATCAAGCCTCTAAGGACATAAAGTCTAAAATAAAAAGGTTGGAGAAAGTACTACAACAAATAATCAAAATACAAAGAGATAGCAAAAGATCCTCCGCTCTGTCACCATCCCGCAACTCACCGAGGTGGGTTACGACCTGCATCTGAAAAGCAACAACAACATATGGTATGAGAACTGGAGGTTCCTCAGTATGGTAACAGTGCCCAATATGTAAGATATAAGGTTCCGGGACGCCAAAGGCAATTCTAGAACTTCACATCAAATACAGATATTCAAGCTTAACAAAAATAGATAACTTAAACCATAAACCATAAACGGGGTTATCTAAACTTAGGGAATTTCTAAATAATACTAATCACTTAGGCTGTATCCCACAGCCTTCACCAACCTAACCTCTGTACGATCCCATCGCTGCCTCCTACCTGACCTCCTCAGCACCAGACAATCACAAGTTTATTCAAACAAGTAATACACAAGTAATATTCATGTATAGCAAGTAATTCAAGAAGCAAGTAGGCATATTATACATTTAAGCAAACTGTAAGTAATCAAAGCAAACAAGCACATAAGAGATGCATATGATGAATGCCTGTCCTATTGCATGTAATATCACATGTCGATTATAGTGCCAAATCTGACACAAAATCCGGTTGGCAACTCCTGGATTAGTCTCTCTGTTGCGCATACTTAGGAGGAATAATTTCGAGGGATGAGTGCCCTACCACCTTCTCCTATCAGAGGGTAATGTTCTGAGGGAGAGTGCCCTACTGGTAGCACGAATTCCCACACCTTTGTACTGTTGTACCAGCAAGTGCACTGGGTCATCCAAGTAATACCTGAGCGAGTCAGGGTCGATCCCACGAGGATTGTGGTTTGAAGCAAGCTATGGTTATCTTGCAGGTCTTAGTCAGGCAGATCAGAAGGTTGTTGATTTGACATTGTAAGAGTAATGTATGACTTGAAAGGAATAAAGCAAAAGAGGTAGAAAATACTAATAGGAATAGGGTTAAGGCTTGGAGTTGCTTCGTCTTTCTGAATTAACTCTGGAGTTACTATCTTCTTTGCTTGTGAATGATCTTCTGTAATGCTTTCTCTATCTCTGAATCAGACTTCTGTTCCTCCAGAAAAGACTCCAACTCCTCAATTTCAGCCAGAAAATAAATAAAATTGTACAAAAACACAAAAGCTCATAGTAGAATCAAAAAATGTGAATTTAACACTAAAACCTATAAAAACTAAATAAAAACTGAATATAACATACTAAAACTATATGAAAATGATGCCAAAAAGCGTATAAAATATCCGCTCATCACCTACCACCTTCCTTTGGATGCTGTATAATTCCGTGGGTTGGTGCCCTACCACCTTGCAACCAGAGAGAAATGTGAGTAGGAAGCCCAGCTTTAATCCTCACATCTCAATGTAGGCGAAAGACTACCACAGACCCTACGTCGGCACCGCTACCTCGACAAGCGAGAGACTGCCACAGCCCTTGCCCGAGGCGCATAGCAACTTAACAAAACAATACATGTCACGTGAGCGGGAGATTGTCATAGCCCTCACATCCGAACGTATGCGAGAGACTGCCACAGTCCCTACGACGGAGAACAATGCATGTCACAATCACATAGTCCATCTCAGAGACCACTACTCATAGCACACTTCAGTTCATACTCATTCCATTAACCAAAAACATGCCTTTTCAAGTTCAACCCTCAACATCCATCATTAATATCTCAAGTTCATCATCAATTTGACTCCCCATTAGTTCACAAGACAAATCCACCCAACTGACATACCAAGCCTAAGTCTCCGTCTTCTAAAACCCGTATATAAATCCATTAGACTCAAACATTGTAAAACCTGGTTAATTAATATATAATTAACCCATTGATGCACCATTATTTTGTGATGTATTTTGGACTAAATTGAGTGGTTTGTGTCAAATAATCTCACACTTATCCATTGAATTTGCATGTTTTTCACTTCCTTCCCAATTTTCTGTTATTATTGAAAACTTGCTTTCTAAACTTTTAAATTGTCAATTTTTAATTCTCCTTTATACCATTCGATGCCGTGATCTATGTGTTAAGTGTGTTCAGGCTATATAGGGTAGGAATGGCTTAGAGGATGGAAAGGAAGCATGCAAAAGTGAAAGGAACACAAGAAACTAAGGAGCTGAGCAGCGAGGATCAACACACACGCATGGCTGTCGCGTGCGCGTGCATTGGCGCATCATACAGCAACGCGTATGCGTGACTGACGCGTACACGTGACCATCGAAGTCGCACAGCGACGCATACGCGTGACACGCGCAGAAGACCAGCGATACGTATGCGTGATAGACGCGTACGCATGACATGCGTCACGTGCTGCAACTACAGAAGACGATGAGGCAGTTTTCGGACCAGAAACACAGACTAGAGGCAGGGGGCAAGCTAGGATCAAGACACTTTTGACACATTCACTTTTTCACTTCAGTTTTAGATCTAGTTTTGAATTCTAGAGAGAAAACAATACTTCTTCTAGGGTTCTTCGCATTAGTAGATTTTAGTTTTATGCTTTTGGATCGGATATTGAGAGAGTTGCTACCTTTGATTGAAGTCTCCATCACTATAGTTTGCTTTTCTATTACTCTACTCTTTTGTTTCCCATTTAATTTGCTCGTGGTCATATATGGATATTGTTGATTTTGAAATTTATTAATGCAATGAATAATTTCTACATTTAATTCACTTCATGTTTGATCTCCTTCAATTAATTATTAGCTTCAAAATTGTCTTTTATTAATTAATTTTAATTGCCATGTCTCTTATCTACTCCCTTTACATGTTTGTGAAAATGGCATTCATGTTAATGGAGTAGAGCTCCCAACTTGGCTTTGGAGCTGATTAATAGGAAAACCTTGAGTTGGAATACTCAAGTATAATTTGTAATTGGAATCTGCTGTCTAACTCCATTCTCACTAACTCTAATCCTTCCCCAGGAAGGGATTAGGACTTGCGAATCAGAGTTGGTTTACCCACTTGAGGATAACTGAATGGAAGCAACAACCTTTTACTATTGTACTTGGGAAGGTCAACAAGGATAGAAAATCCAATTAATCTTTTCTCAGCCAAGGCCTTTTAATTCAAACACATAACACCCATTGCTATTATTCACTGTTTGATTTTCAATTATTTATTTTCCTGTTCTCAAACTTCAAAAGTTTCTCAAAAAATTCCTAATCAATAATTTATACTGCTGTGTCAACTCTTTGGGAAACGACCTGGGAATTCTACTCCCAATTTTTATTCTTAAATTGTGACAATTTTCTAAATTGACAGTGGAAATTTCGTTGGTTGAGATTGTACTCACAACACAGTTTTTACTAGAATTTCTTAATCGGCATTTTTCCACCCGTCACCCATAAATTAAAATTTGTTCTAGAAAATTAGAAATATGATTTTTATGGCTTAATATAATAGAGAAAATTAAAACAAGAATTTTAACACCAATTTTAACGAATTTGGCCCAAGACTGGGCCGAACCGGGCCGTATTGGGCCCAAGACCCAACCCATCTCAGCCCAAGACACTTAAAGAACACTCTCTCTCCTCTCTTAATCATCAAACACGCTGCAAGTGCAGCAAGAAAGGAAGAACACTCTTCCAAAGACATAAACCTAGCCTGATCTTTAAATCCTTGTAACTTCGAATCCGGAGCTCCGATCGTCACACCGTTTGCGGCCACGTGACCGCGGCGTCAAGCTCTACAAAGCTCATAAGGTTATGCAAGAGGTAAGCCACGAATTAATTTCAGTTTTCCAGCCCTTGATTTCAAAAATATTAGGATAAAGTGTTGAGATTTTGGGCTCTTTGATGTTATAGGATCCAAATAGCTTGAAGGGAAGGCTTAGTCTTGCCTCTTTAATCCTTGGGTAAGGTAAGAGATCTCAAACCCTAGTGAAATTCTTGAATCTAGGCATTTAGGTATTGAGTTTCTATGTTTGGATGTGATATTGTAGTTTAGGTAGTGTGTATGTGTATGTTGGAAGATGGTTGAGATCTTGGAAAGCTTGGAATAAGCTTTTGGTGAAAATCTATTCTTGGAGGTGTCAAAGCCTTGAGAGCTTGTGAAAAAGTGAAATTGGAAGTGTTCTGGGTTGAGCGGAGAATCGACCAATGTATGGTTTTGGTTTTCTGTATCTAAAATATAATGTATTGTGAAAACTTAGGCTAGTGACCCTAGGATAGGGATTGGATGGTTGATGTTGATGATTGGCTTGAAAATGATTATGATGCATTTGGCTAATATCCTTGGAGGTTATGAATTTGGTGTTCTTGTTGACGAGTGTATGAATTGTTTATGATATATATTAGGTTATGTATAATGATTTGGTGAAATTGATGTTGATATTGTATTTGATATGGATATTTAATGAGTTATATTGATTGTTGTGAAATTGGAAATTTTGGGTTGGGAATTGATGAAAATGGAGTCTTGGTTAGATGTGGATATAATGAGGGAGTTGATTATATAGATTGAGAATATTTGAAGTTGAATTGGTAAACTTGGGTTAGTTTTAAAAGGATTTGGAAGTATATGTTTTGAAAATTAGAGGTTTGTGGATTTTGTGAAAATAGTGGTTTTTTTCCCAACTTTGGTGGAGCATAACTTAGTCTCTGGACCCCTGATTTGTATCAAGTTTGTTTAAAATTGAAATTGGGTCCGAGATATTTATGTCGTTCGAAGAACGGAGGAAAAATGTTTTAAAATGAGGAAGTTATGCTCGATCAAAGTTTAGTATGTAAACTGGATAAAATGGGACTTAGCAGCTTTTCGCATTTCTGCATAACATGCGTACACATGCATCTCGTACGCGGGCAAAATCGCATGCCCACGCGTACGCATCGCCCACGCGTACGCGTGATATGGAGATTTTGCGTACGCGAAACTCTCATGCGCGACCAGTCGATTCTGCCTGGTCCGCATGCGAGCGCGAGAAAGAGCAATGCGTACACGTAATGGGCTAAAATGCACGCTCACGCGTATGCATGGCCCACCCATATGTGTGACGGGGGATTTCATTGGCGCTCACGTGTACGCGTAACCCGTGCGTACGCGTGACCCTGTTTTCAGCAAACCGAGTCTCGAGCTTTGTTATCTGTATTTTGGCACTCTATCATTTATATATCCACGTTAGCTTAATCTATCTTCTCTGCTTGTTCTATCGCTTCGTGAGTCTTGCACTTTTTAGTGTAGCGATTTTGATTTACCCATTTTCTTCAAAGGCTCCCAGTTAAAAACATTTTTCACACTACTATATGTACTAAATTTTGTTTTTAGAGGTCGTAATACCTCGTCACCTCTAACTTATGACTTAAGCATAAGGCTCTGTGTGGTAGGGTGTTACAAACATAAACCCATGTATACTAGTCTTAGGGCCTAATTATTAACCATAAGTCTTAAAGAGAAGTTAAAGAAGTTTAGAAAGTTAGAGAACCCTTAAAAGTGAAGAAAAACACATTTTCAGCAAAACAGGGGTTGTGCGTACGCACACCCCTATCATGCATACGCACACATTGAAAAAGGTACGTCCGTGTATGCATACAATACCTCCACATATGCATACACAAAAATTGGGCCATTTCGTGTACGTATACCTAGGCCGCATACGCATGTATATCAGAATCTAGAAAAGTTAAGTTGTAGAAATTTCAGTTTTAGACCCCAAACTTTAAACATTCATAACCTCCTCTACAAAAATTCATTTCCCTCAAACTTTATATCAATTTAAAGCTCTTTAAATCATCTTTAATTTAAAATAATTTCCAACTAATTTCAAAAACCAAGGCTCAAGTTATGATCTGCCAAAATTCATCAAAAACAGGTTTTTACCAAAGGAGACAATTCTCAAATTTTCCAAAACTTCCAAACCCAACCAACTCAAACATACTCAAAACAACCCCAAAATTATTATAGACACTCCCCAAAGATTTATCAATCACCTAACTATCAAAACCTCTCAATACTCCCCTCCTTCAACTTTAATTCCTCCTAAATTCACACCAAAATTCCTTAATCATCCATTCTCAACAAGAACTACAACAACCAATAATCCATATCATCATCAACAATCATCTTTAACATCAACATCTGTTCCGAGGGTTACTTGAAACTGTAGGTCGATCTCGGACAAGATCTTCTGTACTGATCGGTGATGACGTGTCTGGCTTGTGGGTGGCGGCCGGAGCTGTCGTGTCCGATTTGTTGGACTGGCAATGTTGCTGATCCTTTGTCACCGGAGGGTGGGGGTACCTGCATGGGACTCCAATGCTTAGGTTAGCAAGGGTATTAAGCAGGTTTTATGTAGAATCAGAGTATGAGTGATACCTAGGTGCTCCAGTGTATTTATAATGGTGTGGAGTGACCCTCTTAGATAAGATAAGTTAGTTATCTTATCTTATCTTATCTTTGAGTGAGGTCATTTTATCTTCAAGGGAACCGGCCTTATCTCCATAGGCTTGGGCTGCCTTTGGATTTGGGTCGTGTTCCTCTATTTGGGCCCTTTTTTGGACTTTCCTGGTGATTTGGCCGAGCTCTTTGAGAAGAGGTCGGATTGTCCTAACCTGAAGAGGTCGGTCAACTTGTCGCTAAACATCCCGGGTCGGACAGCTCGACCCAGGGTATGAACAGTGCCCCTGCTCGAGCTCGCTCTTTCTTTTGGAGGTCGAGTCTTAGTTTTAGGACTCCGATCCTTCTCTGTTGAAGCCGAACTCGAGCATCTGTCGACTTCTTCTTTGTAGAGTTATCCTTTGAATGCGGAATGTTTCCTTTTTGAATTTTATTCTTTCGAAAACGCGCATCCCCTTGCTTTTGGAATGCGCAAAGGTTTTAATAACCTCATTAATTCTTTTAATGCTCCGTTTCTTTGTTCATTTTAAACTTTTCACAAAAACGGTTTCTCTTTTCTGTTTCTTTACTGTAACTTCCTCCTTTTCTTTCCCACTTTCTGTTTTTGCCTGAGATTTGCATTTTTGTGTTTCTCCCTGTGACATCGTTTGGTGACCGTTGGTGCTTTCTTTTACTCTGAAAGGCGATTCTGGATTCCATCTTTTCCGTCTTCAATTTCTTCGAAGCTTTCTCCTTTTTCCAGGTTGGTTCTTCTTTCTGCTTTTTTACTTCTTTCGTCGCTTTGCATTCGGTTCGTTGGTAAAATTTTGATTTTGCTTGAATGCATGTTAGAAAGCTTGAACCTTTTTGCATCGTTTTGCTCGATGGTTGTTGTGATGCATGTTTTTTTGGTTTTTATGAACCTTTTTGCCTTTCCAAAGGATTGCTCATTTTGATGACTTTTGCCATGTTGGTAATTTTACTGATGAATTTTGTAGAGAGTAACGATTTTTCTGGTGGCTCTTTTTGATTCTGAAAAAAGGTTTGCGTTTTTGATGATTTCTAGTTGGCATGTTTTGTTTGCTTGGTAGTTCTTTTGCTTGGTAGACTGAAACTGTAGTTCGAGAGGTGGCTTATTTGGTTTGTAGCTTTCTTTTCGGAGTGTTGACTGAAAGAATATTCATCTTATTGGGTAGCTTTGATTTTCATCTCGTGTTGTTGTTTTTCTGGAAGGGGGATTTTCTTTGCTGAAAGTTTTGGGGTGTGGCTTCATAGCCCTTTCCGGAGTCTTCCTTACCTTGTCTTTGCCTCCAAAGGATGCCCCTGGACCTTGGTGTGTGTCATGGGGTTTTCCTTTTGCTGTTTGCATTGCTCTGCGTTGTGTTTGTCCGAGTTGTTCTGATTTCACCCGAGCTATTTTTGGTTAGTAATTCGTTTTCTTTCCTTTTTGTAGGACTAGTTGGCCATGTCTTCTCGTAAAAATATTGTTGAGACGTCTTCTAAGGTTCCTGAGGGGATGTCCGATTGGTTGGACTCTCTTGTGTTAATGTGTGTTTCCGTGGTAAATGCTGATTTTTGTGTGGAACTTAGGAAACATCACCGTCTCTGTAAGAGTAGAGATCAGGAAAAGAACTATGAATTGGTGGCGCCTGATTCTGAGGAGAGGGTTTGCTTTCCTGCTCTAATCCTGGGGGAGCTCCCTTTCTTTTATGCTTATGACTATTTTTTCAGCCAGTTGAATATTACTTTTCCTTTCACTTCTTTTGAGACCGATTTGTTCTGGTCGTGTAACATAGCTCCATCCCAGCTCCATCCGAACTCCTGGGGTTTCATCAAGATCTTTTAGCTGCTTTGCCAAGAGTTGGACGTTACGCCGTCCCAAACTCTCTTTCTTTATCTTTTTGTCTTAACTAAGCCTGGGATTTCTTCAAAAAAGAAAGCCTCTTGGGTTTCCTTTAGATCTGCCCAAGGACATAAAGTTTTTGCCATGTATGACGAGTCCTTTAGGGACTTCAAGAACTACTTTTTTAAGGTCTGAGCAATTGAGGGAGTTCGACCATTTTTTCTGGAAGCGAATGATGAGCCTGCCTTCCCCTTGTGTTGGCAACAGAATGTAGTGGTGTCTCGTTAGACGTGGGAGATGCTTGACGAAGTAGAGCAGGCCTTTGTAAATGTTTTAGAGGATCTTTGGGGGGAACTTCCTCATCTTGACACTAAGAAATTTTTGGGGGACCCATCCCTTGTCCGAACTGCATTGGGTATTAATTGATATGTTTTGCTTCGTTTTTACTTTGCTTCCTTTTTAGCAGCTTGTAATCTGCTTTTATGGTTTTCTGTTTTTCAGAGATGGCCAAAAACAACGACTCTATGAAAGCCTTCAAAAAGGCGAAGAAGGCTACTGCGGTCCAAAACATCTCGGCCAAGGTGGCTGGGGAGGGATCCTCTCATGCTCTGCCGAAACGTCCGTACCGAGCTCTCCTGGACCGAGGAGAATGATTCCTACCCCTCGGGTCCATGTGCTTGACCCTCCCCAGTCTTCTGCTACTGCTTCTTTTCCTCCGGCCGTTCCTCCTTCAAAAAGACCTCGGACCGTTGATCCCTTCAATCTGGACGCTCCTGACTTTGATGCCATTGGGTTTGTCGACCAGCAGATTGGTCCCTATGGTGCCCTTCCTATGGATGATGTTTCTCTTCTTTGTCACTTGGACTTTATAACTCAGAGTAGCATCAAGATAGCTCATATGGGGCGGCTCTGTATCGAACTGTCCAAGATCTTCCTGTCCACGCAACGAAGGCCTTTATGGAGGAGGCCAAATCAGAGTTTGATCGGATTAAAGGCTTGAAGGAGGAGCTCAAGATGAAGGTGGCCAGATTGGAGAAAGAATTGGATGGGGAGAAGACTCGGGCTGTTGCTTTGGCAACTTCTGCAAAACTGGCTGAGGATACGGCGCTGAAGCATAAAGAGAGTTATGTTACGACCTACAGGGAGATGATGCATCTTAGGGAGGATTTGGAGTCTGCTCGAGCTAATTATGCCGAGCTCCAGGGTCATCTTGTGGGCAGTGTCAATGCTGCTTATGAGAATTTAAAGGATCAAGTTCGAGTCCTTGTGCCTGATCTCGACCTCTCTCTCTTCAGCTTGGACAATATTGTAAAGGATGGTAAAATTGTCCCTGATGACCGTGATGACCCTGATGATGACATTGAGCCTCCTCCTGTGCCTGCCCCCAAGGTCTCTGTTGCGCCGACTTCTTCAATCCCTGCAGTTATTCATTCCGAGTTGGATCCTGACTGTCAAATATTGAACCGAGATGATGGGACGGTGGATGTGGTGCCTCTTCAGACTCTCCCTCCTTCACCCCGTGTTGATGCAGCTGAGAAGTCTTCATATTTTGTAATTGGTGGTTCTGACTTTTGATACTCCTTTAGTTGCTTGTTTAGCAACTTTATTTTGAAAAACAAAGTATTTTCTCAAACTCTTGAGGCTGGCTTTTGGTTGCCTTTTGAGTTTTTGTTATTATTATAACTTGTTCCCTTCATGACATGTTTGTCTGCACCTGTCTGATATCTTTTGGGTTTTTGGAATGTTGGAGCCTTGTTGTCCGACCTCTTTTGATTGCCTTTGTATTGTGGCTTAGTTTTTTTGAGGTTGTGGATGTTTGGGTCTAACTTGTGTGCCGACTTCCTCATTTTCGGCTTGAAGTTATTTCTAGTAATCTTTTTTGTTTGGGACCTTTGTTAGGTCTCTTTTAGGATTTACTTTTCATAACTTGTTTGTGGGAGGTCGACTTCATCATGTCGGTCTCTTCTAAGTTATTTCTAGTAATCCTCTTTTTGGACCTTTGTCAGGTCTCTTTCAGGGATTACTTTTTATAACTTGTTGATTTTGGAGCCGACTTCTTTGCGTCGGTCCCTTCTAAGTTATTTTTAGTAATCCTCTTTCTTGGACCTTTGTCAGGTCTCTTTCAGGGATTACTTTTTATAACTTGTTGATTTTGGGGGCCGACTTCTTTGTGTCGGTCCCTTCTAAGTTATTTTTAGTAATCCTCTTTCTTGGACCTTTGTCAGGTCTCTTTCAGGGATTACTTTTTATAACTTTTTAATTTTGGGGCCGACTTCTTTGCGTCGGTCCTTTCTAAGTTATCTTTAGTAATCCTTTTTTTTAGGGCTGGCCAGTCCTCTTTCTAGGGATTGACTTTTTATAACTTTGGTTATTGTGATCGACTGGTCCGACTTCTTTATGTCGGCCTGTCTTTTAAGTTATTTTTAGCAACCCATTTTATTAAGACCTCGTCAGGTCCTTTCAATGGATCACTTTCGATAATTTCTTGCATTATTCTGTTTTTGTCGCTTTTTCATCTTTGCCGATTTTGTAGAAGTTAGGTTTGATCCTTGTTTGGTTGACCTTTTGATGAATCTTGGTTTTCATCTTCTTTGGACTTTATTGTGATCGGACAATGAATTTGATCTTTACTTTCTGCCGATCTTGTAGCTTTATAATCGGGCGATGAATTTTTAGCGTTTTAGATTAATGCGTCTTGAGAATTTGTAGAAAATCTAAAAAACTTTATTCAAAAGAAAATGCAGATATATACATGTAAGAGTTTTATCCCTCTAAGTTGGGCAGTTTATAGATCTTGGCTTGGCACCTCATTAAAAAACCTTTTCAGGAAAAAGAGTGCGCCTTATCCTAAGATCTTTATTACCTCTAACTATAGTACCTTCTTAGGTTGCAGGCATGCCATGACCTAGGAAGCTCTCGCCCTTCGAGTTCGGACAGCCTGTAATAGCCCTTTCCAAGTACTTCTATGACTCGGTAGCATCCTTTCCAATTTGCTGCCAGCTTTCCTTTTTCAGGTCGAGTTGTTTTGATATCGTTTCGGATTAGGATGAGGTCGTTCAAGGCAAAACTTCGTGGCACTACCTTTTGATTGTATCTTGAAGCCATTCGACGTTTTAATGCCTCTTTCTCAGATTTCTGGAAGTAGGTCGAGTTCTTCCCTTTGAAGTTGGGAGTTGGCTTCTTCATTATAGTGGATCACTCTGGGCGACCCTTCTTCGACCTCCACTGGGATCATTGCCTCCGTTCTGTAGGCTAGTCGGAAAGGTGATTCCTTTGTGGTGGAATGTGGCGTTGTTCGATATGCCCATAGGACTTGTGGGAGCTCTTCGGCCCAGGCTCTCTTTGTATCCTGTAATCTCTGTTTTATCCTGGCCAATATGACTTTGTTAGCAGCTTCCGCTTGTCCGTTGGCCTGGGGGTGTTCTACGGATGTAAATTGGTGTTTTATGTTCAGATCAGCCACCAATTTTCTGAAGCCTGTATCTGTAAAATGAGTGCCATTGTCCGTGGTGATGGAGTATGGAACCCCAAACCTTGTGACAATGTTTCTATACAGAAATTTTTAACTTCTTTGAGCAGTTAGCTAGGGGTTCTGCCTCGATCCACTTTGTGAAATAGTCTACCCCTACTATGAGGAATTTGACTTGTCCCGATCCCTGAGGGAAAGGTCCGAGAAGGTCGAGCCCCCATTTTGCGAATGGCTAAGGTGAGGTTACGCTGATGAGTTTCTCTGGCGGGGCGATGTGAAAGTTGGCATGTTTCTGACATGGTGGACATGTCTTTACGAACTCTGTGGCTTCCTTTTGTAAAGTTGGCCAATAAAATCCGGCCGGGAGTACTTTTTTGGCAAGTGCTTGTGCTCCGAGATGATTGCCACAGATGCCACTGTGTACTTCTTCTAAATCTTCCTTTGTGTTGGAAGTCGGCACACATTTTAACAATGGCCTTGAAATCCCTCTTTTGTATAGAGTATTGTTTATGAAAGTGTAGTATTGTGCCTCCCGCTTTAACCTCTTTGCCTCCTTTTTATCTGTGGGGAGTGCTTCTGTTTTGAGGTAGTTAATTATGGGAGTCGTCCATCCTTGGTCCAGACCTGTTATGGCTAGGACTTTTTCTTCTTCCGAGATTGACGGGTTTTGCAGCATTTCCTGGATGAGGCTTCTATTGTTGCCCCCTGGTTTGGTGCTGGCTACTTTTGAAAGTGCATCAGCTCGAGCATTCTGTTCCCGAGGTATGTGACGGATCTCATACTCCCTCAGTTGTCCGAGCTGTTTCCTGGTTTTGTCCAAGTACTTTTTCATGGTGGGATCCTTGGCTTGGTAGCTCCCTGTTATTTACGAGGTGACTACTTGTGAGTCGCTGAAGATGATAAGCTTTTGAGCTCCAACTTCTTTAGCCAGCTTTAAACCAGCTAATAGTGCCTCATATTTGGCCTGATTGTTTGAAGCAGGGAACCCAAATTTCAAGGAAAGTTTGATTTGGGTTCCTTGATCACTTTCTATTATTACGTCTGCGCCACTTCCGGTTTTATTTGAAGAACCATCTACGTAGAGATTCCATTCTGTGGAGATTTTCAGGGTGTCTGTAAATTCTGCAATGAAGTCAGCCAGATATTGCGATTTGATGACTGTTCGAGCTTCATATTGAAGGTCGAATTCGGACAACTCGACTGCCTATTGCAAGATTCTGCCGGCTAAGTCTGTTTTCTGTAAAATCCCTTTTATGGGTTGGTTGGTCCAAACCCTAATGGTGTGAGCTTGGAAATATGGACAAAGTCGTCGAGATGTTAGTATGAAAGCATAGGCGAATTTTTCTATTTTTTGGTAGTTCAGCTCGGATCCTTGTAATGCTTTGCTGATGAAGTATACAGGCTGTTGCCCACTGTCGTCTTCTCAGACTAGTGCTGAGGCTACTGCCCAACTTCCTACTGCGAGGTATAATTGATGAGCGGATAATTTATACGCTTTTTGGCATTTTTTTAGTATGTTTTTAGTAGGATCTAGTTACTTTTAGGGATATTTTCATTAGTTTTTATGTTAAATTCACATTTCTGGACTTTACTATGAGTTTGTGTGTTTTTCTGTGATTTCAGGTATTTTCTGGCTGAAATTGAGGGACTTGAGCAAAAATCAGATTCAGAGGTTGAAGAAGGACTACTGATGCTGTTGGATTCTGACCTCCCTGCACTCAAAGTGTATTTTCTGGAGCTACAGAAATCGAAATGGCGCGCTTCCAATTGCGTTAGAAAGTAGACATCCAGGGCTTTCCAGCAATATATAATAGTCCATACTTTGGCCAAGAATAGACGACGTAAACTGGCGTTCAACGCCAGCCTTCTACCTAAACCTGGCGTTCAGCGCCAGAAAAGGAGCCAAAACCAGAGTTGAACGCCCAAACTGGCACAAAAGCTGGCGTTCAACTCCAAGAAAGACCTCTACACGTGCAACACTCAGGCTCAGCCCAAACACACACCAAGTGGGCCAGGAAGTGGATTTATGCATCAATTACTTACTCATGTAAACCCTAGTAGCTAGTTTATTATAAATAGGACCTTTTACTATTGTATTAGGCATCTTGGAACGCATTGTTCTTAGACCATGGGGGCTGGCCACACGGCCATGCCTGGACCTTCACTTATGTATTTTCACACGGTAGAGTTTCTACACTCCATAGATTAAGGTGTGGAGCTCTGCTGTTCCTCAAAGATTAATGCAAAGTACTACTGTTTTCTATTCAATTCATCTTATTTCACTTCCAAGATATCCATTCGCACCAAAGAACGTAATGAAGGTGATGATTATGTGTGACGCTCATCATCCTTCTCC
>NC_029788.2:18715117-18720598 GCF_000816755.2 Arachis ipaensis
AGGGCATTGGATCATTTTCCCGAGAGATGACCGAAAGTAGCCATTGACAGTGGTGATGTATCACATAAAGCCAGTCATGGAAAGGAGTAAGACTGATTGGATGAAGACAGCAGGAAAGCAGAGGTTCAGAGGAACGAAAAGCATCTCCATTCGCTTATCTGAAATTCCTACCAATGATTTACATAAGTACCTCTATCCCTATTCTATTAGTTATTATTCGAAAATATCATTATCAATTTATATCTGCCTAACTGAGATTTACAAGGTGACCATAGCTTGCTTCATACCAACAATCTCCGTGGGATTCGACCCTTACTCACGTAAGGTATTACTTGGACGACCCAGTGCACTTGCTGGTTAGTTGTATCGAAGTTGTGAACCATGGTATTGGCACCATGTTCTTGGTGCCATTGCCAGGGAAAGAAAGAGCCATGAATTCTACATACTTAAAGCGTAATCACGATTGCGCGTACCAAGTTGCTCATGTTGCCAGGGATTGTTTGAGCCTGGACATCACAATTTCGTGCACCAAGTTTTTGGCGCCGTTGCCGGGGATTGTTCGAGTTTGGACAACTGACGGTTCATCTTGTTGCCCAGATTAGGAAATTTTCTTTTCGTTTTGTTTTCAAAAATCTTTCAAAAATATTTTCAAAAATCTCTCATCTGTTTTCGAAAAAAAAAATATAATAAAAATGTTTTCAAAAAATTTATTCAAAATTTTTAAGAATGAATTCCAGTGTTTCATGAAGCATGTGAAGCCTGGCTGGCTGTAAAGCCATGTCTAAATTCTTTTGGACTGAGGCTTCCAAACTATCAGAGGCAAGTTACATATTTGATAAGTAATGAGCAACAATTTGTTATCAAGAGCAATATACTCTGGTGTTACATGCTGAAGCTTGGCTGGCCATTGGCCATGTCTAGTGTTTTGGACTGGAGCTTTCTTTAAAAGCTTGGCTGGCTAGTGAGCCATGTCTAATTCCTGGACTGAAGCTTTAGACTAAGAATGCAAGATTCCTGGAATTCATGTTAAAAATTTTGGAATCCTTATTTTTCTTTTTTTCATAATAATTTTCGAAAAATACAAAAAAAAAATCATAAAATCATAAAAAAATAAAAAATATTTTTTGTTCTTGTTTGAGTCTTGAGTCACATTATAAGTTTGGTGTCAATTGCATATGCATCTTGCATTTTTCGAAAATTCATGCATTCATAGTGTTCTTCATGATCTTCAAGTTGTTCTTGGTAAGTCTTCTTGTTTGATCTTGATGAATTTTTGTTTTGTGTCTCTTCATGTTTATCATATAATTAACTAATTATTTTTATTTTTGATTTTAAAATTTTTCGAAAATTACTAACATTTTTCAAAAACTATTTTCAAAAATCACTAACTCCTTTTCAAAAATAATTTTCGAAAATTCCCTCCTTCTCTCTCATCTTATTTTATTTATTTATTCATCTACTAACATCTCATCTCACATCTCTAGCCTCCTCACAGTTGTGTTTCTTTCTTTACATCACACTCTTTGTCTCCCTCTTTTCTTCTACTCACACAGGGATCACTATACTGTGGTATAAAGGATCTCTATTATTATTATTATTATTTTTCTGTGCCTTCTTCTTTGTCATATGAGCAGGAGCAAGGATAAGAACATTCTTGTGGAAGCAGATCTAGAACCTGAAAGGACTCTGAAGAGAAAATTAAGAGAAGCTAAATTACAACAATCCAGAGAAAACCTTTCAGAAATTTTCGAACAGGAAGAGGAGATGGCAGCCGAAAATAATAATAATATAAGGAAGATGCTTGGTGACTTTACTGCCCCTAATTCCAATTTACATGGAAGAAGCTTCTCCATTCCTGCCATTGGAGAAAACAACTTTGAGCTGAAACCTCAGTTAGTTTCTCTGATGCAGCAGAACTGCAAGTTTCATGGACTTCCATCTGAAGATCCTTTTCAGTTCTTAACTGAATTCTTGCAGATATGTGATACTGTTAAGGCTAATGGAGTAGATCCTGAAGTCTACAGGCTCATGCTTTTCCCTTTTGCTGTAAGAGACAGAGCTAGATTATGGTTGGATTCTCAACCCAAAGACAGCCTGAACTCTTGGGATAAGCTGGTCACGGCTTTCTTAGCCAAGTACTTTCCTCCTCAAAATCTGAGCAAGCTTAAAGCTGATGTTCAAACCTTCAGACAGAAAGAAGGTGAATCCCTCTATGAAGCTTGGGAAAGATACAAACAGTTGACCAAAAAGTGTCCTTCTGACATGCTTTCAGAATGGACCATCCTGGATATATTCTATGATGGTTTATCTGAGCTATCAAAAATGTCACTGGACACTTCTGCAGGTGGATCCATTCACCTAAAGAAAATGCCTGCAGAAGCTCAAGAACTCATTGACATGGTTGCTAATAACCAGTTCATGTACACTTCTGAAAGGAATCTTGTGAGTAATGGGACGCCTATGAAGAAGGGAGTTCTTGAAGTTGATACTCTGAATGCCATATTGGCTCAGAATAAAATATTGACTCAGCAAGTCAATATGATCTCTCAGAGTCTGCATGGAATGCAAGCTGCATCCAACAGTACTCAAGAGGCATCTTCTGAAGAAGAAGCTTATGATCCTGAAAACCCTGCAATAGCAGAGGTAAATTACTTAGGTGAACCTTATGGAAACACCTATAACTCATCATGGAGAAATCATCCAAATTTCTCATGGAAGGATCAAAAGCCTCAACAAGGCTTTAATAATGGTGGAAGAAACAGGTTTAACAATAATAAACCTTTTCCATCATCCACTCAGCAACAGACAGAGAACTCTGAACAAAATAATTCTAATTTGGCAAACTTAGTCTCTGATCTGTCCAAGGCCACTGTAAGTTTCATGAATGAAACAAGGTCTTCCATTAGAAATTTGGAAGCACAAGTAGGCCAGCTGAGTAAGAGGATCACTGAAATCCCTCCTAGTACTCTCCCAAGCAATACAGAAGAGAATCCAAAAGGAGAATGCAAGGCCATTGACATAAGCATCATGGCCGAACCTGTGAGGAGAGGAGAGGACGTGAATCCCAAGGAGGAAGACCTCCTGGGACGTCCAGTGATCAATAAGGAGCCTCAACTCCCATATCCAAACTCTAAGTTTGGTGTTGGAGAGTCTCAACAATGCTCTGAACATCTGTGAAGCTCCATGAGAGCCCACTGTCAAGCTATTGACATTAAAGAAGCGCTTGTTGGGAGGCAACCCAATGTTATCTAATTCTTATTTTTTATTGTTTTTCATGTTTTCTTAGGTTCATGATCATGTGGAGTCACAAAATAAATATAAAAATTGAAAACGGAATCAAAAACAGCAGAAGAAAAATCACACCCTGGAGGAGCATCTGTCTGGCGTTCAGCGCCAGAACAGAGCATGGTTCTGGCGCTGAACGCCCAAAATGGGCAGCTTCTGGGCGCTGAACGCCAGAACAGGCATGGTTCTGGCGTTCAACACCAAAAATGGCACACAAATGGGCGTTGAACGCCCAAAATGGCCACCAACCTGGCGCTGAACACCCAGAGTTGGGTACAAAGGCATTTTTACATGCCTCATGGGTGCAGGGATGTAAATCCTTGAACACCTCAGGATCTGTGGATCCCACAGGATCCACTCAGGATCTGTGGACCCCACAGGATCCCCACCTACCTCCACTCACTTCTTCTCACCACTTTCTTTCACACAACCCCATAAACACTCTTCCCCAAAAACCCTTCACCAATCACCTCAAACTCTCTTCCCCATCACCTCTTCACCACTCACATCCATCCACTCTTCCCCATAAACCTACCTCATAAACTCCACCTACCTTCAAAATTCAAAACCAATTTCCCACCCAAATCCACCCATATGGCCGAACCTTAACCCCCCCTCCCTTCCCTATATAAAGCCCTCCATTCTTCATCAACTTCACACAACACACCCCTCTACACTCCTCTTGGCCAAAACCATATCTCCCTGTCCCTCTCCATATTTCTTCTTCTTCTTCTTCTATTCTTTTGTTTATTGCTCGAGGGCGAGCAATATTCTAAGTTTGGTGTGGTAAAATCATAGCTTTTTTGTTTTTCCATTACCATTGATGGCATCTAAGACCGGAGAATCCTCTAGAAGAGGTAAAGGGAAGACAAAAGCTTCCACATCCGAGTCATGGGAGATGGGAAGGTTCATCTCCAAAGCCCATCAAGACCACTTCTATGATGTTGTGGCCAAGAAGAAGGTGATCCCTGAGGTCCCTTTCAAACTCAAAAGAAATGAGTATCCGGAGATCCGACATGAAATACAAAGAAGAGGGTGGGAAGTTCTAACAAATCCCATCCAACAAGTCGGCATCCTAATGGTTCAAGAGTTCTATGCTAATGCATGGATCACCAAGAACCATGATCAAAGTAGGAACCCGAATCCAAAGAACTATGTTACAATGGTTCAGGGGAAATACTTAGATTTTAGTCCGGAGAATGTGAGGTTGGCGTTCAACTTGCCAAACATGGAAGAGAACGCACGCCCCTACACACGGAGGGTCAACTTTGATCAAAGGTTGGACCAAGTCCTTATGGACATATGTGTAGAAGGAGCTCAATAGAAGGTTGACTCCAAAGGCAAGCCGGTTCAACTAAGAAGATTGGACCTCAAGCCTGTGGCTAGAGGATGGTTGGAGTTCATTCAATGCTCAATCATTCCCATTAGCAACCGGTCTGAAGTTACTATAGACCGAGCCATCATGATCCATAGCATCATGATTGGAGAAGAGGTGGAAGTTCATGAGATTATACCTCAAGAACTCTACAAGGTGGCTGACAAGTCCTCCACCATGGCAAGGTTAGCCTTTCCTCACCTCATTTGCCACCTATGCAATTCGGCTGGGATTGACATAGAGGGAGATCTCCTCATTAAATAGGACAAGCCCATCACTAAGAAAAAGATGGAGCAAGCAAGAGAGCCCATTCATGGAGCTCAAGAGGCGTATGAAGCTCATCACCATGAGATCCCGGAGATGCCTCAAATGTACTTTACTCCACAAAACTATTGGGAGCAAATCAACACCTCCCTAGGAGAATTGAGTTCCAATATGGGACAACTAAGGGTGGAACATCAAGAGCACTCCATCATGCTTCATGAAATAAGAGAAGATCAAAAAGCAATGAGGGAGGAGCAACAAAGACAAGGAAGAGACATAGAAGAGCTTAAGGACATCATTGGTTCCTCAAGAAGGAAACACCACCATCACTAAGGTGGATTCATTCCTTGTTCTTACTTTCTCTATTTTTTGTTTTTATGTTAAGTGCTTATCTATGTTTGTGTCTTCATTACATGATCATTAGTAGTTAGTAACTTTGTCTTAAAGTTATAAATGTCCTATGAATCCATCACCTCTCTTAAATAAAAAATGTTTTAATTCAAAAGAACAAGAAGTACATGAATTTCGAATTTATCCTTGAACTTAGTTTAATTATA
>NC_029788.2:18720640-18746298 GCF_000816755.2 Arachis ipaensis
TGATTTCAGGTATTTTCTGGCTGAAATTGAGGGACTTGAGCAAAAATCAGATTCAGAGGTTGAAGAAGGACTGCTGATGCTGTTGGATTCTGACCTCCCTGCACTCAAAGAGGATTTTCTGGAGCTACAGAACTCAAAATGGCGCGCTTCTAATTGCGTTGGAAAGTAGACATCCAGGGATTTCCAGCAATATATAATAGTCCATACTTTGGCCAAGAATAGACGACGTAAACTGGCGTTCAACGCCAGCCTTCTACCCAAACCTGGCGTTCAGCGCCAGAAAAGGAGCCAAAACCAGAGTTGAACGCCCAAACTGGCACAAAAGCTGGCGTTCAACTCCAAGAAAGACCTCTACACGTGCAACACTCAGGCTCAGCCCAAACACACACCAAGTAGGCCCAGGAAGTGGATTTATGCATCAATTACTTACTCATGTAAACCCTAGGAGCTAGTTTATTATAAATAGGACCTTTTACTATTGTATTAGGCATCTTGGAATGCATTGTTCTTAGACCATGGGGGCTGGCCACACGGCCATGCCTGGACCTTCACTTATGTATTTTCACACGGTAGAGTTTCTACACTCCATAGATTAAGGTGTGGAGCTCTGCTGTTCCTCAAAGATTAATGCAAAGTACTTCTGTTTTCTATTCAATTCATCTTATTTCGCTTCTAAGATATCCATTCGGACCCAAGAACGTTATGAAGGTGATGATTATGTGTGTCGCTCATCACCATTCTCCCCTATGAACACGTGCCTGACAAACACTTCCGTTCTACATGAAATAAGCCCGTGACAGGGCATTGGATCATTTTCCCGAGAGATGACCGAAAGTAGCCATTGACAGTGGTGATGTATCATATAAAGCCAGTCATGGAAAGGAGTAAGACTGATTGGATGAAGACAGCAGGAAAGTAGAGGTTCAGAGGAACGAAAAGCATCTCCATTCGCTTATCTGAAATTCCTACCAATGATTTACATAAGTACCTCTATCCCTATTCTATTAGTTATTATTCGAAAACATCATTATCAATTTATATCTGCCTAACTGAGATTTACAATCTCCGTGGGATTCGACCCTTACTCACGTAAGGTATTACTTGGACGACCCAGTGCACTTGCTGGTTAGTTGTATCGAAGTTGTGAACCATGGTATTGGCACCATGTTCTTGGCGCCATTGCCAGGGAAAGAAAGAGCCATGAATTCTACTTACTTAAAGCGTAATCACGATTGCGCGTACCAAGTTGCTCACGTTGCCAGGGATTGTTTGAGCCTGGACATCACAATTTCGTGCACCAATAATATAAGTGGTCCTCCTTCCCATAGCCGAGTTAGGATAGGTGGATGTCCCAGGAATCTTTTGAAATCTTGGAAGGCCTGCTCGCACTCCGTTGTCCATTCAAACCTCTTTTCCTTCCTTAGAGTGGCGTAGAAGGGGAGAAATCTTATTGCCGATCCAACTAGAAATCTGGACAAGGCTGCCAACCTTCCATTGAGTTGTTGTACTTCTTTGACACAAGTCGAGCTCTTCATGTCGAGTATGGCCCGGAATTTATCCGAATTTGCCTCAATTCCTCTTTGTGTGAGCATAAAACCTAAGAATTTGCCAGCTTCTACTGCAAAGGTGCATTTTGCAGGGTTAAGTCGCATGCCATGCCTTCTTATAGTGTCAAATACTTGGGTGAGGTCAGACAGTAACGTTTCTTCACTTTGTGTTTTTATTAACATGTCGTCCACATAAACTTCCATGATTTTCCCGATGTGGTCTGTAAAGACCTTGTTCATTAATCTCTGATAAGTAGCTCCTGCGTTTTTGAGTCCAAAAGACATGACGATGTAATAGTAGTTTGCTTTTGGGGTTAAGAATGATGTTTTTTCCTGATCAGGTGGGTACATTAGGATTTGGTTATATCCCGAATAGGCATCCATAAACGAGAGGTATTTGTATCCGGAGGAGGCATCCACCAGAGCATCGATACTTGGGAGTGGATAAGGATCTTTTGGGCAGGCTTTGTTGAGATCAGTGTAGTCGGTGCACATCCGCCACTTCCCATTTGATTTTTTCACCAAGACGACGTTAGCTAGCCATAGTGGATACTTGACTTCTCTTATGAATCCTGTCTCCAGTAGAGCTTGTACTTGTTCTTCCATAGCTTGGGATTGTTCTGGTCCGAGATTTCTACGTCTCTGTTGTACTGGTCGAGATCCTGGGTAGACTGCTAGCTTGTGGCACATTAACTTAGGGTCTATGCCTGTCATGTCTGCAGCCTTCCATACAAAGAGGTCGATGTTATCTTGTAAGAACTGTACGAGTGATTCTTTTATGTCTCCTTTTAGGATTGTCCCGATATTGATTGTTTTGTCCGGGATATCTCCGATCTGTACTTTTTCTACTTTACCTTCGGGTTGTGGATGGAGCTCTTCCCGCCTCTGAACTCCGCCAAGTTCGATGGTGTGGAATTCTTCTCCTCTGCCTCTGAGGTTTAGACTTTCGTTGTAACAGTGGCGCGCTGTCTTCTGGTCTGCTTTTATTGTAGCTATCCCTTCTGCAGTTGGGAACTTTATGCATATATGTGGAGTCGAGACTACTGCGCCGAGCTGATTTAATGTTGTGCGACCTATCAAGGCATTGTAGGCTGAACTCACGTCGACCATGATGTAGTCAATCTTGAGCGTTCTTAACTAGTTTCCTTTTCCAAAGGTCGTGTGTAGTGAGATGTATCCAAATGGTTGAATTGGAGTGTCTCCCAGCCTGAAGAGGCTGTTTGAATATGGTTTGAGTTCTTTTTCTTCCAGGCCGAGTTTGTCGAAGGCAGTTTTGAACAAGATATCGGCGGAGCTTCCCTGGTCTACCTGTGTGCGATGGAGATTTGTGTTTGCCAATATGATAGTGATGACCATGGGATTGTCCTGTCCTGAGATGATGCCGGATGCGTCCTCTTTGGTAAAAGTAATTGTGGGGATGTCGGGTGCTTCCTCCGTTCCCTCGACATAATATACTTCCTTAAGATATCTTTTGCGAGATGATTTGGAGGTCCCTCCTCCCGCAAATCCTCCGTGTATCATGTGGACGTGTCTCTCGGGTGTGCGAGGTGGTTGTTCAGCCCGTCCTCCATCTTCGTCTCTTCTTCTTTTTCTGGGATCGTCTGCTTGGCTCGCTAAGTACCGATCTAACTTTCCTTCTCTTACCAGTTTCTCTATGATATTTTTTAGGTCGAAACATTCGTTGGTGGAATATCCATAAATTCGATGATATTCTCAATATTCAGCCTGGTTTCCTCCTCCTTTTTTGCTTTTGAGTGGTCGAGCTGTAGGTATCTTTTTAGTATGGCATACTTCTCTGTAGACATCCACGAGGGACACCCGAAGAGGGGTGTAATTGTGGTATTTTTGATCTTTTGCCCATGTTGATCTTCCTTTTTATTGGATTCTTTGTCCTTATCTCGGGAGGAGTAGGAGAACCCAGATTTTGAGGTCTCTCCTAGTCGAGAGTTTTCCTCCATGTTGATATTCTTCTCTGCTCATTCTTGTACTTCATTCAGGGATGTGGGATGCTTTTTCGATATTGAGTGGCTAAAAAGCCCTTCTCGTAAGCCATTGATGAGGCCCATAATGGTCGCTTCTGTGGACAGACTTTGTATGTCTAGATATGCCTTGTTGAATCTTTCCATGTAGCTACGAAGACTTTCCCGATCTCCTTGTTTGATTCCTAATAGGCTTGGGTCGTGCTTAGTTTTGTCTTTCTAGATAGAGAATCTGGCTAGAAACTTTTTGGCTAGGTCGTCGAAGTTTGAGATGGACCTGGGGGTAGATTGTCGAACCACTTAATCGCCGTTTTTGTTAAGGTAGTCGGGAAGGCTTTACAGCGGATTGCGTCTGAGGCGTCAGTGAGGTACATTCAACTCCTGAAATTGCTGAGGTGATGGCTGGGAATTACCGTGTCATCGTATAAAGTCATATCCGGGAGTTTAAAGTCCTTTGGAATTTTGGTCTTCATGATCTCCTTGGTGAATGGATCTTGGTTCTTGCGGGAGCTATCCTCATGAGTGGATCGAGTAGCTTTGGTTTTGAGATCGGCTTCGAATTTTAGAAGTTTGTCCTCCAATTCCCGGCGTCGCCTTATCACCCTTTGTAGGTCTTTCCCAGCTTCTCGCTGATGTTGGGCTTCTTTCTCAAGTTGTTTTAAACGATCTTGAAGTGTCTCAAGGGCTCCCAGGTTTGGTGAATTCTTGTTTAAGTTTGGTGTTGTGATGACAAGTCATCTTAGCCTAGTTTTACTAGTCTTTTTCTTTGTTTTTATTTGGTTTTATGCACTTTCTTGTATTATAAGTAAGTAATTTGGAATGGAAATGCATGACTTCTTTGAATCAAGCAACCACCATTTAATTGATGCTAAATCATGAGGTTTAAGCTAATTTTAATTGATTTTTAATGATTTATAAACCTTGTGAATTTGGTGATACTTTGATTGGTTGTTTTGATTAATTTTAGGTGAAGAAAAGAAGAAAAGGAGAAAGCGTGGTGATAAACCCATATTTCATGAGTTCTTTTGTGCTTAATTAGAGTGATTTATACAATCCTTCACCCACTTATTCACATTAATTACATGATTTTACTTTCCCTTCCTTATTATGTGATGTAAATGAAAAACATGTTTCCTAAGCTTTAAAATTAATTAATTTAATTACCTTTATTTCCATTCGATGACGTGATTAGTGTGTTGAGTAGTTTCAGAAGGTATTTTCAGTTTATGATTGTTCTCTTTGATTTAAGTTGCCATTGCTTCCCATCTAAGGATACTTTTATTATTCCATCAATTTACTTTTTCCCCTTTTGGTCTTGGTTAAGAAATCAGTGATCAACAGTTATTAAACTCAACATAATTGATAATCGTTATCTTGCTAATTGAGCTGAACTTAAATATTCCCAACCTTTTCTTAGGAAATAATTAGGATTCAAAGGTCAATTTAATTAGTCCCTTGACTTTCCTTTGCCATGGTAAAAGATAACTAAGTGGAATTAAGATACAACTTTCATTGTTGTTGAGAGGGATAACCAAGTTGGACTTCTAATTTCCCTTATCTTGCCAAAAGTTGTTTTACAGCTATTATTTATTTTTAATTGCCATTTAATTCACTCGTCATTTAAATTACTTGCTTCTCACCTTTTAAACCCCGATTACAACTTTTATAACCAATAATAAGAACATACTTCCTCGCAGTTCCTTGAGAAGACGACCCGAGGTTTGAATACTCGGTTAACAATTTTTAAGGGGTTTGTTACGTGTGACACCCAAAACGTTTGTAAGAAAGGTTGATTGTTTGGTTTAGTAACTATACTTACAACGAGAGTTTGCTATAACCTCTAAACCATCAATCTTCGGTTCTTCACGTGGCTTAAGAAGTGTGGCTCAAGGAGAAAAAAAGTGTGGCAAAGGAAATGGGGAAGTGTGGCGCAACAATGAAGGGAAGCTACAATGCTCTCCCCAAGAGCTCAATGCTCTCCAAAGGAGCACAACAATAAACCAAGGAAGCAATGTTTCAATGCTCTGCTCACTTTGTGAGCTGAGCACAATTTGAGAGCCAAGAAATAATGAAGGAAAAAACAATGCTCAGCTCACCAGGTGAGCATTATCGGGCACTCATCAAAAGAAATTCAAGGAAATTGTTCTCCAAATGCTTGCTCCAAGGTTTGAACCCATGACCCAAGGGAGAGTGGGGAGCGCTACTCACAAGGAAAACAAGCCAAAAATTGGCCAAATGCACCCTCCAGGATTCGAACTCAACACCCTAAGGAAGCAAGGAGCAAGGCGCCACTTCCTTCACCAAGAGAAAAATCCAGCGCATGCCTCCCTCAAGTTTCGAACCAAGGACCTTTCCTTGGAAGCTCCAATGCTCAGCTCACTTGGAGAGCTGAGCACTACACTTGAGCATGCTTGACACGGTCCAGGAAGCAATGCGCAACACTTGACAAGGACCAAGGAAGGAGCGCGCAACATGTGACACGGCCAGGGAGCAAGACATGCGCACAACACCCCCAATGCTCAGCTCACCTTGTGAGCTGAGCATTCCCCTGGTGCCTTCTCCCAGCATTGCACGCAACAAGGGATCTCCAACAAAGCTTCAATGCTCAGCTCACCACTTGAGCTGAGCATCCTCCTGGGAGCACATCTCAACTTGGGCTGAAATTCAATTAAAAATCCAACTTAATTCATTTCTTCACCAAATCAAAAGACCCATCCAAATTCTAAAATCCAAGAATAGAAAGTGTATAAATAGGAGCTAGTTTGATGTAATTAGGACCTTTTTTTTACTTTGGCATCTCTAGACTTTACTTTGAATTTTTCTTTGAACTTTCATTTTTCATTTTTGAGCTTTTACTTTGGAATTCAGATTTTAGAGAATTGGAAAGGAGAATTGATCTCTCTTCTTCCTTGTTCTTGCTTGAGCACTCTTTTACTTTCTTGCTATTGATCTTGGGTGGAGAATTGAAGAACTTTTGTTTCAATCTCACCTTGAGATCTCTTGTTTACTTTTCTGCACAATTGAATCTAAATTTCTGTTTACTGCATCTTCTTCTACTCTTCTGCAATTTGCTTCTGCAACTTACCTTTCATTTCCTTTTGCAATTGCTCTTGTTGGATCAAGGAAGGATTTGAGATCTAGACTTGTTCTCTAGTCTCTTCCACTCCTGAGATCATCAACACTTTTTTTAATTGTTGCAAATTAAGCATCACTTTTTGTTTTAAATTCTCAAGCATTTTTACTTTTCTGTTTAGATCTAATTTCCTTCAATTCATCATCTACTCTTCTGTTTTGTTGCAACTTACTTCTGCTTGTTTAATATCTGCAATCCAAACTCCCAATCCCTTTTATAATTCAAGCAATTTATATTTCTTGCACTTTAAGATTCAGTCATTTACATTTCTTGTAATCTAAGTTTCTGCAATTTAATTTACTTGTTCTTTAAGATTCAGCACATTTACTTTCCTGTTCTGTAATTCACTGCAATTCCTCCCTCTCTCTTTATATTTCAAACAATTTAGTTTATGTCAACTGTAAACAACTCAACCAATACTTGATTCGCTAGACTAAATCAACCACTAAACTAAAATTGCTCAATCCTTCAATCCCTGTGGGATCGACCTCACTCATGTGAGTTATTATTACTTGATGCGACCCGGTGCACTTGCCGGTGAGTTTTGTGTTGGATCGTTTTTCACACATCAAGTTTTTGACGCCATTGCCGGGGATTGAATTAGATTGACAATGATTAAGTGAAGTGGAGATCTAGATCTAGCATTTTTTCTTTTCTGCTCTTTAAATTTTGATTAACCCACTAACTGTTTGAATTTTTGTTTAAGCTAACTAAAACCTCACTTTAGCAATAGAGTGACGTTTTCTTGGTTTTTGCTGGTTCTGTGCATTCCCTGTATTATGTTTGCTGAGTACATGACAGAAGTAAAATTCTCTGCTATTAATCTTTTAAGCCTATCAACTGTTTGACACATTATGTCAGCTAATCCTCTGACCATATTTTGGCATGAATATATTCAATCTTCATTTGGACTGTTTGTGATTGTGCAGATCATGGAGAGGAATCTAACGAATCCTAGTCAGTATGGAAGTAGTGTCCTCACTCCAGATGACAATGCAACCCATGAATTGGAGCACCCATCCATCACCATGAAAGATGTTGCTCAATGGCTTGAAGATTTCCCACAAGGAAGCATCATCGGATGGGAAGATCTAATGAGTGAACTCCTGGCCAAGTTGAAACCACCTCAAGGAATTGGTAAACCAGGGGCAGAAGTGCAACCATTCACACAAGAAAAGGGAGCGGTAGAAATTGAAGGTGTCAGTGCAGTCATGAACCAAAATAAGCAGATGCATCAGCAGACTCTACAACAACTAGAGATGATGGTCAGAAAAATCAATGAGCTGCGAACTGCTGTAGTAAATGCATACAACCTAACTCAAAACTCATATGGTTGGAATCAACCTAAACAAGGTTTTGGAGCTATTGACCATGAGCAACAAAGTTATGAGCGATTACACTATCCAAACACTACCGCAAGTATGTTCCAACACAAGTCTCAAGGTGATGTGTACAACCTGCCTTGGAGAACTCATTCCAATTGGAGGAGAAGTGAGCACCAAAATCAAGGACAAAGGAGTCTCAATTACAACAACCCCAACTTCACAAACCAGCAAAAACATCACCATACCAACAACAATCACTACATACCACCACAACATCCACCCTTCCAACCCCCAACACCCCACAACCCACCAATCACGCAAGACTCGCAGAGGATCACCAACTTGGAGATCTTAATAGAGAGAATGATAAAACACCAAGAGGTGACAACGAAAAACCAAGAAGCCTCAACTAAAGAATTGAGGAGCAAATGCAACAACTGGCTAAGCACCTTGCAGAAATGAGTGAGAGGGCTATGGGAAAAGAATCAATCATCCAGGATGAGCATCACAGAGAAATTCCACAAGAAGAAACAGAGGAAAAAAAGCCCATAGTGAGAGGAGGAGACTTAAGGCAACATGATTTTCAACTTCCATGATCAACAGAATGAAGGATGTCAAGCTAGTGACAATAAAGAAGCGCTTGTTGGGAGGCAACCCAACCTGAGGTAGTTTTCTTTCCATAGCTATGTTAATAAAGAGGCTAAGTAGTTTTATCTATATTGCAAGGAGCTAATTTTGGTGTTGCACACTAAAACAATTTAAGGGAGAATGAAGAATGCTAAGTTTGGTGTTCCACAAAAAAATTATTTAAAAACACATTCTCACCTTCTGCATAAAGGGTTGCTAGCTCCAAGCAATCAGAGAAACTACTTAACCAATGTATGTTTTCTAGGTGTTAGTTTTATTGCTTTTGAAAAAGAAAAAGAGTTTCACACATGGTTAATTTGATGCATGAGAACCATTGGCAAGGTACTAAGTTTGGTGTTCCCACACCAAAGTAAGTTCAAAAGCCCACAAATAATTCATGCACGCTGACCATTTTTCAAGTGCTTGGGAACAAGCAACTTTCAATATCATTGCAGAGTGTCATACAAGCTTTTGGAAGGATTAAGCATCATCACCCAAAGAAATGAAAGAGGAATGCTAAACCCAGCAATGACGATGGTGAGGAGGAGGAAAGCAAGTAAACTCCAAGAGGTTGTATTGTTAAGTCACTGCTATGATTGAAAGTGATATAATACCCCTGTCTGTCTGCATAGTATAGTTTTTTTTGTAATTCAATAACTAAGATGCTTGATTATTCACAACACCACACTCTTCAAACTTGCATGCACTCAAGATTTCAAAAAGGCATCACATGACAGTTCTTTGAAAAGAAGGATTGAGGAATTAAACAATTTTGAGGCAAGCAAAAGATTAGGAGAAGTGGTGGTTCTAGTTGTATAATTATGTATTGAGGTTGCATGCTTATGAAAACTTGCATGGGAGCTCATAGGCAGGACATAGAGTTCAAAGAAGTATTGTGGAGATTTTCTCAAACATTTATTGATCCAAGAAGCAGCAAACAAAAGAAAATAAAGAAAATATGAAAACAAAAAGAACATGGCCCAAGGCTCTGAGCATCAATTACTAGGCAGAAAAGAAAGAAGAAACAAAAACTCAAAGAGTTGTTATCCTAGTAAATGCTTGTGGTCGAATTGTGTCAAAGAGAGAGGCTTAAGCAAGTAAATCCTTAGGGGTGCTTTAACACCTAATACCTTAAAACCAACTGGTTTAGGAGTATTGATTGAAAGCTTATCTAAAGAGCCGCTTTGAGACATGACACTTAGAGTCAAGGCCAAAGCACAGAAACTATAAGCTGCTTCAAGGTGATTACCTATAGAGAGATCTCCATGATATCATTTGGATGAAAGTCCTAAGACCTAAGACTTCCAAGATGTAGGGACTAGTAAGCACTGAAGCCCTTGCATGAGCATATAATTTAGAGTTCACCCCACTGTCACTTAATCACTTCACTCACAGGATAGCACATGTTATTCTCTAAATCCATTCTAATTGAAAGAACCTTTGAGCATAAATCTTTTCTTACTTGGGGACAAGCAAGTTTTAAGTTTGGTGTTGTGATGACAAGTCATCTTAGCCTAGTTTTACTAGTCTTTTTCTTTGTTTTTATTTGGTTTTATGCACTTTCTTGTATTATAAGTAAGTAATTTGGAATGGAAATGCATGACTTCTTTGAATCAAGCAACCACCATTTAATTGATGCTAAATCATGAGGTTTAAGCTAATTTTAATTGATTTTTAATGATTTATAAACCTTGTGAATTTGGTGATACTTTGATTGGTTATTTTGATTAATTTTAGGTGAAAAAAAGAAGAAAAGAAGAAAGCGTGGCTTAAGAAGTGTGGCTCAAGGAGAAGAAAAGTGTGGCAAAGGAAATGGGGAAGTGTGGCGCAACAATGAAGGGAAGCCACAATGCTCTCCCCAAGAGCTCAATGCTCTCCAAAGGAGCACAACAATAAACCAAGGAAGCAATGTTTCAATGCTCTGCTCACTTTGTGAGCTGAGCACAATTTGAGAGCCAAGAAACAATAAAGGGAAAAACAATGCTCAGTTCACCAAGTGAGCATTATCGGGCACTCATCAAAAGAAATTCAAGGAAATTGTTCTCCAAATACTTGCTCCAAGGTTTGAACCCATGACCCAAGGGAGAGTGGGGAGCGCTACTCACAAGCAAAACAAGCCAAAAATTGGCCAAATGCACCCTCTAGGATTCGAACTCAACACCCTAAGGAAGCAAGGAGCAAGGCGCCACTTCCTTCACCAAGAGAAAAATCCAGTGCATGCCTCCCTCAAGTTTCGAACCAAGGACCTTTCCTTGGAAGCTCCAATGCTCAGCTCACTTGGAGAGCTGAGCACTAAACTTGAGCATGCTTGACACGGTCCAGGAAGCAATGCGCAACACTTGACACGGACCAAGGAAGGAGCACGCAACATGTGACACAGCCAGGGAGTAAGACATGCGCACAACGCCCCCAATGCTCAGCTCACCTTGTGAGCTGAGCATTCCCCTGGTGCCTTCTCCCAGCATTGCACGCAACAAGGGATCTCCAACAAAGCTTCAATGCTCAGCTCACCACTTGAGCTGAGCATCCTCCTGGGAGCACATCTCAACTTGGGCTGAAATTCAATTAAAAATCCAACTTAATTCATTTCTTCACCAAATCAAAAGCCCATCCAAATCCCAAAATTCAAGAATAGAAAGTGTATAAATAGGAGCTAGTTTGATGTAATTAGGACCATTTTTTACTTTGGCATCTCTAGACTTTACTTTGAATTTTTCTTTGAACTT
The DNA here is from genome assembly GCF_000816755.2 of Arachis ipaensis. Lineage (NCBI taxonomy): Eukaryota > Viridiplantae > Streptophyta > Magnoliopsida > Fabales > Fabaceae > Arachis > Arachis ipaensis. The sequence goes on from NC_029788.2 coordinate 18,731,978, forward strand.
TCATTTTTCAATTTTCATTTTTGAGCTTTTACTTTGGAATTCAGATCTTAGAGAATTGGGAAGGAGAATTGATCTCTCTTCTTCCTTGTTCTTGCTTGAGCACTCTTTTACTTTCTTGCTATTGATCTTGGGTAGAGAATTGAAGAACTTCTGTTTCAATCTCACCTTGAGATCTCTTGTTTACTTTTCTGCACAATTGAATCTAAATTTCTGTTTACTGCATCTTCTTCTACTCTTCTGCAATTTGCTTCTGCAACTTACTTTTCATTTCCTTTTGCAATTGCTCTTGTTGGATCAAGGAAGGATTTGAGATCTAGACTTGTTTTCTAGTCTCTTCCACTCCTGAGATCATCAACACTTTTTTTAATTGCTGTAAATTAAGCATCACTTTCTGTTTTAAATTCTCAAGCATTTTTACTTTTTTGTTTAGATCTACTTTCCTTCAATTCATCATCTACTCTTCTGTTTTGTTGCAATTTACTTCTGCTTGTTTAATATCTGCAATCCAAACTCCCAATCCCTTTTATAATTCAAGCAATTTACATTTCTTGCACTTTAAGATTCAGTCATTTATATTTCTTGTAATCTAAGTTTCTGCAATTTAATTTACTTGTTCTTTAAGATTCAGCACATTTACTTTCCTGTTCTGTAATTCACTGCAATTCCTCCCTCTCTCTTTACATTTCAAGCAATTTAGTTTCTGTCAACTGTAAACAACTCAACCAATACTTGATTCGCTAGACTAAATCAACCACTAAACTAAAATTGCTCAATCTTTCAATCCCTGTGGGATCGACCTCACTCATGTGAGTTATTATTACTTAATGCGACCCGGTGCACTTGCCGGTGAGTTTTGTGTTGGATCGTTTTCCACACATCAGGTTGCGGGATATCTTTTGGTGTAGTGTCCTCATTTTTGTGTGGTGTTCTATCTTCTAGATCCAAGTCATGGTCGTTGTCACGGTCATCTGCCATGGTGGTGGGATGACTTCCAGATTCCCCGGCAATGGCGCCAATGTTCTGAGGGTTACCTAAAACTGTAGGTCGATCTCGGACGAGATCTTCTGTACTGATCGGTGATGACGTGTCCGGCTTGTGGGTGGTGGCCAGAGCTGTCATGTCCGATTTGTTGGACTGGCAATGTTGCTGATCCTTTGTCACCGGAGGGTGGGGTACCTGCAAGGGACTCCGATGCTTAAGTTAGCAAGGGTATTAAGCAGTTTTTATGTAGAATCAGAGTATGAGTGATACCTGGGTGCTCCAATGTATTTATAATGGTGTGGAGCGACCCTCTTAGATAAGATAAGTTAGTTATCTTATCTTATCTTTGAGTGAGGTCATCTTATCTTCAAGGGAACCGCCCTTATCTCCATAGGCTTGGGTTGCCTTTGGATTTGGGTCGTGTTCCTCTATGCCCTTTTTTGGGCTTTCCTGGTAATTTGGCCGAGCTCTTTAAGAAGAGGTCGGGTTGTCCTGACCTGAAGAGGTCGGACGACTTGTCGCTAAACATCCCGGGTCGGACAGCTCGACCCAGGGTATGAACAACACCCAACATTATAACTCATCAATAATCATCATCTACCAACATATATATACTTATCATCATATTCAAACTCATACAACCTCCATCTAAACCACAATCAAATATAGCATTTATAAACAATTAATCATACAACCACATTATTTAAACCTATCTTAAAGGCCACTAGCCTAAGTGTCCAGAAGCATTATATATTACATAAAAAAAACCAAAACCATACCTTAGCCGATTATCCTCCACGCACAAAACCACTTCACTACATGCTTTCCAAGCCTCCACTCAACACCAAACAACACCAAGAACACTCTATAACCTGAAGAACAACAAGAATCAAAGCTAGGGTTTATGACATACAACTAAACACAATGTTTTAGTGATATCTTACCTTGTCTAATGAGTTTTAGGGGTAAAATTCACTACTCATCCAAGCTAGATTACACCTAAATAATAAAAATACAAAGAAACTCAAAAATGTAAAGCCATTTTCGAGTTTTTGGCTAGGGCAGAAAACTAGAGCTAGAGAAAGAGTTTCGTACCAACAAGACTTAGTTAGAAATGATGGACTCAAAGAGTGCTTCGCGTGACTGCAAGCGGCTCGTCAATTGGAGCTCCATAGCTCAAGATATGACCAAAAGAAGGAGGAGATGAATAGTAGCAATCCCTCTTCTCCTCTCTTCCCTTACCAGCGCCTCCCCTCTCTTGTTTATGCTGAAAGTGGATAGGCTGGCCACTTAAATGTGAATATATATGTTGGGCTTGGGCCTGGTTCAACTCATTAGCGTTTTTAGTCCGTTTGGCCCACTTTGGCCAAAACCTTTAAGATTAGTGCCCGGTTTTCGATTCTAAATTATTTTTGTCCTTTCAAAATAATAAATTTAATTTTCAAAATCTTATTTTTCTCAATATGCGATTCCGGTCACACTAGAGTCGATACTGTCAGCTTAAGTACCGATACGCATTTTTACAAAAATTCTCCGTAAAAGATACATTTTCCCACTTAGAAAATTCATTGAATTAATTTCACCTTTTTATTTTCAAAATATCATTTCTATATTTTCGAACCTATTCTGGGCAGTTAAATTATTATTTTATTAAAGTGTTTATTCCGGTTCTTACATTCTCCCCTCCTTATTAGGAATTTTGTCCCCAAAATTCGAATCGCGTGATGTATCCTCCATGAAGCATTCTACTACCCATCTTGTCAACCTAAACAAGTCGTCAAAACCTCCCATCCACCATAGTTCTACCGTGTCGATGTTTCCTCTCGCCTTCTGCTGTGTCACTCTGATTTATTCATCACTAAGAATCTAACTTACTCTACTACCTCGAACAGAAATTTTTCCTTTAAACCAAATACCGCTTTTGTAACATTTTGCAAAGCTTTCAAAAAAAAGTTTAATCTAAAACCTTTTCAATGTCAAAGCTTTTTCAAAAGACTCAAAAATTATTTATTCTTAAATCAATTACTTTAAATCATGATTTTTTTAAATTCATTAAAATCCTTAAATCATAACTTTTCAATTTGAATCCCGATGAGCAGATATTTTATATGCTTTTTGGCATCATTTTCATATAGTTTTTAGTAAGTTTTGTTGAGTTTTTATTGAGTTTTTATAGGTTTTAGTGTTAAATTCATATTTTTGGATTTTACTATGAGTTTTTTTGTTTTTGGACAATTTTAGGTAATTTTTGGCTGAAATTGAGGAGCTGGAGTAGAAGTTTGATTCAGAGACAGAGAAAGCACTGCAGATGTTGTCCAAATCTGACCTGCTTGCATTCGGAAGGGCTTTTCTGGAGCTACCAAAGTCCGAATTGAGCTCTGTCAATGGCTATGGAAAGCTGACTTCCAAAGCTTTCCAGCAATATATAATAGTTTATACTTTGTATCGGATTAGAAAGCCCAAAACTGGCGTCCAACGCCATCTTCCTGCCCCCTTCCAAGCGTCCAGCGCCCATAGAGCAGAGACCAATGTACAAACGCTCAAAGAGGACCCCCTAGCTAGCGTTCCACACCCAAGAGACCTCATAGCACGTGGATCTCATTAAAACTCAGCCCAAAGACTCACCAAGTGGGCCCCAGAAGTAGATTTTAGCACTAAAAAGATGGTTTTACCCTTACTAGTCATTTGTTTAGTATTTAAGGGATTTTATTTATGTAATTCAGACCTTCTTCGACACTTTTACCATCATACACATTTTACCGTTGTATTTTTCATCCGTATGAGTTTCTAAACCTCCTAGGTTGAGGGGAGGAGCCCTGCTGAGTCCTATGAATTAATAAAAGTATTACTGTTTCTTCTTCGATCTGTGTTTGATTTATTTCTAAGATGTATATCCGATCTTCATCGTGGTGAATAGGATGATCAGACAATCAGCTCTATTCATCACATTAAGACGAACGTGCCTGACAAACACACACGTCTACTTGGGTTCGTGTGAATACGTGACTGGAAAGCACGAGCCAACAGCTATGTTTATACATCTCTCAGACGGCTAATCCACGACTTCATTGGGGACTTCTCGAGACACCAGTTTAGCCAATTTCTGGGGAGATTAGGGTCTCCGTTGTATAGGCTAGAATCCTAAGAAGCACCATCCTCTGATCCGAAAGATTCAACCTTGTCTGTGGCATTTTGAGTAGGATTGCCAAGAGAATGGACTGCTAAGCACTTCACCCTTCGTCAGATTAGATGACCACGGCCAATGGCAATCAATCTGTAGCAGAGGAGATCAATGACCATAGCCCATGGCGTTGATCACATACAGCCTGCCATAGAAGAAGATCATTCACAAGCAAAGAAGACAGTACTACCAGAGTTAATTCAGAAAGACAAAGCAACTCCAATCCTTAACCCTATTCCTATTACTGATTACCCTTTTCTTTATTTACATGCCAACTTGGTTTAACATACATTACTCTTACAACTTCAAATCAACAACCTTCTGATTTGCCTGACTAAGACCTGCAAGATAACCATAGCTTGCTTCAAACCACAATCTTCGTGGGATCGACCTTGACTCGCTCAGGTATTACTTGGACGATCCAGTGCACTTGCTGGTATAATAGTACGAAAGTGTGGGGATTCGTGCTACCAAGTTTTTGATGCCGTTGCCGAGGATTGTTGAGTTTGGACAAACTGAAGGATTGTCTTGCTCTCTAGATCAGGTAATTTTTAATTTTGTTAGCTTTTCTACTTTTATTTTCTTCTTCTCAATTTTCGAAAAATTAAAAACCTTTTTCAAAAAATATTTTTCTTTTCCTTGTTTGATCTTTAATTTTGTTTGAGTCTTGTGTTCTTATTGAGTCTTTTATTTTTTTATTTTCTTCTTAAAATTTTTGAAAAAAAAATCAAAAAGCTTTTCAAAAATATTTTTCTTTTCTTTGTTTAATCTGTGTTCTTGGTATTGAGTCTTCCATATTCTTGTTCTTTTTTTTTTCAATCCCAAAAATTTTAAAATTTCTTCAAAAACCTTTTACAAGAAATATTTGTCTTTTCTTTATTCAATCTTTATTTTTGGTGAGAGCCTTGTGCTTATGTTCTTGGTAAATTTTCATGTTTTTTGCGTCTTTCTTTCTAAGAATTTTTTAAAAATATTTTCTTTGGTTAATTCTTGTGTCAAGTCTTTAAGTTTGGTGTTTTCTTATTTATTTTCTTTTGATTTTCGAAAATCCTTGTTTAGTTTTCTAAATTATGTTTGGTGTTCTTTTTATGTTCTTCGAGTCTTTGAATTTCGTTCTTTGTGTTCTTGTTAGTCTTTAAAGTGTTCTTGAGTCTTAGTTGTGTTTTGATCTTAAAATTTTTAAGTTTGGTGTCCCTTTGTATTTTCCTCCAAAAATTTTCGAAAATCAAGGGTGCTAGATCTAAAAATTTTAAGTCTTGTGTCTTTTACTTGTTATTCTCTTTCATCATTAAATTCAAAAATAAAAAAATATCTTTTCTATCTTTATTTAATTATTATTTTCAAAATTTTTAAATAAAAATTCAGATTTCAATTTCAAAATTTTATCTTATCTTATCTTAATTTTCAAAATTTCAAAAATCAAATCCTTTCAAAATTAAAAATCTTATATTTTTAAAAATTTTATCTTTTTCAAATTTCAAATTTTAAAAATCAAATCTTTTTCAAAATCAAATTTCAAAATCTTATCTTTTTAAAATCTTTTTCAAATCTTTTTAATTTCCTATCTTATCTTTTCTAACTACAAAATTTTAAAATTCAAACTTTTTCAAATCTTTTTAGTTTCTTATCTTATCTTTTTCTAATTTCAAATTTCAATTTCAAATCTTCTCTTATCTTATCTCTTATCTTATTTTAAATTCAAATCTTTTCTTATCTTCTATCTTATTTTAAATTCAAATCTTTCTTAATTAATATCTTATCTTCTCTCTCTTATTTTTCAAAACTACCTAACTAACTTTCTCTCTCTCAATTTTCAAAAACTCTCTCTTCTTCTCTCTCTTCTATTTTCGAAAATTTAACATTTAAATTTTAAATCCTTTTAAATTAATTTAACTTAATTTTCAAAAATACTTAATAAATAAATAAAAACAAAATGAGGAATGCTAGGGGCCAGCAAATTTTGTGTTTTATAACCATCAATTGGTCATCAATAGTATTTTTAATGGTGTGAGATTAAATCCAATGGTGGGAGATCACTCACTTCTTTTTTTATGGTTAAGTGTTGGCCACAAAACACAAAAGTTGCTGACCCCCTAGATTTTTCCAAACAAAAATATTTAAATTCTTATTTATCTTTTTTATTTCTAATTCTTCTCTTTTTACTTCTATTTATTCGAACTCTACTCTCTCCCATCTTCCATCTTCACTTTTATTTCCCTCTTCTTCTTCCTTTTTCACATCTCACTTTAGAGAGGAGCTTCTTGCAAATTGGGACAAAGAGCTTTCTTCTTTTCCTTCTTTTCTTTTCTTCTTGTTTATGACCAGGAATAGGGATAAAAAACCCCTCTTGACTCCTGATCCTGAACCTAAGAAGACTCTAAGGAGACATTTACAACACTCCGGAAGAGATCTTTCAGAAAATTTTGAACAAGAAAAAGAGGACATGGCCGAACCTCAAGAGGAGCCCAGAAAGATCCTTGGTGACTTCACCATGCCTACCTCTGACTTTTATGGCAGAAGTATCTCTGTACCTTCCATTGGAGCTAATAATTTTGAGTTTAAGCCTCAGTTAGTCTCTCTTCTGCAGCAGAACTGCAAATTCCATAGACTTCCAATGGAAGATCCACATCAGTTCTTAGTCGAATTCTTACAGATCTGTGATACTGTAAAGACTAATGGACTTAATCCTGAAGTCTATAAGCTTATGCTCTTTCCATTTGCTCTAAGAGACAGAGCTAAGCTATGGTTGGATGCCCAACCAAGAGAGAGTCTTGACTCTTGGAAAAAGCTGGTTAATGCTTTTTTGCCTAAATTCTTTCATTCTCAAAGTTTGAGCAAGATTAGAGTGGAAGTTCAAACCTTCAAACAAAGAGAAGGTGAATCCCTTTATGAAGCTTGAGAAAGATACAAGCAACTGATCAGGAGATGTCCTCCTGAGATGCTTTCAGAATGGTCTATCATAGGCGTGTTCTATGATGGTTTATCTGCATTGTCCAAGATTTCATTGGATAACTCTGTAGGTGGATCACTCCACTTGAAGAAAACACCTGCAGAATCAAGAGAACTCATTGAGATGGTTGCAAACAACCAATTCATGTACACCTTTGAGAAAAATCTTGTGAACCATGGAATCTCTTAGAAGAAAGGAGTTCATGAAGTTGAAACTCTGAATACCATATTAGCTCAGAATAAGATCTTGACTGAGTAAATCAATATGATCTCCCAGCATCTGACTAGAATGCAAACTACAGCTGGCAGTACTCAGGAAGCTTCTCTTGAAGAAGAAGCTTATGATCCTAATCAACCCACCATGGAGGAGGTAAATTACATGGAAGAACCCTATGAAAACACCTACAATCCCTCATAAAGGAACCATCCTAAACTTTCATGGAAGGATCAACAGAAACCTCAGCAAGGTTTCAACAACATTCAAGGTGGAAGGAACCAGAATAGGTTCAACAACATACCACCATTCCCATCTTCTCAAGGGAATATGGAAACCTCTAAGTAGAGCATTTCTGACTTAGTTACTCTGGTTTCCATCCTCTCTAGGACCACTAAAAGTTTCATGAATGAAACAAGGTCCTCCATTAGAAATTTGGAGGTGCAAGTTGGTCAACTGAGTAAGAGGATTCCTGAGATTCCTTCTAAAACTCTTCCTAGTAATACTGAGGTTAATCCTAGAGAAGACTGCAAAGCCACAACCATGGAGGTAGAGGCCGAACCTGAGGAGAATGGGGTGGTGTTGAACGCTAGTGAGGAAGCCTTCACTGGGCGTTCAACGCCCAAACTGGCAGCAAGCCTGGCGCTGAATGCCAGTGAGGAAGCCCTCACTGGGCGTTCAACGCCCATCCTGGAAGAAGAGTTGGCGTTGAACGCCAGCCAGGGAGCACTGGCTGGGCGTTTAACGCCCAACCAGGTAGGTGATGAGCGGATAATTTATACGCTTTTTGGCATTGTTTTTAGTATGTTTTTAGTAGAATCTAGTTACTTTTAGGGATGTTTTCATTAGTTTTTATGTTAAATTCACATTTCTGGACTTTACTATGAGTTTGTGTGTTTTTCTATGATTTCAGGTATTTTCTGGCTGAAATTGAGGGACTTGAGCAAAAATCAGATTCAGAGGTTGAAGAAGGACTGCTGATGCTGTTGGATTCTGACCTCCCTGTACTCAAAGTGGATTTTCTGGAGCTACAGAACTCGAAATGGCGCGCTTCCAATTGCGTTGGAAAGTAGACATCCAGGGCTTTCCAGAAATGTATAATAGTCCATACTTTGCCCAAGTTTAGACGACGTAAACTGGCGTTCAACGCCAGCTCTCTGCCCAATTCTGGCGTCCAGCGCCAGAAGCAAGTTGCAAAGTGGAGTTCAACGCCCAAACTGGCACAAAAACTGGCGTTCAACTCCAAGAATGACCTCTCCACGTGTAGACTTCAAGCTCAGCCCAAGCACACACCTAGTGGGCCCCAGAAGTGGATTTATGCATCAATTACTTACTTCTGTAAACCCTAGTAGCTAGTTTATTATAAATAGAACTTCTTATCATTGTATTCACAGTCTTGGTTACTCCGGTTCCCCTCTGGGCCGAGACCAATGAACTCCATTATCACTTATGTATTTTCAACGGTAGAGTTTCTACACTCCATAGATTAAGGTGTGGAGCTCTGCTGTTCCTCAAAGATTAATGCAAAGTACTACCGTTTTTCTATTCAATTCATCTTATTTCGCTTCTAAGATATTCATTCGCACTTCAACCTGAATGTGATGAACGTGACAATCATCATCATTCCCTATGAACAACGAAAGCATCTCTATGCACTTATCTGAAATTCTCACCAATGATTTACATAAGTATTTCTATCCTTAGTTTATTAATTATTTTCGAAAACCCCATTACTATTTTATATCCTCCTGACTGAGATTTACAAGGTGACCATAGCTTGCTTCATACCAACAATCTCCGTGGGATTCGACCCTTACTCACGTAAGGTATTACTTGGACGACCCAGTGCACTTGCTGGTTAGTTGTGCGAAGTTGTGAACCATGGTATTGGCATCGCGTTTTTGGTGCCATTGCCAGGGAAAGAAAGAGCAATGAATTTTACATAATCAAAGTGTAATCACAATTTCTGCGCACCAGTAGGCTTCCTGGCGTTGAACGCCAGTGAGGAACCCCTCACTGGCCGTTCAATGCCCAACCAGGCAGGCTTTCTAGCGTTGAACGCCAGTGAGAAACTCCTCACTGGGCGTTCAATGCCCACTCACCCAGGGAAGCTGGCGTTGAACGCCAGCAAGGACATCCCTGCTGGGCGTTCAATGCCCAGAATGCTAGAGAGACTGGCATTTAACGCTAGTCAGGGTGGACAGCAAGGGCGTTCAACGCCCAATAAGCTGACAGAGCTGGCGTTGAACGCCAGTCAAAGCACACCCTTTGAATGCCTAAATCCCACTCAAGAACCCTCTAGCCCAAAACCAAAGGAATCCATAAAGACCATTGAGGTTCCTTTGCATGCACTTCTGCAGTGCATGAGTTATGATGAATACTGATCCTCTGATGAGGATGAAGACACTAGGAAAGAGCAAGTTGCTCGGTACCTAGGAGCTCTTATGAAGCTGAATGCCAAGTTATTTGGTACAAAGCCTCTGGAGGAAGAATCTCCACTACTTGCCAAAGAACTCCATGCTTTGGTTCAGCAAGAGCTACCTCAGAAGCTTCCAGATCCTGGATGCTTTCTGATTCCTTACACCATAAGCACCATGACCTTTGAAAAGGCTCTGTATGACCTAGGATCAAGAATTAACCTCATGCAACTCTTTGTAATGGAGAAAATGGGCATCATTGAGGTGAAATCTGCAAACATCTCATTAGAGATGGCAGACAAGACCATGAAAAAGCCATATGGCTTAGTGAAGGATGTCTTGGTTAAATTTGAAAATTACTACATCCCTGCAAACTTCATTGTCCTGGATATTGGAAAGGATGAGGATGACTGTGTCATCCTTGGAAGACTTTTCTTAGCTATTGCAAAAGCCATGATTAATGTAGCTAAGGGAGAAATTATTTTCCAATTAGGAGAGGACTATATCTTATTCAAGATGTCTAATCCTAATTTTCCCTCTGATAAGAAAGAGACAACTGTGCAACACCTAGTGTTCCAACCCTCTCTTTCTGTGCAGAGCTTTACAGAGTCCCCAGACATCAATTCTAAGTTTGGTGTTGGGCAGCCCTCAACAAGCTCTAAGTACAAAGGTACTAAAAAGAAAGTACCTAAAGGCTGGAGGGACAAGAAAGTCACAACTGAAGGCTTCTCACCTGGCATGAGAGTTGTCTTCACTAAGAAGCCAGCCTTACCACATACAGTGAGTCGTGTCCTGTCTCTAGAGCATGTGGAGCTCATTCATGAGAGGACAGAAAGAAAATTCACTGTAAGGGGTGAAACTCTGAGCCTTTACTCACCTCCTTAAGAAGCTAACTGTCAAGCTAATGACGATAAAAGAGTGCTTGTTAGGAGGCAACCCAACCTTACTCAACTATATTTATTTTCTTTTATTTTGTTTTTCTTTCAGTTGATGGAGTCATTATCATATGCAGCATTCAGAACAGAGACAGAAATTTCACAACAGTGAAAACAGGACACTATGGATGGAGTGTCAAAGTTGAACGCCACTAGAATCAACTCATTTGGACTTCTGTAGCTCAAGTTATGCCCATTTGAAGGTGAAGAGGTCAGTCTGTCAAGCACTCCAGTGTACCACGCCCAATGCTTGGCGTGTGTTGTAAACTGGTGTGCCACGCCCATTCTTGGCATGCCACACCTTCAATGATGCACCAAAACTTCCTCTCTGGCCATTAGACCTGGCGTGCCACGCCCAGGTTTGCAATGCTGAAGAAAATGGTCTTTTTCACCTTCAAATTTAACGTCCACTAGATAGTGTTATATATCGTTGGAAAGCTCTTGATGTTAGCTTTCCAACACTACCAAATTCATATATTTTGGACTTCTACAACTCAAGTTATATTCCTTTGAAGATGAAGAGTTTAGGCTGGTAACTCTGCAGGGACGTATTTTGCTCTTTGTGTTGTCAGGGCCAATATCTTCCTCAATTTTAGTGTTCATCATAAAGTGTTATATATAGTTGGAAAGCCCTGGATGTCTAATTTCTAATGGCACTGAAATCACATCATTTAGAGTTGTGTAGCTTAGGATATCTTCATTTGAATGAGAGGAGGTCAGGCTGGCATATGCCCCGGCGTGCCACGCCCATAGTGGGGCTCAAAATCACTTCTCTAGAACTCAAGCTTGGCGTGCCATGCCCAAAACACCAAGTGGCATGCCCTCTTTAAGATCTTGGCTTCACAAACTTGGCGTGCCACGCCCATAGCACCAAGTGGCACGCCCATGTTGGAACTGCATTCTTTCTAGCTTGGCGTGCCACGCCTAGAACCCAAGTGGCATGCCCAAGTCACAATTAAGTTTGACGTGCCACGTCTTCGACATCAAGTGGCACGCCCATGTTGAAATCTTCAATCTCCCTTGCTGGAATGTTGGCCTGGCGTGCCACGCCCAGAGCACCAAGTGGCACGCCAGCTTCCTTTGCTTCTTTTGTGCTTTTTGCTTCTTTTTCCACCATTTTCTACAAAGTTAAACAATTCAAAGAAATCAAAGCAATATACAACTTAAGCACAAAAATACTCAATAATTAAGCAAAATCAATGAAAATTAAAGGTGAAAAAGCATAGAAAAACATGACATGATGCGCAGTCATCACAACACCAAACTTAAACTTTGCTTGTCCTCAAGCAAATAAAGAATCATGCAATAAAGTTTGACAAACCAAGGTGAGAAGAGTAGCAATTTTTATGTTCATGGTTGACTAGTTTCTTATGCATGCTTGATGAGCGGATAATTTATACGATTTTTGGCATTGTTTTTAGGTAGTTTTTAGTATGTTTTAGTTAGTTTTTATTATATTTTTATTAGTTTTTATTCAAAAATCACATTTCTGGACTTTACTATGAGTTTGTGGGTTTTTCTGTGATTTCAGGTATTTTCTGGCAGAAATTGAGGGACTTGAGCAAAAATCTGATTCAGAGGCTGAAAAAGGACTGCAGATGCTGTTGGATTCTGACCTCCCTGCACTCGAAGTGGATTTTCTGGAGCTAAAGAAGCCCAATTGGCGCTCTCTCAATTGCGTTGGATATTAGACATTTTGGGCTTTCCATCAATATATAACTGTCCATACTTTTTTTGAGATTTGATGGCCCAAACCGGCATTCCAAGTCAGCATAAAATTCTTGGCGTCAAAACGACAGAACTGGCATAAAAGCTGGAGTTAAATGCCCAACCTGGCACCAAAGTTGGCGTTCAACTCCAAGAAAAGCCTCTACACGTGAAAGCTTCAATGCTCAGCCTAAGCACACACCAAGTGGGCCCGGAAGTGAATTTCTACATCATTTACTCATTTCTGTAAATCCTAGGCTACTAGTTCTCTATAAATAGGACCTTTTGCTATTGTATTATCATCTGGGGATCTTGGGATATGGGAATCTTTAGTTCATCTTTTGATCTCTTGATCACATTTTGAGGGCTGGCCTCACGGCCATGCCTGAACCTTGTTCTATGTATTTTCAACGGTGGAGTTTCTACACACCATAGATTAAGGTGTGGAGCTCTACTGTTCCTCATGAATTAATGCAAAGTAATATTGTTTTTCTATTCAACTCAAGCGTATTTCTTCTCCAAGATATTCATTCGCACTCAAGAACATGATGAATGTGATGATTATGTGACACTCATCACATTTCTCACCCATGTACGCGTGCCTGACAACCACTTCTGTTCTACATGCAAACAAGTTTGAATGTGTATCTCTTGGGTTTCTAATCCCAGATTAAAACCTTCGTGGTATAGGCTAGAATTATTGGCAGCCATTCTTGAGATCCGAAAAGTCTAAACCTTGTCTGTGGTATTCCGAGTAGGATCTGGGAAGGGATGACTGTGACGAGCTTCAAACTCGCGAGTGTTGGGCGCAGTGACAGACGCAAAAGGATCAATGGATCCTATTCCAACATGATCGAGAACTGACAGATGATTAGCCATGCGGTGACAGCGCATTTGGACCATTTTCACTGAGAGGATAGGAGGTAGCCATTGACAACGGTGAAATCCAACATACAGCTTGTCATGGAAAGGAGTATGATAATTGGATGAAGACAATAGGAAAGCAGAAGTTCAGGAGGAACAAAGCATCTTCATACGCTTATCTGAAATTCTCACCAATGAATTACATAAGTATCTCTACCTTATTTTATATTTTATTCATCTTTTAATTATCAATTCTCCATAACCATTTGAATCAGCCTGACTGAGATTTACAAGATGACCATAGCTTGCTTCAAGCCGACAATCTCCATGGGATCGACCCTTACTCACGTAAGGTTTATTACTTGGACGACCCAGTACACTTGCTGGTTAGTTGTGCAGAGTTGTGATAAAGAGTTGAGATTGTAATTGTGCGTACCAAGTTGTTGGCGCCATTGATGATCACAATTTTGTGCACCAAGTTTTTGGCGCCATTGCCGGGAATTGTTCGAGTTTGGACAACTGATGGTTCATCTTGTTGCTTAGATTAGGTAACTTTATTTTATTTTTATTCTTCTGAATTTTTAAGAATGAATTCTAGAGTTTCAGATGATGTTTTTATCATCACAAAAGCTAATTGATTCTCATCAATTTGGCTATTGTATGTAATGTCCTGCTGACGCTTGGCTAGCCATGTCTAATCTTTTTAAACTGAAGCTTTATACTAACATTGCATGATTCCTACAATTCTTATTAAAAATTTTGAAATCCTTATTTTTCTTTTTCCAAATAATTTTCGAAAAATTCCAAAAATTTTAATAAAATCATAAAATCAAAAATAATTTGATGTTTCTTGTTTAAGTCTTGTGTCAGTTTGTAAGTTTGGTGTCAATTGCATATTTTTAGTTTTCACTAAAAATTTTTGAAAAACTCATGCATGGTGTTCTTCATGATCTTCAAGTTGTTCTTGATAAATCCTCTTGTTTTTCATATGCATTTTCAATTTGTTAGTGTCTAAAAATTAAAAATTTCTAAGTTTGGTGTCTTGCATGTTTTTCTTTTCTTAAAAAATTTTC
>NC_029788.2:18746534-18776422 GCF_000816755.2 Arachis ipaensis
TCTTTTTAGACTGAAGCTTTAGACTAACATTGCATGATTCCTGGAATTCTTATTAAAAATTTTTGAAACCCTTATTTTTATTTTTCCCAATAATTCTCGAAAAATCCAAAAAAAATTATAAAATCATAAAACCCAAAAATAATTTATGTTTCATGTTTGAGTCTAGTGTCAATTTTTTAAGTTTGGTGTCCTGCATATTTTATTTAATTTCTTGCAATTTTCAAATATATGCATTATGTTATTTATTAATCTTCAAGTTATTCTTGATGATTTCCTTGCTCTGATCTTTAATTTCTCTTGTCTTGTGTGTTTTGTTGTTTTTCATATGCATTCTCAATTTTTTAGTGTCTCTAATATGAAAATTTATAAGTTTGGTGTCTTGCATGCATTGTTTATTTGATCTTAGTTTTCCATGTTTAATTGCATTTTGATTGTTCCTCATCATTAAAAATCCAAAATTTTTTTCAAAAATTATGCCTTTTCAAGTCAATAATACAGAGAATTAAAGATTCAGAACATGCAGTAGAGGAATTACACAGAAAAAGCTGGGCGTTTAAAACGCCCAGTGAGGAAGGAAAACTGGCGTTTAAACGCCAGCCAGGGTACCTGGCTGGGCGTTGAACGCCCAAAAGGGTAGTATTTTGGGCGTTAAACGCCAGAATGGATACCATTCTGGGTGTTTAATGCCAGGATGGCACAAGAGGGAAGATTTTGTTTTCAATTCAAATCTTTTTCAAATCACTTATTTTTCAATTATATCTTTTTCAAAATCAAATCTTTTCCATTTTTTTCTCCTGCCATTTTTGAAAATACTTGCTAACAATTAATGATTTGATTCAAAAATTTCAAGTATGTTACTTTCTTGTTAAGAAAGGTTTAATATCTGAATCATATCTTTTAAATTTCTTATTAGCCAAGTCATTAATTTTAAAATCAAATCTTTTTAAATTGTTTTTCAATCATATCCTTTCAATCATATCTTTTTAAAACCATATCTTTTCAATCATATCTTTTTAATCACATCTTTTTTAAAATAACTTTCAATCATATCTTTTTGATTTCTAATTTCAAAATCACTTAATTACTTTCTCAATTTTTATTTTCGAAAATCATCAACCAGTTTTTCAAAATTTCTTTTAATTATTTCAAAATCTTTTTAAATTTAATTTCGAAAATGCTCCCCCCTTCTTTCATCCTCTTCTATTTAAAGACTAACACTCCTCCTCAATGTGCAATTTGGACTCCCTCTCTCTATAAGTTCGAATTCTCACCTCTCTACCTCCTCCTTCTATTCTTCTTTTCCTCTAACACCTCAAGGAATCTCTATACTGTGACATAGAGGATTCCATACTTTTTTGTTCTCTTCTCTTTCATATGAGCAGGAACAAAGACAAAGGCATTCTTGTTGAAGCGGATCCTGAACCTGAAAGGACCTTGAAGTGAAAGCTAAGAGAAGCTAAAGCACAACTCTCTGGAGAGGACCTAACAGAAATTTTCAAACAAGAAGAAGACATGACAGCCGAAAATAATAACAATGCCAACAATGCAAGGAAGGTGCTTGGTGACTTTACTGCACCTACTCCCGAGTTCTATGGGAGAAGCATCTCTATCCCTGCCATTGAAGCAAACAACTTTGAGCTGAAACCTCAATTAGTTTCTCTAATGCAACAGAATTGCAAGTTTCATGGACTTCCATTGGAAGATCCTCATCAGTTTTTAGCTGAATTATTGCAAATCTGTGACACTGTCAAGACCAATGGGGTTGATCCCGAGGTCTACAGGCTTCTGCTTTTCCCTTTTGCTGTAAGAGACAGAGCTAGAACATGGTTTGATTCACAACCTAAGGATATCCTGAACTCTTGAGATAAGCTGGTCAGTGCTTTTCTGGCCAAATTCTTTCCACCTCAAAAGATGAGCAAGCTTAGAGTGGAAATCCAAACCTTCAGACAGAAGGAAGGAGAATCCCTCTATGAAGCTTGGGAAAGATACAAGCAACTGATCAAAAGATGTCCTACTGACATGCTTCCAGAATGGAGCATCATAAGTATATTCTATGATGGTCTGTCTGAGTTGTCAAAAATGTCATTGGACCATTCTGCAGGAGGATCTCTTCATCTGAAGAAGACACCTGCAGAAGCTCAGGAACTCATTGAAATGGCTGAAAATAACCAATTCATGTAAACTTCTGAATGGAATCTTGTGAATAATGGGACAAATCAGAAGAAAGGAGTTTTTGAGATTGATACTCTGAATGCCATACTGGCTCAGAACAAAATATTGACTCAGCAAGTCGGTATGATCTCTCAGAGTCTGTCTAGAATGCAAGCAGCAACAGGTAGTACCAAAGAAGCTTCATCTGAAGGAGAAGCTTATGATCCTGAGAACCCTGCAATGGAAGAGGTGAATTACATGGAAGAACCCTATGGAAACACCTATAAGAAATCATCCAAATCTCTCATGGAAGGACCAACAGAGGCCTCAACAAGGCTTCAACAACAGTAATGGTGGAAGAAATAGGTTTAGCAATAGCAAGCCTTGTCCATTATCTTCTCAGCAACAGACAGAGAATTCTAAGCAGAGCCACTCTGACTTAGCAACTGTAGTCTCTGATCTATCTAAGACCACTTAAAGTTTCATGACTGAAACAAGGTCCTCTATTAGAAATTTGGAGGCATAAGTGGGTCAGCTGAGTAAGAAAATTATTGAACTCCCTCCTAGTACTCTCCCAAGCAATACAAAAGAAAACCCAAAGAGAGAATGCAAGGCCATAAACACGTCCCACATGGCCGAATGCATAGAGGAGGGAAAGGCAGTGATTTCCACTGAGGAAGACCTCAATGGACGTCCACTAGCATCCAAGGAGTTCCCTGATGAGGAACCATGGGAATCTGAGGCTCATGCAGAGACCATAGAGATTCCATTGAATTTACTTCTGCCATTCATGAGCTCTGATGAGTATTCTTCCTCTGAAGAGGATGAACATGTTACTGAAGAGCAAGTTGCTAAGTACCTTGGAGCAATCATGAAGCTAAATGCCAAGCTATTTGGTAATGAGACTTGGGAGGATGAACCCCCCTTGCTCACCAAAGAACTGGATGACTTGACTAGGCAGAGATTACTTCAAAAGAGACAGGATCCTGGAAAGTTCTCAATACCTTGTACCATAGGCACCATGACCTTTGAGAAGGCTCTGTGTGACCTGGGGTCAAGTATAAACCTCATGACTCTCTCTGTAATGGAGAATCTAGGGATCCTTGAGGTATAAGCTGCAAGAATCTCTCTAGTGATGGCAGACAATTCAAGGAAACAGGCTTATAGACTTGTAGAGGATGTCTTGGTAAAGGTTGAAGGCCACTACATCCCTGCTGATTTCATAATCCTAGACACTGGGAAGTGTATGGATGAATCCATCATCCTTGGCAAACCCTTCCTAGCCACAGCAAAAGCTGTGATTGATGTTGACAGAGGAGAATTGGTCTTTCAAGTGAATGAGGACTCCCTTGTGTTTAAAGCTCAAGGATCTCCCTCTGTAACCATGGAGCGGAAGCATGAAAAGCTTCTCTCAATGCAGAGTCAATTAGAGCCCCCACATTCAAACTCTAAGTTTGGTGTTGGGAGGCCCTCATCAAGCTCTGAACATCGTGAGGCTCCATGAGAGCTCACTGTCAAGCTATTGACATTAAAGAAGCGCTTATTGGGAGGCAACCCAATTTTTATTTATCTATGTTAATTTTCTATTTTCCATTGTTATTTTATGTTTTTCCTAGGTTAATGATCATGTGGAGTCATAAAAACAACTGAAAAAGTAAAAACAGAATGAAAAACAGCATTAAAAATAGCACACCCTGGAGGAGAAGCTTGCTGGCATTTAAACGCCAGTAAGGGTAGCAGAATGGGCGTTAAACGCCCAGTCTGGCACCATTCTGGGCGTTTAACACCAGAAATGGGCACCAGACTGGCATTTAACGCCAGAAAAGGGCATAGAGCTGGCGTTTAAACGCCAGAAAGGGGAGAAAAGCTGGCGTTAAACGCCAGAAATGGGCAGGAACCTGGCGTTAAATGCCAGGATTGGCACAGGAAGGGGCGTTTTACACGCCAACGTAGTGCAGGGATGAGAAAGCCTTGACACCTCAGGATCTGTGGACCCCACAGGATCCCCACCTACCTCAACTCTCTCTCTCTCCAATCCACAGGATCTCCATCTCCCTTACTTCTTCTTCTTCTACTCTTTTCTTTCTTCTTTTGCTGGAGGAAGAGCAACCATTCTAATTTTAGTGTGGGAAAAGCTAAAGCTTTTTGTTTTCCATAACCACTAATGGCACCAAAGGCTGGAGAAACCTCTAGAAAGAGGAAAGAGAAGGCAATTGCTTCTACCTCCGAGTCATAGGAGATGGAGAAATTCATCTCAAAGGTGCATCAAGACCACTTCTATGAAGTTGCGGCCAAGAAGAAGGTGATCCCCGAGGTCCCCTTTAAGCTCAAAAAGAATGAATATCCAGAAATCCGACATGAGATCCAAAGAAGAGGTTGGGAAATTTTTACCAATCCCATTCAACAAGTCGGGATCTTAATGGTTCAAAAGTTCTATGCCAATGCATGGATCACCAAAAACCATGATCAAAGTGTGAACCCGGACCCAAAGAATTGGCTTACAATGGTCCGGGGGAAATGCTTAGATTTTAGTCCGGAAAATGTAAGGTTGGCATTCAACTTGCTCATGATGCAAGGAGATGCACACCCCTACACTAGAAGGTCAACTTTGATCAAAGGTTGGACCAAGTCCTCATAGACATTTGTGAAGAGGGCACTCAACAGAAGAGAGATTCAAGAGGGAAGCCATTTCAAGTAAGAAGGCATGACCTCAAGCCAGTGGCTAGGGGATGGTTGGAGTTCATCCAACGCTCAATCATTCATACTAGCAACCGGTCTGAAGTTACTATAGACCGGGCTATCATGATCCATAGCATCATGATTGGAGAGGAAGTAGAAGTTCATGAGGTTATATCCCTAGAACTCTACAAGGTGGCAGACAAGTCCTCTACTTTGGCCAGGTTAGCCTTCCCTCATCTCATTTGTCACCTCTGCAATTCAGCTGGAATTGACATAGAGGAAGGCATCCTCATTGATGAGGACAAGCCCATCACTAAGAAAAGGATGGAGCAAACAAGAGAGCCCACTCATGGACCTCAACAAGAGCATGAGGAAATTTCTTATCATGAAATCCCTGAGATGCCTCAAGGGATGCAATTTCCTCCATAAAACTATTGGGAGCAAATCAACACCTCCCTAGGAGAATTAAGTTCCAATATGGAACAACTAAGGGTGGAGCACCAAGAACATTCCATTCTCCTGCATGAAATTAAATTAGAGAAGACCAAAGAGTCATGAGGGAGGAGCAACAAAGGCAAGGAAGAGACATTGAGGAGCTCAAGCGCTCCATAAGATCTTCAAGAGGAAGAACAAGCCGCCATCACTAAGGTGGACCCGTTCTTTAATTTCCTTGTTCTTATTCTTCTATTTTTTGAAAATTATGCTTTATGTTTTATTTATGTTTGTATCTCATTACATGATCACTAGTGTCTAAGTGTCTATGCCTTAAAGTTATGAATGTCCTATGAATCTTTCACCTTTCTTAAATGAAAAATGCTTTAATTGCAAAAGAACAAGAAGTATATGAATTTCGAATTTTAAAATAGTTTAATTATTTTGATGTGGTGGCAATACTTTTGTTTTCTGAATGTATGCTTGAAAAGTGCATATTTTTGAATTTGTTGTTTATGAATGTTAAAATTGTTGGCTCTTGAAGGAATAATGAAAAAGGAGAAATGTTATTGATGATCTGAAAAATCATAAAATTGATTCTTGAAGCAAGAAAAAGCAGTGAAAAACAAAGCTTGTGAAAAAAAAAGAAAAAAATGGCAAAAAAAAGAAGAAAAAAAAGAAAAGAAAAAAAAGAAAAAGCAAGCAAAAAAAGCCAATAACCCTTTAAACCAAAAGGCAAGGGTAAAAAAGACCCAAGGCTTTGAGCATTAATGGATAGGAGGGCCCACAGGAATAAGATCCTGGCCTAAGCGGCTAAACCAAGCTGTCCAGTACCATGTGCTTGTGGCGTGAAGGTGTCAAGTGAAAAGCTTGAGACTGAGCGGTTAAAGTCGTGGTCCAAAGCAAAAAGAGTGTGCTTAAGAGCTTTGGACACCTCCTAATTGGGACCTCTAGCAAAGCTGAGTCACAATCTGAAAAGGTTCACCCAGTTATGTGTCTGTGGCATTTATGTATCCGGTGGTAATACTGGAAAACAAAATGCTTGGGGTCACGGCCAAGACTCATAAGTAACTGTGTTCAAGAATCAACATACTATACTAGGAGAATCAATAACACTATCTGAATTCTGAGTTCCTATAGATGCCAATCATTCTGAACTTCAAAGGATAAAGTGAGATGCCAAAACTGTTCAGAAGCAAAAAGCTAAAAGCCCCGCTCATCTAATTAAGACTGATCTTCATAGATGTTTTCAGAATTTATTGTATCTTCTCTTCTTTTTATCCTATTCTATTTTTAGTTGCTTGGGGACAAGCAACAATTTAAGTTTGGTGTTGTAATGAGCGGATAATTTATACGCTTTTTGGCATTGTTTTTAGGTAGTTTTTAGTATGTTTTAGTTACTTTTAATATATTTTTATTAGTTTTTATTCAAAAATCATATTTCTGGACTTTACTATGAGTTTGTGTGTTTTTCTATATTTCAAGTATTTTCTGGCTGAAATTGAGGGACTTGAGCAAAACTCTGATTCAGAGGCTGAAAAAGGACTGCAGATGCTGTTGGATTCTGACCTCTCTGCACTCAAAGTGGATTTTCTGGAGCTACAGAAGCCTAATTGGTGCGCTCTGAATTGCGTTGGAAAGTAGACATCCTGGGCTTTCCAGCAATATTTAATAGTCTATTCTTTGCTTGAGATTTGATGGCTCAAATTGGCGTTCCAACTCAGCATAAAATTTTTGGCGTCAAAACGCCAACTCGCATAAAAGCTGGTGTTAAACGCCCAAACTGGCCTCAAAGCTGGCGTTCAACTCTAAGAAAAGCCTCTACACGTGAAAGCTTCAATGCTCAGCCCAAGCACACACCAAGTGGGCCCGGAAGTGGATATCTACATCATTTACTCATTTCTGTAAACCCTAGGCTACTAGTTCTCTATAAATAGGACTTTTTGCTATTGTATTATCATCTGGGGATCTTGGGATCTGGGAATCTTTAGTTCATCTTTTGATCTCATCAAGTTTTGGGGGCTGGCCTCACGGCCATGCCTGAACCTTGTTTTTATGTATTTTCAACGGTGGAGTTTCTACACACCATAGATTAAGGTGTGGAGCTCTGTTGTTCCTCATGAATTAATGCAAAGTACTATTATTTTTCTATTCAACTCAAGCGTATTTCTTCTCCAAGATATTCATTCACACTCAAGAACATGATGGATGTGATGATTATATGACTGATGAGCGGATAATTTATACGCTTTTTGACATTGTTTTTAGTATGTTTTTAGTAGGATCTAGTTACTTTTAGGGATGTTTTCATTAGTTTTTGTGTTAAATTCACATTTCTGGACTTTACTATGAGTTTGTGTCTTTTTCTGTGATTTCAGGTATTTTCTGGCTGAAATTGAGGGACTTGAGCAGAAATCAGATTCAGAGGTTGAAAAAGGACTGCTGATGTTGTTGGATTCTGACCTCCCTGCACTCAAAGTGGATTTTCTAGAGCTACAGAACTCGAAATGGCGCGCTTCCAATTGCGTTGGAAAGTAGATATCCAGGGCTTTCCAGCAATATATAATAGTCCATACTTTGGCCAAGAATAGACGACGTAAAATGGCGTTCAACGCCAGCCTTCTGCCCAAATCTGGCGTCCAGCACCAGAAAAGGACCCAAAACCAGAGTTGAACGCCCAAACTGGCACAGAAACTGGCGTTCAACTCCACAAATGGCCTCTGCACGTGTAACATTCAGGCTCAGCCCAAACACACACCAAGTGGGCCCCGGAAGTGGATTTATGCATCAATTACTTACTCATGTAAACCCTAGTAACTAGTTTATTATAAATAGGATCTCTTACTATTGTATTAGACGTCTTTTTGACCATCTTTGGATTACCTTATGATCCTTTGATCACGTTTTAGGGGGCTGGCCATCTCGGCCATGTCTGGACCTTCACTTATGTATTTTTAACGGTAGAGTTTCTACACTCCATAGATTAAGGTGTGGAGCTCTGCTGTCCCTCAAAGATTAATGCAAAGTACTACTGTTTTCTATTCAATTCTTCTTATTTCGCTTCTAAGATATCCATTCGCACCCAAGAACGTGATGAAGGTGATGATTATGTGTGACGCTCATCATCCTTCTCCCTTATGATTCGAGCCTGGAGATCACAATTTCGTGCATCAATGACACTCATCACATTTCTCACCCATGTATGCGTGCCTGACAACCACTTCCGTTCTACATGCAAACAAGCTTGAATGTGTATCTCTTGGGTTTCTAATCTCAGATTAAAACCTTTGTGGTATAGGCTAGAATTATTGGCGGCCATTCCTGAGATCTGGAAAGTCTAAAATTTGTCTGTGGTATTTCGAGTAGGATCTGGGAAGGGATGACTGTGACGAGCTTCAAACTCGCGAGTGTTGGGCGTAGTGACAGACGCAAAAGGATCAATGGATCCTATTCCAACATGATCGAGAACCGATAGATGATTAGCCGTGCGGTGACGGCGCATTTGGACCATTTTCACTGAGAGGACGGGAGGTAGCCATTGACAATGGTGAAATCCAACATACAGCTTGCCATGGAAAGGAATATAAATGATTGGATGAAGACAATAGGAAAGCAGAAGTTTAGGAGGAACAAAGCATCTTCATACGCTTATCTGAAATTCTCACCAATGAATTTCATAAGTATCTCTACCTTATTTTATATTTTATTCATCTTTTAATTATCAATTCTCCATAACCATTTGAATCAGCCTGACTAAGATTTACAAGATGACCATAGCTTGCTTCAAGCCGACAATCTCCGTGGGATCGACCCTTACTGACGTAAGGTTTATTACTTGGACGACCCAGTACACTTGCTGGTTAGTTGTGCGGAGTTGTGACAAAGAGTTGAGATTGCAATTGTGCGTACCAAGTTGTTGGCGCCATTGATGATCACAATTTTGTGCACCAATGCTACAATCATAAAAGACATTCAAATGATTGATGCTTCTATCTAGCTCATTTTATGAAATTTTTTCTTTATGTTCCTTCCTTGAAACAAGCTTTTCATTCTTTTCTTAGCTTAGCTTCTTGGGTGCTTTGCACCATTTGTTAAAAGCTACGACTCTAAATGCTTTGTCTTCAAGTATTACCACTTGATACATAAGCACCACAAGCATTTAATTAGAGGACTCTTTAAACTCATTTCTTTCTTTTCTTTACTCTCTAATTATTGATCCTTAGAGCCTTGAGCTTTGAGGGAGTGCTTTTGCACTTGAGCCTAGCCTTAACTCTAAGTGTTTTGTTTTCAAGCTTTTTGCTTGATACATAAACACCTCAAGTACTTAACAAATGAATTGTCATTGGTACTTAGAGCCTTCAGCTTTCTCATTCTTTCCCTTTTCTTTTTCTTGCCTTATTTGCATTTGCTTCTTCAAGGTTTTCATGATTTCAAAAATTTCATAAAATGTCCTAGATGAAAACTTCAATTAAACAAATTCAAATGCAATTGAGCAACAATAGTCATGCTAGCTTCCCAATACTTCTAAGCTCATGCTAACTTATTCTTTAATTACTTTGTTTGTTTATGATCGTGAAACTAGATTGCTTTTGAACTCACAAAATCAAGATGGTAATCATAATATCACAGCAACATGTTACAATTCAGCAATCAAGCTATGCTTATTCACAACACACATGTATACAAAGAAAATAGAAGACAATCATGTAATTTAAAGTACTGGAAATAAGTAAGAGGAAAAAGGAACATTACCACCTTGTAGTTCATCTTCATTGTTGTTGTCCTTTTCCTCCTATTGTTTCCCTTCCCATACCAAACTTAGAATGATTGCTTGTCCTCAAGCAACAAATAAAACAGTGGTGATGGGGTTTATGATGGGTCATGAATGTCTTAAACAATAGAGTTTTAGTATTACATGTGTTTTAGGCAAGCAAAATTAAGAATCACAATAAAGGCACAAGAAAGAAACAGAGGTAATGTGATTGCATTAATAAGTGGTGTGCATGGTACATATCATGAAAAATAAGTGGCAACACCAAACTTAGTGTGACACTTTCATTTTAGAATGATGCAAGTACCCAGTGAAAATTAAAAATCAAATTGTTGCATGGCAACACCAAATTTAGAATGTAATCATATGCTAAATTATTAAAAATAAACAAAGCCAAAGAAAAGAAAAGGTTACCTACAGTTGGGTTGCCTCCCAACAAGCGCTCTTTTAATGTCATTAGCTTGACATGTTGTTCTCAACTTTCTTCCTCTTCTTCCAGTTTGTTAAGAGGAATGACCTCAATAGGAAAGAAAGCCAGTTACCCCTATTTTTAGTGCCTCCCAGCAAGCTTTCTTTTGTTATTAGCTTGAGTGAAGTTGCTTGTTGGGATAGGAGTGGGATTGCTTTCGGTTGACCTTTTCTTCTTCATGGATATGGTCCTTTGTTTCTTGGTCACAATCCTCTTTTTAGTGATTTTGTTGGCCACCTTCACTTCTTTGATTTCAAGACTTGGTTGTTGTGTGCTGGTTGGAATGTCTTTTTCATCAAGAGCTTCTTGAATTGGTGGTTCAATGAACTCACCCTTTATGCAACTCTCTATTTCATTGGAGTGTGGACTCCCTTGATTGACTTCCTCCCTTTCTTCTACATGATTTTGTATTGCTTCCTTTGGGAGTGAGTTTGCATGTTCATTTGTCACTTTCAGTAGCCTCTGTGGGTATGGAGCCCTAGGCTTATATACTCTCACAACCTCCTCCTTCTTCATTTAAATCTCACTTGGTACAGGGGCCTTTTTTCTTGTTTTTCCAATTTCTCCTTTTCACCCACCATTTGATCTTCATCCTCCTTGCTTAGCACTACTCCATCCATGGCCTTGCATTCTTTCTTAATACCACTTGGAAAGGTATTGGTGGGTTTTGCTAAGTATTTAGCAAGTTGGTCTGTATGCACTTCAATGTTCTTGAAAGTGATATCTTGTTCCTCTCTAAATTTTCTAGACCATTGGATGAAATTCTCCATACTACTATCCATCTTCTCTCCCTCCTCTCTAATGACTTTTATTTTCTCTCCAAGGCTTTCAAGGAGGACTTCAATCCTTGAGAATCTTTAGGTGTCTAAGGAAGGTTGTGTAGGTTGGTTAGAGTTGGCTTGTGAATGGAATTGGTTGTTTTGTGGTTGCATGTTCTGGGAGTGGTATGAGCTTTGTGGGTGATGGAATGAGTTTTGTGGACTGTGAAAAGAATCTTGTGTGTAGTGGAATGAATTTTGTGGATGATGAAATGGATTGTATGGGTTTGGGAAGGAATTTTGTGCTGAGGTATGCTCAAGTGATGAAGAATTTGGACATGTAAAACTAGGAGGTGAGGTTGGATAATTAAGAGTTGATGGCTCTTGATGAATGGGGTATGAATGAGTAAAATCTCTTTGATTTTAATCTTTCCAACCACAACATGAGTAGTGATTACACTCATCAAAATATGGACCAATTTGTGGCCCTGGGAAGCACCCCATTTCATGTTCTCGATACTCCCACCCACCATGAGTATAATAACGTGAATCATTTTGTGGTAGTGAAAAGTTTCTCATGAAATTTGATTGACCAAAATATGATGGATACTCCATTCTTTCTTGCAAAATCTCTATATCACACAACATTCACCAAAAGAAATTGGAATTCCCCTTGTCACAATTGAGGGATTCTTAGTGAGACAATAACACAAACAGTTAGTTAGCAAAAGAAAATAAAGAAACAAACGAGATCAAATGAACAAAAATAAAAGAAAAATGTCTAATCTAGGTAATTGATGAGCGGATAATTTATACGCTTTTTGGCATTATTTTTAGTATGTTTTTAGTATGATTTAGTTAGTTTTAGTATATTTTTATTAGTTTTTAAATAAAAATCACATTTCCGGACTTTACTATGAGTTTGTGTGTTTTTCTGTGATTTCACGTATTTTCTGGCTGAAATTGAGGGACATGCGCAAAAATCTTATTCAGAGGCTGAAGAAGGACTGCAAATGTTGTTGGATTCTGACCTCCCTACACTCGAAATAGATTTTCTGGAGCTACCAAAACCTAAATGACGCGCTCTCAATTACGTTGAAAAGTAGACATCCAGGGATTTTCATCAATATATAATAGTCCATACTTTGCCCGAGTTTAGACGACGTAAACTAGCGTTCAACACCAGCTTTCTGCCCTATTCTGGCGTTAAACGCCAGAAACAAGTTGCAATTCGGAGTTAAACGCTAGAAACAGGTTACAACCTGGCGTTTAACTCCAAAAAGAGTCTCTACAAATGAAAGCTCAATGCTCAGTTCAAGCACACACCAAGTGGGCCCGGAAGTGGATTTCTTCACCAATTACTCATATTCTGTAACCCTAGCTACTAGTTTAGTATAAAAACGACCTTTAGTGATTTATTTCATGTCTTTTGACCACCTATCGGTCGGAGATCAATCTTTAGATCATTTTGTACACGTTTAGGGGGCTGGCCATTCGGCCATACCTGGACCACTTTCATTTATGTATTTTCAACGGTGGAGTTTCTACACCCGATAGATTAAGGTGTGGAGCTCTGCTACTCCTCGAGTATTAATGCAAAGTACTATTATTTTATTATTCAATTCGAGCTTATTCCTATTCTAAGATATTCACTTGCACTTCAACATGATGAATGTGATGATTCGTGACACTCATCACTATTCTCAACCTATGAACGCGTGCCTGACAACCACTCCCGTTCTACATTGGATTGAGCGTATATCTCTTAGCCTCCATTCCGAAAGATCAGAGTCTTCGTGGTATAAGCTAGAATTATTGGCAGCATTCTTGAGATCCGAAAAGTCTAAACCTTGTCTGTGGTATTCCAAGTAGGATCCGGGATGGGATGACTATGACGAGCTTCAAACTCGCGAGTGTTGGGCGTGTGACAGATGCAAAAGGATTAATGGATCCTATTCCGACATGATCGAGAACCGATAGATGATTAGTCGTGCGGTGACAGCGCATTTGGACTATTTTCACTAAGAGGACGGGAGTATGATTGATTGAATGAAGGCAGTAGAAAAGCAGAGGTTCAGAAGGAACAAAGCATCTCCATATGCTTATCTGAAACTCTCACCAATGAATTACATAAGTATCTCTATCTTTATTTTACGTTTTATTTATCTTTTAATTATTAAAACTCTATAACCATTTGAATCCGCCTGACTGAGATTTATAAGATGACCATAGCTTGCTTCATACCAACAATCTCCGTGGGATCGACCCTTACTCACATAAGGTTTATTACTTGGACGACCCAGTGCACTTGCTGGTTAGTTGTGCGGAGTTGTGACAAAGTGTGTGAATTACGTTCCGAGCACCAAGTTTTTGGCGCCGTTGCCGGGAATTGTTCGAGTTTGGACAACTGACGGTTCATCTTGTTGCTCAGATTAGGTAATTTTATTTTATTTTTAAGCTTTTTAATTTCGAAAAATTTTCAAAAAAAAATTTTAAAATAAATTATTCTATGGCTTCAAAATTTTGACGATGAATTCTAGAGTTTCATGATGATCTGTTGAAATCTGGCTGGCTGTGAAGCCATGTCTAATCTTTTGGACCGATGTTTCAACTTATCATCACAAGAGCTTATTGATTTTTATCAATCTTGCTGTTGAATGTAATGATCTGCTAAAGCTTGGCTAGCCATTGGCCATGTCTAGTGTTTTGGACCGAAGCTTTCACTGAAAGCTTGGCTGGCTAGTAAACCACGTCTAATTCCTGGACCGGAGTTTTAGACTAACATTACATGATTCCTGAAATTCTTATTAAAAATTTTGAAATCCTTATTTTCTTTTTCAAATTAATTTTCGAAAAATGCCAAAAAAAAAAATTTATAATCTCATAAAAACCAAAAATATTTTGTGTCTCTTGTTTGAGTTAGTGTCAATTTTTTAAGTTTGGTGTCAATTGCATCCTTTTAAATTTTCTTTCATTTTTTCGAAAATTCATGCATATGTTCTTCAGGACCTTCAAGTTGTTCTTAATGATCTTCTTGGTTTGATCTTTGCATTTTTATGTTTTGTGTCTTTTCTTATTTTTCATATGCATTTTCGATTTATTAGTGTTTTAACATTAAAAAATTCTAAGTTTGGTGTCTTGCATATGTACCTTTTCTTAAAAATTTTCCAAAAAATAAGTCTTGATGTTCATCTTAACATTCAAAGTGTTCTTGATGTTCATCTTGACATTCAAAGCATTCTTGCACGCATTGTGTGTTTTGATTCATAATTTTCAAGTTTTGAGTCTTTTTATTATTTTTCTCTTTCTTCATTAAAAATTCAAAAATAAAAAATATATCTTTCCTTTATTTCACTCATAAATTTCAAATATTTGAGTTGACATTTTCAAAAATTTTTCAAAATTTAGTTGTTTCCTATTTGTCAAGTCAAATTTTCAAGTTAAAAAATCTTATCTTTTCAAAACTTTTTCAAAAATCAAAGCTTTTTCATTTTTCTTTTATGATTTTCGAAAATTTCAAAATGATTTTCAAAACCTTTTCCTTAATTTCATTTCATAATTTCGAAATCTTTACTAACATTTAATGTGATTGATTTAAAAATTTCAAGTTGTTACTTGCCTATTAAGAAAGGTTCAATCTTTAAACTTTGATATCATATCTTTTTAGTTTCTTGTTAGTTAAGTAATCAACTTTGATTTTCAAAATTAAATCTTTTTAATTTTCTTTTCAAATCTTTTTTCAAAATTAATTTCAATAATATCTTTTTCAAAATCAATTTCAAAATCTCTTCTAACTTCTTATCTTTTCAAAATTGATTTTCAAATCTTTTTCAATTAATCTTATCTTTTTGTTTGATTCTTATCTTTTTCAAAACTACCTAACTAATTTTCTCTCTCCAATTTTCGAAAATCACTACCCCTTTTTCAAAATTACTTTTCATTAACTAATTATTTTAAATTTCAATTTAGTTTTATTTTCCTTTTTAATTTTCGAATACTAACTAATATTTAAAATAAAAACAAAAATATTTTTATTTTATATTTTTTAATTTTCGAATTCTTCCCCCTCTCTCATCTCCTTCTATTATTTATTTATCTATTAACACTCCTCTCCCACTCAAAATTCGAACCCAATCTTCTTCTCTGTGTTCGAATTTTTCTTTTCTCCTTCTTATATTCTTCTCTTATTCTACTCACATAAAGGAATCTTTATACTGTGACATAGAGGATTCCATATTTTCTTTTCTATTCTCTTCTTTTTCATATGAGCAGGAACAAGGATAAGAAAATTCTTGCTGAAGCTGATCCTGAACCTGAAAGGACTCTAAAGAGGAAGCTAAGGGAAGCTAAAGCACAACTCTCTGGAGAGGACCTAACTGAAATTTTCGAAAAAGAAGGAGACATGGCCGAACTCAACAACAATGGTGGAGATGCAAGGAAGATGCTTGGTGACTATATTGCACCCTCTTCTAACTTCTATGGAAGAAGCATCTCACTCCCTGCAATTGGAGCAAATAACTTTGAGCTTAAGCCTCAATTAGTTTCTCTAATGCAGCAGAATTGCAAGTTTCATGGACTTCCAATGGAAGATCCTCATCAGTTTTTAGCTGAATTATTATAAATCTGTGACACTGTCAAGACCAATGGAGTTGATCCCGAGGTCTACAGGCTTCTGCTTTTCCCTTTTGCTGTAAGAGACAGAGCTAGAACATGGTTGGATTCACAACCTAAGGATAGCCTGAACTCTTGGGATAAGCTGGTCAGTGCTTTTCTGGCCAAATTCTTTCCACCTCAAAAGATGAGCAAGCTTAGAGTGAAAATCCAAACCTTCAGACAGAAGGAAGGAGAATCCCTCTATGAAGCTTGGAAAAGATACAAGCAACTGATCAAAAGATGTACTACTGACATGCTTCCAGAATGGAGTATCATAAGTATATTCTATGATGGTCTGTCTGAGTTGTCAAAAATGTCATTGGACCATTCTGCAGGAGGATCTCTTCATCTGAAAACCCCTGCAGAAGCTCAGAAACTCATTGAAATGGTTGCAAATAACCAGTTCATGTACACCTCTGAGAGGAATCCTGTGAACAATGGGACGCCTCAGAAGAAGGGAGTTCTTGAAATTGATACTCTGAATGCCATATTGGCTCAGAACAAAATATTGTCTCAGTAAGTCAATATGATTTCTCAGAGTCTGAATGGATTACAAGCTGCATACAACAGTACTGAAGAGGCATCTTCTGAAGAAGAAGCTTATGATCATGAGAATCCTGCATTGGCAGAGGTGAATTACATGGGAGAACCCTATGGAAACACCTATAATCCTTCATGGAGAAATCATCCAAATTTCTCATGGAAGGACCAACAGAAGCCTCAACAAGGCTTCAATAATAATGGTGGAAGAAATAGGTTTAGCAATACCAAGCCTTTTCCATCATCTTCTCAGCAACAGACAGAGAATTCTGCATAGAGCCATTCTGGCCTGGCAACCATGGTCTCTAATCTATCTAGGACCATACTAAGTTTCATGAATGAAATAAGGTCCTCCATTAGAAATTTGGAGGCACAGGTGGGTCAGCTGAGTAAGAAGATTACTGAAGCTCCTCCCAGTACTCTCCCAAGCAATACAGAAGAAAATCCCAAGAGAGAGTGCAAGGCCATAACCATGACCAACATGGCCGAACCTGGAGAGAGTAAGGAGGACGTGAGTCCCAGTGAGAAAAGCCTCATGGGACGTCCTCTGGACAGAAAGGAGTTTCCCTTTGAGGAACCAAAGGAATCTGAGGCTTATAAAAAGACCATAGAGATTCCATTGAACTTCCTTCTGCTATTCATGAGCTCTGATGAATATTCTTCCTCTGAAGAGGATGAGGACATCATTGAAGAGCAGGTTGCTAAATATCTAGGAGCCATCATGAAGTTGAATGCCAGTTTATTTGGTAATGAGACTAGGGAGGATTAACCTCCCTTGTTCACCAATGAACTGAGTGCACTAATAAGGCAAACATTACCTCAGAAGAAACCGGATCCCGGAAAGTTCTTCATACCTTGTACCATAGGCACCATGATCTTTGAGAAGGCTCTATGTGACCTGGGGTCAGGGATAAACCTCATGCCACTCTCTGTAATGGAGAAACTGGGAATCTTTGAGGTACAAGCTGTAAGAATCTCACTAGAGATGACAGACAAACCTATGAAACAGGCTTATGGACTAGTAGAGGACGTGCTAGTAAAGGTTGAAGGCCTTTACATCCCTGCTAATTTTATAATCCTAGACACTGAGAAGGATGAGGATGAATCCATCATCCTTGGCAGATCCTTCCTAGCCACAACAAGAGCTGTGATTGATGTAGACAGAGGAGAGTTGGTCCTTCAGTTGAATGAGGATTACCTTGTACTCAACACTCAAGGTTCTCCTTCTGTAACCATGGAGAGGAAGCATGAAAAGCTTCTCTTAGTACAGAGTCAAACAAAACCCCCACATTCAAACTCTAAGTTTGGTGTTGGGAGGCCACAACCAAACTCTAAGTTTGGTGTTGAGAGGCCCCAACATTGCTCTGATTATCTGTGAGACTCCATGAGAGCTCACTGTCAAGCTATTGACATTAAAGAAGCGCTTGTTGGGAGGCAACCCAATGTTATTTACTTATATCTATTTATTTGCCATTGCTATTTTATGTTTTCTTTAGGTTGATGATCATGTGAAGTCACAGAAACAAAGGAAAAATCAAAAACAGAGTGAAAAACAGCATTGAAAATAGCTCAATCTGGAGGAAGAGCTTACTGGCATTTAAACGCCAGTAAGGGTAGCAGCATGGGCGTTAAATGCCCAGTCTGGCACCATTCTGGGCGTTTAACGCCAAAAAGAAGCACCAGACTGGCAATTAACGCCAGAACAGAGCATGGAATTGGCGTTTAACGCCAAGAATGGGAGAAAAGCTGGCGTTAAACGCCAGAAACAAGCAGCAAGCTGGCGTTTAACGCCAGACATGCATTCTAAGGGCGTTTTGCACGCCTAAATGGAGCAGGGATGCTAAGTCCTTGACTCCTAAGGATCTGTGGATCCCACAGGATCCCCACCTACCCTACCTCTTCTTCTCTCCTCTTCACACCTTTTCATAACACTCTTCCCCAAATACCCTTCACCAATCACCTCCATATCTCTTCCCCAAATACCCTTCACCACTCACATCCATCTACTCTTCCCCAAAAACCCCACCTACCTCCATATTCAAAATTATTTTCCCTCCCAAACCCAACCCTAATGGCCGAAACCTACCCTCCCCCCAACCCTATATAAACCCTTTAACACTACTCCATTTTTACACATCACAAACACTACTTCTCCCCCTTGGCCGAATACACTCTCTCATTCCATCTCCTCCATTTTCTTCTTCTTCTACTACTTTGTTTCTTCTTTTGCTCGGGGACGAGCAAACCTTTTAAGTTTGGTATGGTAAAATCATTGCTTTTTGTTTTTCCATAACCATCAATGGCACCTAAGGCCAGAGAAACCTCAAGAAAGAGGAAAGGGAAGGCAATTGCTTCCACCTCTGAGTCATGGGAGATGGAGAGATTCATCTCAAAGGTCCATCAAGACCACTTCTATGAAGTTGTGGCCAAGAAAAAGGTGATCCTTGAGGTCCCTTTTAAGCTCAAAAAGAGCGAGTATCCGGAGATTCGACAAGAGATTAGAAGAAGAGGATGGGAAGTTCTCTCCAATCCTATTCAACAAGTCAGAATCTTAATGGTTCAAGAGTTCTATGCAAACGCATGGATCACTAGGAACCATGATCAAAGTATGAACCCAAACCCAAAGAATTGGCTTACAATGGTTTGGGGGAAATACTTGGATTTCAGTCCGGAAAATGTAAGGTTGGCGTTCAACTTGCCAATGATGCAAGAAAATGCACGCCTCTACACTAGAAGGGTCAACTTTGATCAAAAGTTGGACCAAGTCCTCATGGACATATGTGTGGAAGGAGCTCAATGGAAAGTTGACTCAAGAGGCAAGCCGGTTCAATTGAGAAGACCGGACCTTAAGCCTGTAGCTAGAGGATGGTTGGAGTTCATCCAACACTCGATCATTCCTACTAGCAACCGGTCTGAAGTTATTATAGACCGGGCCATCATGATCCATAGTATCATGATTCGGGAGGAAGTGAAATTTCATGAGATTATACCTCAAGAACTCTACAAGGTGGCTGACGTTAGGATTTTTGCTAGTAAAGAATTTTATAAAAATAGTCGCGTTGTAGATACAGTTTCTAAACCAACAGAAATCCCTTCGTGCAAACGTTTTGGTTGTCACAAGTAACAAACCCCTAAATAAATTGATAACCGAAGTATTTAAACCTCGGGTCGTCTTCTCAAGGAACTGCAGGGAGGTATGTTCTTATTATTGGTTATGAGTTTATAAATCGGGGGTTTTGAAAGTAAAGAACAAATAATTTAAATGACAAATAAAATAAATAAATAACTATAAATAAACTCTTGACAAAGTATGAAAACTCGAAAGTCCTATCCTAGTTACTCCTATGAGATTTAGAGTTAATTCCACTTAGTTAACCCTTACTAAAGCAAGAAAAGTCAAGTGAACTAATTTGTTAGATTTCCCAAGTTCTAGCCAACTCCTAAGGAAAGACTAGAGTTAGTGGAATTCAAGTCAATTAGCAGACATAACCATCAATCACGATAAGTTCAATAACTCAAGGGTTTCCAGTTAATCAATTGAAGCCAAGGATATAAAAAGCTAAATAAGAATTATAAACTGAAATACCTCAATTGCATTAATAAGAGAAAATCAATCTAAACAATAAAAGTTCATAAATCAATCTGGCAACATAAGTAATTAAATGATAGCATTAAAATATCTGAAAGCAAAATTGAAATATAAAATAAAAGGAATATTGAACTTGATAGGGAATTAAAATACTAAATTGAAATAATAAGAAATTCTAATCCTAAAACCTAAGGAGAGGAGAAAACATATCCCTCTAAAAACTACATCTAAACTATCAAAAGTGAATAATCGAAGGCCTCCTATTGAATGAATAGATTCTCCCACTTTATAGCCTCTAATCTGTGCTTTCTGGGCCGAAAACTGGGTCAGAAATAGCCCAGAAATTACCTCCAGTGTTTTCTGGCACGTACAGGTCGCGGGAAAGTGACGCGGAAGTGTCGTCCACGCGTTAGCGTGGATTGCGTTTTTGCCAGGTCACGCGTCCGCGTGATCCACGCGTTCGCGTCACCTAGATTTGAAGCAGCTATGACAAATTAAATATCGTTGTGAAGCCCTAGACGTTAGCTTTCCAACACAACTGGAACCATCTCATTTGGATCTCTGTAGCTCAAGTTATGACTGTTTTAGTGCGAAGAGGTCAAGCTGGACAGCTTAGCAATTTCTTCAACTTCTTGTATTCCTTCCACTTTTGCATGCTTCCTTTCTATTCTCTGAGTCATTCATGCCCTGTAATCTCTGAAAACACTTAACACACATATCACGGCATCGAATGGTAATAAGAGATGATTAAAATTAGCTAAATTAAGACCAAAGAAACATGTTTTCAATCATAACACAAAATCAGGAAGGAAAA
This sequence comes from Arachis ipaensis, assembly GCF_000816755.2. Taxonomy (NCBI): domain Eukaryota; kingdom Viridiplantae; phylum Streptophyta; class Magnoliopsida; order Fabales; family Fabaceae; genus Arachis; species Arachis ipaensis. Next base: position 18,767,391 of record NC_029788.2, read on the forward strand.
TGTAAACTCATGCAAATAGTATGAATAAGTGGGTAAAGAGTTGATTAAAACCACTCAATTGGGCACAAGATAAACCATAAAATAGTAGTTTATCAACCTCTCCACACTTAAACATTAGCATGTCCTCATGCTAAGCTCAAGGGAAGCTATAAAAGGAAGAGGAATAGTAGAGTGTATGAAATGCAACCTAGGAATGCAACTAAATGCAAAATGTTTCTACCTACTTGGTTAAAAGTAAATAAATCTCCAAGAATAAATATGAACTGGATTTCACTAATTCAAATCACAAAATAAAGTACAAGTAAACTTGCAGAAGAAAATAGCTCATGAAAGCCGGGAACAAGGAATCGAGCATCGAACCCTCACTAGAAGTGTATGCACTCTAATCGCTCAGGTGTTTAAGGTTCGATCTCTCAATTCACTACTAATCTTGCCTTCTAAAGCTTGCTTTTCATCTAACAATCAACAAAAATTTAATGCACAAAATACACATATCAAGAGGTCTTTCAAGGGTTGTAATGGGGTTAGGGTCAAGGTAGGATTGTATTTGGCCAAGTGGACTAAAATCTGAATCCTTAATTAACTTAAACTTTCCACCTAACTTTAGACAATCCATGTAATCATAATACCACATCTAACTATCCATTAACCATGTTTTCCACATATTCATGCATTCTAATTTCAAGTACAATACATATGCATTGCTTTCACCATTTACTTTGGGGCATTTTGTCCCCTTTTTATTATTTATTTTTTTCTTTTTCTCTCTTTTTTTTATTTATTATTATCTTTATTTTTTTTTTTCAATGCATATGATTAAATTATTGAATGCATGAACATGTCCTAAACATTTCTTTCACATTTTCATAAAGATATACAATGCCCAATTCTTAAACCAAATATTTCCAAACCCACTTTTCCCCACACTTAATTCATGAGCACTCTCACTAGTCTAAGCTAACTAAGGATTCAAATTAAGGACATTATTATTTTTTGCTTAGAGTTAATGATGTGCTAAAGTAAAGAATAAAAGGGGTAAAATAGGCTCAAATTAGTTTGCAAGGGATAATGAAGGGTTAAGGCCATATGGGTATGTAAGCTCAGTGAAACAAAGGCCTCAATCATATAAGTGCATGCATACATCAAACCATGGAAATATAGAATTAAGCAAGACAAAGATCACAATTTTAGAGAGAACAACACACACCAAAATAAAATATTGGTTGATAAAATGCAACCAATCAAATAGGCTTAAAATCTCACTGGTTTTGTGTGTTCGAGCTCTAAAACCATGTTCCAAAATAAAATTTCTTCAAACAAGTTTTTCAAAAAGTTTAATTCAAATTAGTGAAATGCTATAAAAAGTTTCTTGAAAAAGAAAATATTACTTCAACCAAGTGGTAAAATATGCACAAATCAAACAAACATGCAAATGCAACAAAGAAAATTTAAACATTGGTGTTGAGATAGGAAGGTACTAACCCACGGAGATCGGTATCGACCTCCCCACACTTAAAGATTGCACCGTCCTCGGTGCATGCTAAGGCTTAGTTTGGTAAAGCTTTTTCAAGAGGTGCTTGTGCTTTTAAAAAGCACAAGCACCTCATTTTGCGTTTGGTAAATTAAAAAGTCTAAGTGCTTGTGCTTGCGGCTTTTAAAAGTTAGGGGTGCTTTTGAAAGCACCTAAGCGGGAGCTTTTCAAAGCTGGCTTGTGCTTATCAAATTTTATTTATTTTTTCGCACATATTTCTCGCTATTATATTGCAATTGAAATTCTCATATATTTCTAACTTTTCATCCTAACCTTCACAAAATTTAACACAGTCTTCATATATTTTTTATTTTTCAACCTAATCTTCACAATTTTTAACACAAATACATCTCTATCACAGATTAGGTATGAACTTCTATCTATTTATATTATTTTTTGTGCGTTATTTTTGTATTTTTTCAGTAGATCTATGATGTTTGTTTGTTTTTTATCTGTTCTTTGAAATGTGAAGAGATTTATTTGGTTTATGAAAATCAATCATAAAATTTTCCTTGCATGAACATAGTCAAAATTATAATAACAACATGTATATACATATGTAAATATAGATATATAATCATAAGAGTAGTTTATTTGAAATATGTGTCTCATTTTTTGTGATCTGTAAAGGTGAGCCAATATATATAGGTGGGCAATGGACGTACCCAGTACTAACATAATTTTAAAGAATTTGAAAAAAGAAATTATTCTTCGTTATAAACATGTTTATTATAATTTGTTTAAGTTTTAAAAGCTGTTTTACCAAACACAATTGTGGTGCTTGTGCTTATTAAAAGTCATTTTTAATTTGATTTTACTAAACGCAAGTGCTGCAACTTTTAAAAAGCCGTCTTTTAAAAGACAGCTTTTATAAGCTACTTTCAAAAAGTAAAAGCTTTACCAAACCAAGCCTAAGATGTGCAGGTGGACGGGTGGGTCTAACTGGCGCTTTTCTTCAAAGATTGTGCAGGTGGACTTGTTTGTCTCCCTATTAAGAAGCTTTTCCTTTCCCTTCGTGGTGGCCATCCTAAAAGAAGAGGGAAAAGAAGAAAATTAACCCAAAAATAAAGATAGAAAACAAATAAAATATGGGTGTTAATGCAAAATGATAAGGGTCTCATTTACATGGAAGCTTCAACATGTACGTGAGAAAACAATAGAAGCAATGGCATACTAGTGGTGCAAGATTTGAAACATAGGGGAGGAGTGTGGGTAAGGGAAGTATCAATACAAGCTCATGTCAATGCAAATGGAGTGCAAGTATCATAAAAGATTGGCATGGGCAGATAATTAATATCATCCCACAGTGTAAAACAAGTTACTAAGCACCAAAATAAATTCAAGAAAAGATGCAACAGTTGAATAAGAAAATTTTTAACACCAATGGAAAAATAATAAATTTAGAAAAGAAAATAAAAATATGCACAAAATTAAAATGCAATGAATGAAAATATGAAAATAAATTAAATAAAATAGAATGAAAGTGAAAAAGGATGAGAAGTTAAAAAGATGAAGAAAAAGAAAGTAAGAAGGAGAGAGAAAGAAGAGAAGATAGAAGAAATTAGGAGTAGAGAAGAAAAGATAAGATAATTGGCACTAATCTGGATAAGTTGTGCGACGAAGGCGACGCGGACGCGTGAGCAACGCGGTCGCGTGGTGCGCGATAAGGTCAGGTGATGCGGACGCATGAGTCATGCGATCGCGTGACCTGATTTGTGCGACTGGCACGAGTGCAGCCTCGCGTTTGCGCAACTCTCTGTTTCAAACTCATTTTGCCAAAAATCTGGGTGACGCGATCGCGTGAAATGCCATTTTTGAAAAACGACGCGAACGCATGGGGCACGCGTTCGCATGGGAGGGAAAGTGCTTCTAGCACGAGTCCAGCCCAGCTCCATCATAACTTACTGCCATACACCCATTTACGTCGATTTCACAGGGCCACGCGTTCGCGTGGGTGACGCAGACGCGTGGGAGGCATTTTTCCCACATGACGCGGACGCGTCAGCGACGTGGTTGCGTGGGTCAAATTGTGCCAAAGGCACGCCTCCAGCCATACTTTCGCGTGACTCTCTGTTCAATCTTATTTTCTTCCCAACGCATTGGTGACGCGGACGCGTCGGCGACGCTGTCGCGTCGCGTGCAATATTTTTTTTTTAATATTCAAAATGCAGAATGCAATGCTAATATGAATATTATGCATGATTCCAGGTTCAATCAAAACTCAAAAACAAACAAAATAGACTAAAATTAAAATTGAAAAAGGGACGATCATACCATGGTGGGTTGTCTCCCACCTAGCACTTTTAGTTAAAGTCCTTAAGTTGGACATTGGATGAGCTTCTTGTTATGGTGGCTTATGCTTAAATTCATCTAGAAATCTCCACCAATATTTGGAATGCCAGTAGCCTCCGGGGTCCCAAACTAGGCATGTGAAGCTTTTGAGCAGCTTCAAACAGGTTCTCAGGCTCCCGGGGTGATGAATGTCAGAATAGATTCCAGGATCCCAAACTTTGCTTTTAAATCCGCCTTTGGCTTGATCTATATTTTTCCATCCGGACGGTTTAGAAATTGTATTCTCACCAAGATGACCAAATGTCTTCCGTGACCCATTCAATTGAACTTGACACCAATCCTTGCACTTTGAATTGAAGCGTGGAACTTTATTGAATCTTGTACACCAGCTCTGAGTACGAGCCATTTCCCTCTTACTCTTAAAGCCGCAAAGAGCTCTAAGCTGGCCATCTATTTCAAGCAAACCATATTCAAGTGGAAAAGTAAAGATAAAGGTTAAGGATTGTACCCACTTGAAGCTTGTATTAGGTGGTAATGGCCTTGGGATAGGTGTTTCCAGTGGTTCTGTAAGTTCTACTCCCATGTATTCTTCTGTGGATTCCTCCACTTCTTTGCAAAATGCTTCAACTGCAACTGTGTCCTGATCAAAATCTTCTATGTCTTCCTCATCACTCAAGTCATAAGCTGGAGGTTGAGAGAAATCTTCCTCCGCATCATCTTCGTATTCACTTGGGGAAGATTCTTCCATCTCGGAGAATTCGCTTGCGGATGCAAGTTCATTACTAGGAGAACTTGACTTGTGACTATCATCATCAAGGAAACTTGTGTCTTAGGTTATTCCGTCTAGTTCTTCACAAAATACCTGCTTTGGTGGTTGTGCACTATCCTCCTTAGCATCAATTGTAACATCCTTGACGGAATTTTTCACAACTCTGGATTCCCATGGAGGTTCAGCATCTCCTAGATCTTCAACCAGTACATCTTCTTCTTGGATAATTTGAGCTTCCTCTAATTGTTCTAGAACAAAGTTATGCTCATTACTGCCCACTGGGATTTGTAGTGTCTCCTTCATGCTGCGTTTGTCATTAGATTCTCCACATAAAGCTATTGGAGTTCCTTGAGTGTCTAAACGCCTGGAAGATAATTACTGTATTGCTTCCTCCAGCTGATGAAGGGTTGTATGAAGTTGATCTACTATTTCCTTGAGGCGAGCCTGTGATTCTCGAGGTGATGGATATAGACATGGTACATTGGGAAGTGGTGGTGTTTGGGAGTAATTAGATTGGAATTGGGGTAAATAAGGATCATACGGTGGTGAGTGGTGAAAAGGAACTTGTGAGTGTAGTAGTTCGAAGTTATGTTGAGAGGATGGTCTATAGGCACAGGGTGGGGCTTGTTGGTGATTACAATGGGGTCCACCACGTCTGTCAGCTTGGAATGCATTGTAGAGCGGTCCTTGCCCATGATATCTTGGAGGGTTTTGTCGCCTAAAGGGTTGATCAGATCCTCTTGGCTCCATCCATCTTTGATTGCTTAGACCTTGATGCATATTCCTGCTATAACTTCTATTCCCTTCAACAAAGTTAGAACCAAACTCAAAGCGAGAGGGGTGAGAATTCATGGTAGCTAATGGAACTAAAAGGAGAAAACAAAAACAAATAAACAAATAAAAGAAAAAGAAAAATATTTACAATAACCAATAATAAGGCACACGTTTGCAGTTCCCCGGCAACGGTGCCATTTTGACGTTAGGATTTTTGCTAGTAAAGAATTTTATAAAAATAGTCGCGTTGTAGATACAGTTTCTAAACCAACAGAAATCCCTTCATGCAAACGTTTTGGTTGTCACAAGTAACAAACCCCTAAATAAATTGATAACCGAAGTATTTAAACCTCGGGTCGTCTTCTCAAGGAACTGCAGGGAGGTATGTTCTTATTATTGGTTATGAGTTTATAAATCAGGGGTTTTGAAAGTAAAGAACAAATAATTTAAATGACAAATAAAATAAATAAATAACTATAAATAAACTCTTGGCAAAGTATGAAAACTCGGAAGTTCTATCCTAGTTACTCCTATGAGATTTAGAGTCAATTCTACTTAGTTAACCTTTACTAAATCAAGGAAAGTCAAGTTAACTAATTTTTTATATTTCCCAAGTTCTAGCCAACTCCTAAGGAAAGACTAGAGTTAGTGGAATTCAAGTCAATTAGCAGACATAACCATCAATCACGATAAGTTCAATAACTCAAGGGTTTCTAGTTAATCAATTGAAGCCAAGGATATGAAAAGCTAAATAAGAATTATAAACTGAAATACCTCAATTGCATTAATAAGAGAAAATCAATCTAAACAATAAAAGTTCATAAATCAATCTGGCAACATAAGTAATTAAATGATAGCATTAAAATATCTGAAAGCAAAATTGAAATATAAAATAAAAGGAATATTGAACCTGATAGGGAATTGAAATAATAAGAAATCCTAATCCTAAAACCTAAGGAGAGGAGAAAACCTCTCCTTCTAAAAACTACATCTAAACTATCAAAAGTGAATAATCGAAGGCCTCCTGTTGAATGAATAGATTCCCCCACTTTATAGCCTCTAATATGTGCTTTCTAGGCCAAAAACTGGGTCAGAAACAGCCCAGAAATTGCCCTCAGTGTTTTCTGGTACGTATAGGTCGCGGGAAAGTGACGCGGAAGCGTCGTCCACGCGTTAGCGTAGACTGCGTTTTTGCCAGGTCACGCATCCGCGTAATCCACGTGTTCACGTCACCTGGCTTCGGCGCAGCTATGAAAAATTATATATCGTTGTGAAGCCCCGGACGTCAGCTTTCCAACGCAACTGGAACCATCTCATTTGGACCCTTGTAGCTCAAGTTATGACTGTTTTAGTGCAAAGAGGTCAGGTTGGACAGCTTAGCAATTTCTTCAACTTCTTGTATTCCTTCCACTTTTGCATGCTTCCTTTCCATTCTCTGAGTCATTCATGCCCTGTAATATCTGAAAACACTTAACACACATATCACGGCATCAAATGGTAATAAGAGATGATTAAAATTAGCTAAATTAAGACCAAAGAAACATGTTTTCAATCATAGCACAAAATCAAGAAGGAAAATGTAAACTCATGCAAATAATATGAATAAATGGGTAAAGAGTTGATAAAAACCACTCAATTGAGCACAAGATAAACTATAAAATAGTGGTTTATCAGTGGCTGACAAGTCATCCACTTTGGCAAGGTTAGCCTTTCCTCACCTCATTTGCCACCTCTGCAATTCGGCTGGAATTGACATAGATGGAGATATCTTCATTGATGAGGACAAGCCCATCACTAAGAAAAGGATGGAGCAAACAAGAGAGCCCACTCATGGACCTCAACAAGAGCATGAGGAAATTCCTCATCATAAAACCCCTGAGATGCCTCAAGGGATGCACTTTCCTCCAGAAAACTATCGGGAGCAAATTAACACCTCCCTAGGAGAATTAAGTTCTAACATGGGACAACTAAGGATGGAGCACCAAGAGCACTCCATCATTCACCATGAAATTAGAGAAGATCAAAGAGCTATGAGGGAGTAGCAACAAAGGCAAGGAAGAGACATAGAGGAGCTCAAGAACACCATTGGTTCTTCAAGAGGAAGAAGGCGCCACCCTCACTAAGGTGGACCCGTTCCTTAATCTCCTTGTCCATTTATTTTTTCTGTTTTCATTCTCTATGCTTTATGTTTATGTTTGTGTCTTATTACATGATCATTAGTGTCTAGTGTCTATGCCTTAAGGCTATGAATGTCCTATGAATCCATCACCTTTCTTAAATGAAAAATGTTCTAAAAACAAAAGAACAAGAAGTACATGGATTTTGAATTCATCTTTGAAATTAGCTTAATCATTTTGATGTGGTGGCAATACTTTTTGTTTTTCTGAATGAATGCTTGAACAGTGCATATTTTTGAATTTGTTGTTTATGAATGTTAAATATGTTGGCTCTTGAAAGAATAAGGAAAAAGGAGAAATGTTATTGATAATCTGAAAAATCATAAAATTGATTCTTGAAGCAAGAAAAAGCAGTGAAAACAAAGCTTGCGGAAAAAAAAAAGAGAAAAAAAAAAAGAGAGAAAGAAAAAGAAGAAAAAACCAAAAGCTCTTAAAACCAAAAGGCAAGAGCAAAAAGCCAATAACCCTTTAAACCAAAAGGCAAGGGTAAAAAGGATCCAAGACTTTGAGCATCAGTGGATAGGAGGGCCTAAAGGAATAAAATCCTGGCCTAAGCGGCTAACCCAAGCTGTCCCTAACCATGTGCTTGTGGCGTGAAGGTGTCAAGTGAAAAGCTTGAGACTGAGCGGTTAAAGTCGAGATCCAAAGCAAAAAGAGTGTGCTTAAGAATCCTGGACACCTCTAATTGGGGACTCTAGCAAAGCTGAGTCACGATCTAAAAAGGTTCACCCAATTAAAGTGTCTGTGGCATTGTTGTATCTGGTGGTAATACTGGGAAACAAGGTGCTTAGGGTCACGGCCAAGACTCTGAAAGCTGTGTTCAAGAATAAAAAAGAACTAAACTAGGAGAGTCAATAATATAATCTAGATTCTAAGTTCCTAAAGATGCCAACCATTCTATGTTTCAATGGATAGTGAGATCCCAAAACTATTCAGAAGCAAAAAGCTACTAAGTCCCGCTCATCTGATTGTAACTAAGCTTCATTTGAAACTTAGAGATTTATTGTATCTTAATTTTCTTTTTTTCCTACTGTGTTTTTATTTGCTTGGGGACAAGCAACGGTTTAAGTTTGGTGTTGTGATGAGCGGATATTTTATACGCTTTTTGGCATTATTTTCATATAGTTTTTAGTATGTTTTATTTAGTTTTTATTTAGTTTTGATAGGTTTTAGTGTTAAATTCACATTTTTGGATTCTACTATGAGTTTTTATATTTTTGTACAATTTCAGGTATTTTCTGGCTGAAATTGTGGAGCTGGAGCAGAAGTCTGGTTCAGAGACAGGAAAAGCACTGCAGATGCTGTCCGGATCTGACCTCATTGCCTTCGAAAGAGCATTTCTAGAGCTACAGAAGTCCAAATGGCACGCTCTCAACGGATATGAAAATCTGACTTCCAGATCTTTCCAGCAATTTATAATAGTTCATACTTTGCTTTGGATTAAAAGGCCCAAAACTGGCATCCAACGCCATTGCCCGTGGCCATTCGA